>NC_141906.1:21423579-21734658 GCF_057802395.1 Ceratotherium simum simum
ACCTGGATGGATATTAAAACACAGATTGCTGGCCCCACATGAAGAGTGTCTGTTTCAGTAGATCTGGGTGGAGCTTATTAATTTATATTTCTAATAAATATAGATCCCCTGATGGTTCTGAAGTGGCTGGTCCAGGGACCACACTTTGAGAACCACAAGCTCTAGAGAACTCTTCTAACTTTGTCTGACCTGCCTCTGTGGACACCCCTCTGAGTCTTCATGCACCATGTTTCGACCTTCACTGTTTTGGCAGCCCCTTTCACATATTCTAATTTAGGTTAAGATATGTACCAGTTTCTTTGAATATGAAATTTAGGTTTAAGTTCTCACTAGTATTGTTGTTTGGGAGAAATTTCTAGGATGCTAGTGACATCTTTATCTTGCCATTTAAAAACCTGCATTTTATTTTCTATTTTAAACCTTGCTCTTAATTTTTTATAAAAGGAATTATTAAAAAGATTCAAATAGTACATAGAAATACAAAAGAATTCAAAATTATCTCTCAAAAGTACCTCAACTCTCATCCCCAATTCCATTCCTAGAGGTTATCATTCTAAATTCTTTGATGTCCATTCTTCTTGATTTTTCCTATGTATGTAAAAATACTAGTTATGTGCACATGCATTTTCTTTTTATAAAAATAGGAGGAGGATAGTTTACGGTCTGTTTTTCAACTTTTCCATTTCAGTTGATATTTCAAGGCTATCTTTTTATATTTATATGTTTTTTCCTTCATTCTTTTTAAAAAGTGCATCATATTCTAAATGAGTAAGCATAAGCAATGTGACCAGTTTCCTTATGTGAATATTTCAGTTCCAACTTTTCACTATTATAAAGATGTTCTAGTGAACATCCTTCTACCCATCTTGTGTACTTACTATATATTAAATTTCAGGAAGTAGAATTGCCAGCTCAAAGGGTATCACATTATATTACTAATATGATTACTCTGTTATGTTTCCCTCCCATCGGGTTATACCAACCAACTTTCTAAACTTATTTTCAGAAAGTTTTAAAATATCCAAGACTTTAGTTTTCTCTTTCTATATTTGATTGTCATTTTGCAGTTTTATTGCATAGTATGTTATATGTATGACTGCCAAGTATTTGGATTTATTGATATTTTCTTTCTGACAAATACATAATCAATTTTTGTAAATATTTCATAAATAGTTTTGGAGGAAAATATAGAGTTAGCAACATAAAAAGTATGTTTTTGTCTCATATTTACTCTCTCATTGTCATCTGCTAAATCAAATTTTATTAAAATCTCTCCATTTATATGTCTTTGTTGTCTATTTTGTCTGTCAATCATTGAGGAAAGTGTGTTAAATATCTACATTTTGATTTTTGTTTTATCAATTTAGTGCTATTGGCTATGAATTACAGTTTGATGTTAATATTACTTCCTTTTTATCCCCTTTAGCGTGTATCTGAAATTTTCTATACATTTTCATTGAAATCTAATATACCTGCAGGAAAGCATACAAATCATGATCTACATCTTGATGACTTCTCACAAATGGTACATCACCTGCATTACCATCGCTGACGTCAAGAAATAGAACATTTCAATATGGTAGAAGCCCCCATTGGATTTTATTGGGTATAAATCATGGAAAGTACATACCATGCAACATTTTCCACACTTGTTGCACTTGACTGGTTCATGCATGGGGTGTTATCCCACTAGGGAGAATGATATGGGAGGGATCTTTGGATTGGATTCTATGAATGAAAATTCCCTTTTCTCGGGATAACTGATACATTTTCCACTGGACACAGATTACATAGAATGAATCTCTAAGTGTTTTTGGCAGCCTTATTGCTGCCAGGAGAGATGAGCTGCCTTGAGAATGGAACCTACTTCAGGAAACCAGCAATAAGAAATAGACAAAGATAACCTGCATTTGGCCACATCATCCAGTTCTGGCCTACAGATTCATTCATCTTTTTCCTCTGTTGAGACTGAGTCAATGGTCTCATTAATTGTTTAAATCAGTTTAGACTGATCCCTGAGTCTCTGATTCTCATATATACTCCATGAGATTAATAACATTTTGTTCATTTTAGTGGAAAATCAATAGGATCGGAGAAGTTAAATGATTTGCTCAAATCAGACAAACTAGTCCAGATCTTTTGACTCCTAGTTTAAAAGTTCTATCTATCAAATCAATTGTAATGATGTTTTTCTCATATATTTTCAATGGCTCTGTATTTCTACTAGAAATGATCAAAAGTTCTTGGATGAGGGGGAGGGCATCCAGGCTTCCTACAAAGAGGAAGCCTACAAAGAGGCTTCAATCTGCTTGCTTGAACTTGATTCCCACCATTGCACAAACTGCATTCCATTCAATCATTCCTCTACCTCACCTTTCTTTGCTCACAGTCTTTCCCCACTCCTCTCTTCTTTCCCCATTTGCAACCTTGTTGAGCCTCTGCTTTCACCTCCTACTGGGAGATATCATGGTGAAAACGAGTCTCCTGTGTGAAGAGGCATTTATTCCCTATAGGAATATGAAGGAGTGGTGCTCCAGGTTGGTGCTCTTGAGCTTTCTCATGTGAGGGACCAAGTTCAAGCCTCTTAAATTCATGAAAAAATACTGGAAAGTGTTTATGAAGTGATTCCAAGTTCTCCAAGGATGGATTCTTCAGGGAAATGATTCAATGTCATTTAATGTTCTAGAATCATTGCGCTGAATCATTGAGTTGTATTTATGAGAAGATGGCTTTTGACTAGAGGTACAACTTCTGGTAAAGTAGTGTGACATTTAAGGAGACAGTCAATAGGTAAGAAAGTGCAGATTCTGCTTGTGTGCCTATGGGTGGGTTTTCCATTTGCAGTTCTCCTCACTGGTAGTTGGCTGTTGACACGATGTCTCAGTGCCCAGAAATCACTAGATGCAGCTGAAACATTTGAATCAGTAGATTCTCTGGGGTTTATACTAGTCAATTTCTTTTTCTCTCCTTTCAGAGAAAAGTTTGGGCAATAGTTAGAGGTATAATTACTTTGCATGCACTAATCATCTAATCTCAGAAGTTTGCTGGAAGAAAACTTGTTAAGTTAGTCCAACTCCTAACTTTTCAATTGGAAGGCTGAAATCTAGAAAAAGGGGTGATCTGCCTAAGTATTCTACATCAGTGAGTATTTGATCCTGCAGAATTTATTTTAATAAATTTAAAATATTTTTTGAAATCTGAAATATAATTATTATGATTAATACAGACATTGATTTTACAGATGATTATAGTCAAAGTCTGAAGTAAATCAACTTGCCTTCTACTGTCTGCTAATGTCCTACTAATGTGCACTCAAGACAAGATTACATGTCTTCAGCTTGCTGTGTCCTTCTATTCTCCTGGGTTCCTCATCTCCCACAGGGTATTTCCGCAGGTTTTCAAAATATCACACAAAGGCCAGTAGGCCTCAATTCTGGTGCTACGTTGTCATCAAATACCTTTTGACTTGAGCAACTCAGCCTTCCTCCTATGTGTTTGTCCTTTCACCTAACGTATCTTCCTACATAACATCTTGTGATTATGGTTTTTCACCCTCCATCCCCATTCATTTCCCTCATTGAAATGTCTAAAGCACTTGTTATTACCCTTGCTTCCCAATAGTGTTGTGTACTTGTGTTACTTTTCTTTTTGACACTCTATTCCTTTAAGATACAGCCTGGAGTTTTCTAATTGTTTTATTTCTGTATTCATCAAATATTGGTTTAGCATCTGTTGTGGGCCAGGGGCTGTTGTAGTGTTGTAGACATTGTGAATATAGCAAAGAACAAAATACAATCTTTTCCCTCTTGGAGTTTATATTTTAAAGGGGAGTTAGAAAAAGAAATATGTATATAATGTCAGTTGATGGTAATGGAGAAAAATAGAAGGAGGTATAAATGGTATAAGTTAGAGAGTACTGTGGTGATGATGGAATGCTATTTTATGTAATGTTTCCAGCTCTCTGTTGAGCTGTGGGATCAAATGTGTGCCTGAGATTGCTGAGCCTAGAAAATGGTGGGTGCTCAATCAGTGTTTGTTGAATAATTAATGGTTAAATAAACGTCTTGATGAGAAGAGGAGAGGGGAGTCAGAGAGAAAAGAGGAAGAGGGAAGGGGGGAGAGAGAGAGGACACTTGTAAATGACAGTCTCGTAATGATAAAAATAGGCTTTTTCTTAAGTCATCATGGTCACAAGGATGGCCCATGGAGTAGCCAATATCAATATAATTGGCCATGACCAGTTTGTGCAGTTATCAATGAGCCTGAAGTCAATTCACAAAGTTACAGATCACCTCAGATAGGTACTCCTAAAATATAATCTTCTTTGTGTGTTTCTGCAACGTTGTCATATTTAACTAAGTCACATACAGTTATTTTGAACGTAATGCATATTTATAATAAATATATATCAACTGGACTGTAACTTTGAATTATTAGGCTGTTATCAAAATTTTTGTGGGATTTTTCCATTTGTGACTTTGTTGTTTTGTGGTATTAGATTTCATATCTATATAAAATTGGGAAAATAGATGATACATATAGCAATGTAATAGGAATGGGAAATAAGTTATAAAATATTTATGTTTTCTTTCAGGCTGTGTTAAAATTTTCATAGTACATAGTATATGAGTTGCACTATAAGTACTAGAACTTTGATATTATTTTGTGTTATTCAGATAAGATTTCTAGGCCAGAATTATTCATTGTTCTTTTAAATTTGAAAGATTCATTAATTTGTGTAATTGTCCATTCTCCAAAATTGCCAAAATAAATTTATGCCAGGATAGATTCCTGTTTATAGCTTTTGTCAGGATTATCTGGGATGAATGCAGGCACAGACTCTCAGCTATTGGATTGTGACTTCATAATTTACATATAACCTCCATAAAAACAAAATATGCTACCGAAATAAAAGACAAAATCAGAGCTCTGTGGTTGAATTCATCCTCTTGGGCTTTTCTAACTTTCCTGAACTCCAAGAGCAGCTCTTTGGGGTTTTCTTGGTTATCTGCCTGGTGACTCTGACGGGAAATGCCATCATTATAGTCATCATCTCCCTGGAACAGAGTCTTCACGTTCCCATGTACCTGTTTCTCCTAATCTTGTCTTTGGTGGATGTGGGTATCAGTGCAGTCGTTATGCCTGAAATGCTGGTGGTCTTCTCCTCTGAGAAAACATCGATTTCATTTGTCAGCTGTTTTGTGCAGATGTATTTCCTTCTCCTTTTTAGTGGGACAGAATGTTTTCTCCTGGGGGCAATGGCTTATGATCGATTTGCTGCAATCTGCCATCCTCTGAGCTACCCAATGATTATGAACAAAAGGGTTTTCATGAATCTAGTAATGTTCTCATGGGTCTCCGGGATCGTGGTGGCTACTGTGCAGACCACATGGGTTTTTAGTTTTCCCTTTTGTGGCCCCAATGAAATTAATCATCTCTTCTGTGAGACTCCCCCAGTGCTAGAGCTTGTGTGTGCAGACACCTTTTTGTTTGAAATCTACGCCTTCACTGGCACCATTTTGATAGTCGTGGTTCCTTTCTTGTTGATACTCTTGTCTTATGTTCGGATTCTCTTTGCCATCCTGAAGATGCCATCAACCACTGGGAGGCAAAAGGCCTTTTCCACCTGTGCCTCCCATCTCACGTCTGTTACCCTCTTCTATGGCACAGCCAATATGACTTATCTGCAACCCAAATCTGGCTACTCTCCAGAGACCAAGAAGCTGATGTCATTGGCTTACACGTTGCTTACACCTCTGCTGAATCCACTGATCTACAGCTTGCGAAACAGTGAAATGAAAAGAGCTTTGATGAAATTATGGAGAAGAATAGTGGGCTTGCACACATTCCGTTTTGGGAAGCCGTGTGATATTTGGTCCCTGCCTGATTAAACTCTATTAAATTTAATACATGGCCAAAAATTCTGCATTTCTTTGTATGAACATCTTTAATTTGTTGAATATTCCAAGTTCAAGAACATATTAGGCGTCTCTTTCTTTTGATAGTGTACTGTTGCCATTCATTTTTCATAGATATATAAGTTTTCATAACATATAATACAACAGTTTATTTGTTCCTCTATTATCATCATCCAGGTAATTGCTGGATTACTGTTTTTAAGATGAAGATTTAATAAACATAATTCCATATGTTCATATGTACTGATGTTTTATTTCTGTGTGATAGATTCCTCAACGTGGGCCTGATGGGATGAAGAGTATGTGTGCTTACAGGTTTTAAACCATTGCAGAATTGCTTTTCAAAATCATTGTAACTTTTCAGACTGATCTGAAGCACACTCTGCTGCACTAACAGGGTGGAGCTTTAACAGACCAACAAAGAGATGAGATTTTTATTTCTGGAGTGAAAATCCGTTCCATGAATGAGTAAACAAAGTGTCGTTATTTTTGGGAGACTAAAATAACTTTCATGGACTCACACAGATTGTTATTCAAAACAGGATTTCTCTTGGCATTTTTCTGGATGTTCATCCAATGTTGGTGACCAGAGAACTACATGGGAACTTCCCTGAAGTCTCACTTGATAGTATCAGTATCTTTTTCACTTATAGACCACTGTTTTGTAGACTTTTGTTAAATTTCCCTTTGTAGGCCCAAAATGTCCCAGACACTTTAAAAACATAAGACGATTCATTTTTTTTATTATAGGAAACTAAGTGATTAACTAATTCTGCATATTTTCTATGGTCCTTGAGTCATATCATTAACTATATGATCTTCCCCAGAATAATTTCGCATCTTGCAACATTTGCAACATTTCATGCTTGCTTCCTATTTTAATGTTGCTATTGCTAAATTGAGTGGGGCCCCTGTACTGAATCTACACTACATGAACTCCTATTACCCTTAGTTTCAGCTCTAGGAATGGTATAAAGGGGTAAAACACTATTCCCATTGTCATTCAGCTGTGGGAAAAACAATTTTTAATTGCTACTGCCTCTGCCAAAAATGAGAAGTGGTGATGCAAAACTGATTGGATTTTCACAAAAAGAAATTTCATCATCAAATGGTTGAAATCAGTTTGTATTTGGATGTTGTATAATCTTTCCAGTAGGGCATTAAACAGGCATTTGGAAGTCCTTTCATCCGAATCTGTCTGTCTGTGTCCTGCAGTTTTTTTCTCATAGCCCTTAGAGGGACCAATTAAATAAGGCCATTCAGGAAAAAACAAAATCTCCAAAAGCCTAAATCTCAAGGCAAATATACAGCTTCATTTTGATTTTTGTTCTTTGTTTCGTTTGCTCTTTCATTCATTGATCCAACGTATTTTTGTTAGAAGTGACTGTCTCTGGGGAAGTACAGTCTCTGTCCTGGAGGAATTCACAGTTTATTGGAAGATCACTGACCTTGGGAGATCACAGAAGCCACATCGTCCCTGTGTATCCATCCCAGGTGAGGAATAGAAGACGAAATGTCAAGGTTCAAGGTTTGGTTGTATATGTGATGATTTCAGCGTCACACTGACTCTCAATTTAGTTATAACTTTGACAAAAACAGTCAGTCCAAAAAGACCCTGTTATGATTCTACTCCAAATAGCAGCAATTCTGGAAATACCAGCTTTAATCTCATGGCAGCCAGTAGAACTGATGCTTGAAATCATGCTTTCCTGACTTTGAAGTTGACATCAATAAGTCCAACCACAATCAATGTGGACAGGAAGAAACGAACTTTTTTTTGTGTGTGTGTGTGTGAGGAAGATTAGCCCTGAGCTAACATCCGTTGCCAATCCTTCTCTTTTAGCTGAGGAAGCCTGGCCCTGGGCTAGCATCCATGCCCATCTTCCTCTACTTTATATTGGACGCCACCACAGCATGGCTTGACTAGCGGTGCGTCGGTGCGCGCCCAGGATCTGAACCTGCGAACCAGGTCCCACAGTGGAGTGCGTGCACTTAACCTCTACACCACCAGGCCGGCGCCAAAAATGAGCTTTTAAAATGTAAATCTTATGATAGATCTCCTTGCTTAAAATATTTCAATGAGTTTCTACCATATTTAGGATAAAAACATCTTTAAGTTGGTCTATGAAGCCCTGCCTGATTCGTCCTCTGCCTATACTTCCTACTATTTCACACTACACTTCTGCCCACTCACTCGCTCATTCACTGGAGACCTACTCATTTCTGGTGCAAGGTTTCCTTTTAGTTTAATAAAGTCACTATCCTGTTCCGGCCTGAAGCTGTCAAAACATGTCTTTCTCTTCATCTGCTATGTTTCTCACTCCACTTTTCAACTGACTTAATTCTTACTCTGTCTTCAGACCTCCTTACAATGTCCTTTCCTTAAGGCAAACTTCCTTGACCCCCATCCCCCATGGCTCAACTTCCCTTCCCAAATTATTCTCCCTCCGAACACCCTGTCTTTTCTTCATAGCCCTTTATTTAAATTTTATTTTATGTAGCAGAATGGGATTTTCTTCTCCTAGCGGTAACTTGTACCCGGTTACTAAGATAACAAACAGAAATGTTTGTAATGTGACACAAGATAGGGAAGTACAGACCATCCTTAGCTTAGTGGGATAAAGTTCAAGACAAATGCTTCAAAGAAATTAATCTTCACAGCATAAAATCTGATTTTTTTTTTTTGAAAAAGATTAGCCCTGAGCTAGCATCCATTGCCAATCCTCCTCTTTTTGCTGAGGAAGATTGGCCCTGGGCTAACATCCATGCCCATCTTCCTCTACTTTATAAGGGATGCCGCCACAGCATGGCTTGATGAACAGTGAGTAGGTCTGTGCCCGGGATCCAAACCTGCAAACCCTGGGCTGCCAAAGCAGAGCACGTGAACTTAACCACTACACCACTGGGCCGGCCCCCTGATGGTTTTTTTTCGTACTTCATCCTGAGGCCAGGTCATCTTCCCTACCTCTGAAGAGTTCCACCTGCCCCCTCTTCCCTAAAGTGGAAAGCAGAAGAGAACATGAGAAAAGCACCTAAGTTGGGTAGCACCTTGTGGAAGAGAGTCCAGTAGGTCCCTCTGCCAGCTGTAGAGTTGGTCGTGGGGTGTTCGCTGAGATTCAAGCCCAAACCCATAGACATGGCTTAGAGACATTAGAGGAGCGGATGCTGAGTTTTCCCCACTGTGGAGTTTGTATTGGTTTGAAATATGTAACTGAACCTGTAATAAAAGACTACGTTCATATTCTTTTTGATTCTGCATTTATACTTGCCTGGTTGATATTAAGTACATTTTGTAGATCCCACATCTATCGTTTCCATTGTAGGGGTCTTATTAGCTTGAGCTTCCCTCGTGTATTTAAATGTGTGATCTGTTTAATGTTTGATTGCCACACTTGAAAATGAGCTCTTTGAGGACAGTGACCGTATGAATTCCTTCACCACTGTGTTCCACCTGCCTCACATAGTGTGGTCCCTGGGATAGAGCAGGTGCTTAACAATACTTTTTGAACTAACAAGAAGACAGCAGTCTGGGGCAAGATGTTCGCCTCAAATCTTGGAGCAGACTCGGGATGGGATCGGCACAAGAGTTAAGCAAGAGCTGGTAATAGAACAGTGCCCAAGGGAAAGTCTTAGGAGGGAACTGAAGAGAAGTGGCTGGAGGGGGTTGTTGAATCAGCTACTTTTCTCATCTGTGCCCAAGTTGCTTTGAGTGTTCCATTTGTTGCATTCAGCTGTTAAAAAATGATCAAGGGAGACAATTTAGCTGATACAAACAAACTTTATCTAACATTTCATGAAGTAGACAGTCTCCATTAGGAGAACTACAAAATGGAGTGGAAGGCAGGAAGCTTTTATAGGATAAAGAACAAAGAACAAGGAAGAGAAAAATAGAAAATATCTGATTGGCTGGAGCCACATAATCAACTTTGTTTGCGGTGAGAAGGAACGAAGAAGTAAAGTACAAAGCCCAGAGGTGGCTTGGTGTTTGAGGAATGCTGACTGGATATGTTGTCTTTTTTTTTTTTTTTTCTTTTGTCAGGAAGATCAGCCCTGAGCTAACATCCGCGCTAATCCTCCTCTTTTTGCTGAGGAAGACCGGATCTGAGCTAACATCTGTTGCCAATCCTCCTCCTTTTTCTCCCCCAAAGCCCCAGTGGATAGTTGTATGTCATAGCTGCACATCCTTCTAGTGTCTGTACGTGGGACGCGGCCTCAGCATGGCCGGAGAAGCGGTGAGTCAGTGCGCTCCTGGGATCCGAACCCGGGCTGCCAGTAGTGGAGCGCGCGCACTTAACCGCTAAGCCATGGGGCTGGCCCGCTGCGTGTCTGGTCAAGTGGAGCATTTATAGGGACACAAAAGTTATCTAACTTTCAGTTTGTTGATGTGGCACTCCGGGCAGGAGTGGCTCCATCTTGGGCCTGGAAAGTTATTTAAACACAGCGCGTAGCCTCTCCCCACTGCTCTCTTCTTTCCTCTGCTTTCACCTCCTCTTAGGAGATGTCATGGTGAAACTGAGTCTCCTGTGTGGAGAGGTGTTTATTCCCTATAGCAATGTGAAGGAGTGGTGCTCCAGGTTGGTGCTCTTGAGCTTTCTCACCTGAGGGACCAAGTTCAAGCCTCTTTAATTCACCCAAAAATACTGGAAAGCGTTTATGAAGTGATTCCAAGTTCTCCAACAAGGATGGATTCTTCAGGGAAATGGTTCAGTGTCATATAGTGTTCTAGAATCATTGTACTGAGTCACCGAGTTGTGTTTATGAGAAGGTGGCTTTTGACTAGAGGTAAAACTTCTGATAAAGTAGCATGGCATTTAAAGAGACAGAGTCAATAGGTAAGGAAGTGCAGATTCTGCTTGTGTGCCTGCGTTTTCCCTTTGCAGTTCTCCACAGTGATAGTTGGAGATGCTGTCGACGTGATGTCTCAGTGCTCAGGAATCACTAGACGCAGCTGAAACATTTAAATCAGTAGGCTTTGGTGTTGATGCTAGTCAATTTCTTTTCTTCTTTTCAGAGAAAAGTTTGGGCAATAATTAGAGGTATAAGTACTTTGCAGGCACTAATCATCAAATCTTAGAAGTTTGCAACTGATCAGGTAAATGTCCTGATGAGAAGGAGAGTGGGGAGAGAAAAGGAAGGGAGAGGGGTAGAGAGAGAGAGGACACTTTTAAATCACAGTTTCACAATGATCAAAAATTGGGCTTTTTCTTAAGTCAACATGGTCACAAGGATGGGCCACGGAGAAGCAATCTCAATATAATTGGCCATGAACAGTTTGTGTAGTTATCAATAAGCCTGAAGTCAAGTCATATAGTTACAGATCATTTCAGATAGGTACTACTAAAGTATAATCTTCTTTGTGTGTTTCTGCAGAGTGTTGTCACATTTAACTAAGTCACATACAGTAATGTGAACCTAATGAATATTTATAATAAACATATATCAACTGGGCTGTAACTTTGAATGATTAGGCTGTTATCAAAATTTTTGTGGGCATATTTTTCCATTTGTCAGTTTTTTTTTTTTTTGGTGAAGAAGACTAGCCTTGAGCTAACATCCATTTCCAATCCTCCTCTTTTTGCTGAGGAAGATTGGCCCTGGGCTAACATCCATGCCCATCTTCCTCTACTTTATATGTGGGATGCCTGCGACGGCACGGCTTAATAAGTGGTATTAGGTCTGCACCAGTGGTCCAAACCTGAGAACTCTAGGCTGCCGAAGCAGAGCGTGGTAACTTAACCACTATGCCACTGGGCTGGCCCTATTTGTCACTTTTTGACACTTATTTTTTGTGGTATTAGATTTTATATGTATATAAAATTGGGAAAAATAGATGATACTTATAGCAATTAGTAGGAATGGGACATAAGTTATAAAATATTTATGTTTCTTTCAGGCATGTTAAAATTTCAAAGTACATAGTGTTTGAGTTGCACTATAAGTACAAGAACTTTGATATTACTTTGTGCTATTCAGATAAGATTTTGAGGCCAGAATTATTCATTCTCCTTTTATATTTGAAAGATTTATTTGTGTAATAGGCCATTCTCCAAAATTGCCAAATTAAATTTTTGTCAGGATAGATTCTTCTTTACAGCTTTTGCCAGGATTATCTGGGGTGAACACAGACTTGAACTCTCAGCTATTGGATTGTGACTTCATAATTTACATACTATGCTGTAAAAACAAAATATGTTTCACTAATGACATGAAAAGGCAAAATCAGAGCTTTGTGGTTGAATTCATCCTCTTGGGCTTTTCTAACTTTCCTGAACTCCAAGAGCATGTATTTGGGGTTTTCTTGGTTATCTACCTGGTGACTCTGATGGGAAATGCCATCATTATAGTCATCATCTCCCTGGGACAGAGCCTCCATGTTCCCATGTACCTGTTCCTCCTGAACTTGTCTGTAGTGGAAGTGGGTTTCAGTGCAGTCATCATGCCTGAAATGCTGGTGGTCCTCTCCACTCAGAAAACTACGATTACTTTTTCAGGCTGTTTTGCACAGATGTATTTCATTCTTTTTTTTGGTGGAACGGAATGTTTTCTCCTGGGAGCAATGGCTTATGACCGATTTGCTGCAATCTGCCATCCTCTGACCTACCCAATGATTATGAACAAAAGGGTTTTCATGAAATTAGTAATGTTCTCATGGGTCTCAGGAACCACGGTGGCTACTGTGCAGACCACGTGGGTTTTTAGTTTTCCCTTTTGTGGACCCAATGAAATTAATCATCTCTCTTGTGAAACCCCAGCAGTGCTAGAGCTTGTGTGTGCAGACACCTTTTTGTTTGAAATCTACGCGTTCACTGGCACCATTTTGATAGTCATAATTCCTTTCTTGTTGATACTCTTGTCTTATGTTCGGATTCTCTTTGCCATCCTGAAGATGCCATCAACCACTGGGAGACAAAAGGCCTTTTCCACCTGTGCCTCCCATCTCACGTCTGTTACCCTCTTCTATGGCACAGCAAATATGACTTATCTACAACCCAAATCTGGCTACTCTCCAGAAACCAAAAAGCTGATGTCATTGTCTTACTCACTTCTTACACCTCTGCTGAATCCACTGATCTACAGCTTGCGAAACAGTGAAATGAAAAGAGCTTTGATGAAATTATGGCGAAGAAAAGTGGATTTACACACATTCTGACTGTGCTGAGACGACTTGTAATATTTGGTCACTTCCTGACTGAACTCTATTTAAATTTAATAATGGTGAAAACAGTTTGCACTTCTTGATATGAATATATTTAATTTTTGAGTTCTCCAAGTTTGAAAATATATCAGGGAACCCTCTCTTTTGATAGTGTATTATTGTCATTTGTTTCATAGATACATTCATAGACACATAAGTTTTGGTGACATATGATATAAAAGTTTATTCATCCATTTCTCTATTATAAATATCCAGATCATTACTAGATTATTTTCTTTAAGATGCAACTTCAATAAACACCAAGTTCCATACATTCATATGTACTGATGTTTTATTTCCGTATGATAGATTCCTCAAAGTGGGCCTGATGGGATGAAGAGTATGTGTGATTACAAATTTTAATAGCCATTTCAGAATTCCTTTTCAAAATTATTTTAAGTTTTCAGACTGATCTGAAGGCCACTCTGCTGCATTAACAGGGTAGAGCTTCAAGAGACCAAAAAACAGAGGAAATTTTTATTTCTGGAGTGAAAATCTGTTCCATGAATGAGTAAACAAAGTACATTTATTTTTTGGGAGACCAAACTGGTTCTACTTCATGGAGTCACACAGATTATTATCCCAAATGGGATATTTTTCGTATTTTTCCAGACATTCATCTAATGTTGGTGACCAGAGAACTACATTGGAACTTTCCTGAAGTCTGACTTGATAATATTAGTATCTTTTTCACTTATAGACCACAGTTTTTAGAGACTTTTGTTAAATTTCCCTTTGTAGGCCCCAAATGCCTCCAGACATTTTATTTATAAACATAGAATGATTTATTTTTTATTGTAAGAAACCAAGTAATTATGTATTTTTTGCATATTTTCCATGGTCCTTGAGTCACATCATCAACTATATGATCTTCCCCAGAATAATTTCTTATCTTGCAACATTTGGAGTATTTCATGCTTGCTTCGTATTTGAATGTTTCTATTAGCGAATAGAGAGGGATCCCTATATTGAACGTACGCCATTTAAAGCTGTCATTCAGCTTTGGAAAATGATTTTTTAATTTTATGGCCTCTACCTAAAATCAGAAGTGTAGGTGCAAAACTGATTGGATTTTCACAAAAAGAAATTTCATCATCAAAGATTTGAAACAACTTTGAGTAATATTTGAATGTTGTATACTTTTCAGTATGGCATTAGACAGGCATGGACTAATCTTTTCAACAGATTCTGTCCCTTGTTGTCCTGAAATTTCTTTCAGGAGACTCTATCGTTTGAAACAATATATGTATTATGGAATCACAGAAATAGAAGAGAGAGAGAAAGTGACAGAAAGTGTATTTAAAGAAACATGGCTGAAAACTTCCCAAACTTAGGGAGAGAAATGGATATCCAGATTCATGAAGACCAAAAGTCCCTAAATAGATTGAATCTGAAAAGAGCTACACCAAAACACATTATATTTAAAGTGTCAAGAGTCAAAGACAAAGAGAGAATTTGGAAAGCAGCAAGAGAAAAGTAACTTGTCAAATACAAGGTTGCCCCCATAAGACTATAAATGGATTTCTCAATAGAAACTTTGCAGGCCAGGAGCGAATAGGATGATATACTCAAAATATTGAAAGAAAAAAACATATCAAACAAGAATACCCAGCAAAGCTGTACTTCAGAAATGAAGGAGAGATAAGACTTTCCCAAACAAACAAAAGCTGAGGAAATTCATTATCACTAGACCTTCCATAACAGTAATCTAAAGGGCATTCTTCAAGGTAATGAAAAAACATTAATAATGTATACATAAGAATGTGTAAAAATCACCAGTAAATATATAGTCAACTTCAGATTCTCCAACATAGTAATGGTGATGTATAAATCACTTTCAATGCTTATTAAAAATGAAAGTATTAAAAATAACTATAACTACAGCAATATGTTAGTGGATACACAATATAAAAAAGAGGTAAATTATAGTATCAATAACCTAAAATGTGAGGAAGGGGAGAAGTATAATTTCTGTTTGCTATTGTAGTTAAATATTTCCTAACTTAAAATAGAATGTTATAAGATATTTTATGTAAGCCTCATGATAATCACAAAGGAAAACCCTGTAGTAGATACACAAAAGATTAAGACAAAGGAATCAAAGCATACTACCACAAAAAGCCATCAAATCTCAAAAGAAGACAGCAAGAGAGAAAGAGAGGAACAAAGGAACTATAAAAACAGTCATGAAACAATGAACAGAATAGCAATAGTAAGTGGTTACCTATCAATAACTATTTTAAAATATAAATGGATTAAATTCTCTAATCAAAAGACATAGAATGGCTGAATGGATAAAGAATCAAGATCCATTGATATGCTGCCTACAAGAGACTCACATTAGCTTTAAGGACAAACATAGGCTGAACATGAAGGAATGGAAAAAGATAGTCTAAGCAAATGGTAACCAAAAGAGAACAGTGAGAGCTATACTTATATCAGACAAAATATATTTTAAGCTAAAAAAAGTCACATTAGACAAAAAAGGTCATAATATAATGATAAAGGAATCAATTTATCAAGAAGACATAACAATTGTAAATATTTATGCACCCAACATTGGAGCACCTAAACATATAAAGCAAATACTAACAGAACTAAAGGAGAGATAAACACCGATACAATAGTAGGGAACATTAATACTCCATTCTCAATAATGGATAGATCACTCATACAGAATACCAGTAAAGAAACGGTGGTTCTGAATAACAATATACACCTAGTTGGGACATAATAGACATATTAGGAGACATGTAGGACATATGTCCCCTAATATGGGACAAATGGGACATAATAGATGTATACAGAACATTCCATCCAATAGCAGCAGATTGCACATTCTTCTCAAGTGCACACAGGACATTTTCCAGGGCAGATCACATGTCAGGCCACAAAACAAGTCTCAACAAATTCAAGAAGATAGAAATTATATGAAGTATCTTTTCTGGCCACAATGGTGTGAAACTAGAAATCAATAACAGGAGGAAAAGTGGAAAATTTACAAATATGTGGAAATTAAACAACCCACTCCTGAACAAAGAAATAAAAACAGAAATAAAAAATATCTTGAGGCAAAGGAAAATGGAAACACAACATAGCAAAACTAATGGGATGCAGCAAGAGCAGTTCTAAGAGGGAAGGTCATAGTGATAAATGTCTACATAAGAAAAAAGAAAGATCTCAACAAAATGGCCTAACATTACACCTCAAAAAACTAGGAAAAGAAGAACAAAATAAGCCCAAAGTTAGTAGAAGGAAAGAAATAATAAAGATTAGAGCAGAAATCAATGAAACAGAGAATAAGAAAACAATAGAAAAGATCAACAAAACTAAGAATTGGTTTTTTAAAAAGATAAACAAAATTGACAAAACTTTAGTTAGACTTACCAAGAAAAAAAAGGGAGAGGACTCAAATAAGTATAATAAGAAATGAAAGAGAGGACTTTATGAACGATACCATAGAAATATATAGGATCATAAGAGACTACTATGAATAATTATATGCCAACATATTGGACAACCTAGAAATAATGAATACATTCCTAGACATACAACCCGCCAAGACTGAATCATGAAGAAATACAAAATTTGAACAGACCAACTACTAGTAAGGAGATTGAATTAGTAATAAGAAACCTCCCCAAAAAGAGAAACCCAGGAACAGATGGTTACACTCGTGAATTCTACCAAACATTTAAAGAAGAATTAATGCCAATCCTCAAAATCTTCCAAAAATTGAAGAGAAAAGAACACTCCCAAACCCATTTTATGAGGTCAGCATTATCCTGACACAAAAGCCAGATAAGGATACTTCAAGAAAAGAAAACTACAGGCCATATCCCTAATGAATATCTATGTAAATATTTTCAACAAAATACTAGCAAACTGAACTCAACAGCACATTAAAAATATTATATACCATGATCAAGTGAGATTTATTTCTGGGATGCAAGGATGAGTCAACATATGCAAATCAATAAATGTGATACACTACATTAATAGAATGAAAGATAAAAACCATATGAAAATCTCTGCAGATGTAGAAAAAGGATTTGACAAAATTCAACATCCGTTTCTGATAAAAACTCTCAATAAATTGGGTATAGTAAAAACATACCTCAACATAATAAAGGCCATATATGAGAAGACCAAAGCTAACATCATACTCAATGGTGAAAGATTGAAAGATTTTACTCTAAGATCAGGAACAAGACAAGGGTGCCACTATCACCCCTCCTATTCAACATAGTACTGGAAGTCCCAGCCAGGGCAATTAAGCAAGAAAAAGAAATAAAAGTCATCCAAATTGGAAAGGAAAATTGTCTGTGTTGGCAGATGATGTGATCTTACATATGGAAAATTCTAAAGACTCCGGAAAAAAACTGTTAGAACTAATCAACGAATTCAGCAAAGTTGCAGGATACCATTCCAACATTCACAAATCAGTTACATTTTGATACATTAGCAACCAACTACCTGAAAAAGAGGTAAATAAAACAATCCCATTTACAATAGCATCAAAAACAGTAAAATATCCGAGCCAGCCCTGATGGCTTAGCGGTTAAAGTTCCATGTGCTCCACTTGCGCAGCCTGGGTTCAGTTCCTGGGTGCAGAACCACACCATTCATCTGTCAGTAGCCATGTTGTGGTGGCGGCTCACATATAAGAACCAGAAGAACTTACAACTATACACAACTATGCACTGGGGCTTTGGGGGGGTGGGGCGGGCAAAAGTAAGAAGAAGAAGATCTGCAACAGATGTTAGCTCAGGGCAAATCTTCCCCTGCGAAAAAAACAACAATAAAATATCTAGGAAGAAAGTTAACTAAGGAGGGGAAAGATCTATATACTGAATACTATAAGACACTGGTAAAAGAAATTGAAGAAGCCACAAATAAGTGAAAAGATATCCTGCGTTCACGGATTGAAAGAATTGATATTGTTAAAATATCCATACTACCCCAAGTCATCTATAGATTCAATGCAATCCCTATCAAAATTCCAACGGCATTTTTCACAGAAATAGAAAAAACATTCCTAAAATTTGTATGGAACCATAAAAGACCCAGAACAGCCAAAGCATCCTAAGAAAAAACAAAGCTGGAAGCATCACACTTCTTGATCTTAAACTACAGTCCAAAGCTATAGTAATCAAAACAGTATGGTATTGGCATGAAAGCAGAAAAATAGACCAATGGAACAGAATCAAGAGCCCAGAAGTAAACTCTCGCATATGTGGTCAACTATTATTTGCCAGGGGATCCATGATGCTCAATTGGGAAAGGATAGTCTCTTCAATAAATGATGGTGGGAAAACTGGATGTTCACATGCAAAAGAATGAAACTGGAACTCTGTGTTACACTACTCACAAAAATTAACTCGAAATTGAATTAAAAACTTAAACATAAGACCTGAAACCATAAAACTCCTGGAAGAAAACATAGGGAAAAAGTCCCTTGACGTTAATCTTGGCAATGATTTTTTGGATATGATACCAAAAGCACAAGCAGGAGAAGCAAAGTCAACAAGCGGGACCACATCAAACTAAAAAGCATCTGCACAGCCAAAGAAATGATCAACAAAATGAAAAGGCAACCTATAGACTAGGAGAATATATTTGCAAACCATCTATCTGATAAGGGGTTAATATCCAAACTATACAAAGAATTCATGGAAATCAATACCGAAAAATCAAATAACTCAATTAAAAATGAGCAAAGAACCTCAACAGAAAATTTCCCAAAGAAGACATACAAATGGTCAACAGGTGCATGAAAAGGTACTCAACAACACTAATTGTCAGAGAACTACAAATCAAAACCACAATGAGATATCACCTCACACCTGTTAGAATGAATATTATCAAAAAGATAAGAGATAACAAGTGTTGCTGAGGAAGCTGAGAAAGGGAACAATTGTGTATTATTGGGGATGTTAATGGGTATAGCCATTAATGAAAACAGTATGGAGGGTCATCAAAAAATTAAAAATAGAACTATCATATGATCCAGCAGTCCTACTTCTAGGTGTCTGTCCAAAAGAGAGGAAACCAGGATCTCAAAGAAAGATCTGCACTCTTATGTTCTTTGCAGCATATACACAATAGCCAAGATATAGAAACAACATATGTTTACAGATGAATGGATAAAGAGACCTGATATAGATAAAAAATGGAATATTATTGACAGGAGAAGAAAGAAATTCTGTCTTTTGTGACAATATGGATAAATCTTGAAGGCATTATGCTAAGAGAAATAAGTCAGACATAGCCAAATACTGTACAATCTCACTTACATGTGGAATCTTGAAAGGTCGAACTCATAGAAACACAGAGTAGAATGGTGGTTGCCATGGGTTGAGGGGTGGAGGAAATGGGGAGATGTTGGTCAATGGGTACAAACTTCATTTATAAAATGAATACGTCCTGGGGATCTAATGTACAGCATGGTGACTGTAGTTAACAATATTGTATTATGTACTTGGAAGTTGCTAAGAGAGTGCATCTTAAGAATTCTCACCACACACACACACACACACACACACACACAAGTAATTATGTAAAATGATGGATGTGTTAATTAACCCTAATGTGGTAATCATTTCACAATAGATACTAGAGTCAAATCATCACATTGTACACCTTAATCTTACATGATGGTATATGTCAATTATATCTCAATAAAGCTTGAAAAAATAATAGTAATCATATAGTTGTTGTACTATATATAAAAGTACTATATATAAAAGTACTATAATAAAAGCCATCACAAGTTGGAACTCTTCTGTGCCAGGCATTGTGTGAAACATCTTAGATTTTTCTCTCATTTAATCCTTGCAATAACTTTATGAGATAGACACTATTCATATCTCATTCCTTAAAATTTTATTGAAATAATTTTTTAGTTCTTTAGGTACATCAATTATGTATGTATTGGATTTTTTTGGTTAGCTTTCCAAGTCCATGTTTTCACTCTAATCATTTAAAGTCTGTTCATTTCCTTTTCATTTTGCGTGAATATTTTGTTCTCTTTTTACTACTATGTTTCAGCAGTGACTATTCTCCTTTTCAATGTTTCCAAACATCATGTTTGAGATTTTTTAAAAATTCAGTGCCTTCCCTGAACTCTGCCAGCTAGGGTTTCATCAGTTTCTATTGTTTTACCATGTCTTCCCTGAGCACGTATATTTTTGCTTTGTGTTCTTTGTTTATGTAGAAAGTTACTTCATAAATTTAAAAAATTCTTGGCAATATTTTTGGCGATGATTATTATCTGTTCTATAGCAACATGTTCTAGTGAGCATTCTTTATTTGTCATTTGCTTTTCCTTTTTTTTCTTCCTTTTATCCTTTAGTTTCTGGATCACTCTGATGCTAGATCTTTTTGGATTATTACCCATATTTGAAAAAAGTTTCCTTTTTCTGGACCAGCGATATGCAGGGTGTTTGTTTGGAGACAGGGCCAGGCCATATTTCAAGTCAGCAGGAATTACCCATGGTTAACAGTAACATTCTTTGTAAACCTGTTACTCAATTGTTGGTCAGAAACGTAGGCCTCGTGTGGGATGTTAAAAGTGTAGAAACTGAGATCTCACCTAAGACTTAAGGAGTTCCAGTCTGCATATTAAAAGATCCCCAGGAGACTTGGATACACTTAAAAGTTTGAGAAGCATTGGTGTATAACACAGCTTATATCTTTATAATAAAGATGAGTTCATTTTTCCTTTACTACTCCTCTGCCATCGGATCATGGGAGCTCACATTATCTCATATTATCTTATTGACAGATCGCTTCCTGAAACTATGGTGTGTTTTTGTGATCTTTGTTCATCCATGCCTACCTCCTTCTCCCTTGCATCAGAGCAGGTCCAGGGAATCCTTTACTACCAGCCTACCCATCCAATTCTCCATGTTTGAAACAAGAGGACTATTGCTTTTGTCCTCCACGATGTGCCACTTGCAGTGATTCTCAACTTTAGTTTAGTTGTATTGCATCAGAATCACCCAGAAGGACACTAAAACATAGATTGCACACATAGAGTGTCTGTTTCAGTAGATCTGCGGTGGACCCTGCTAATTTGCATTTCTAAGAAGTTTCCTGACAGTTCTGAAACTGCTGACCAAGCATCACACTTTGAGAACCACAGCTCTAGAGAACTCAGTTCTTCTACCGTCATTGAAGGTACATATTAGGCAGCATTTTGCATGCATGGCACATGTGCCTTGTTCATGCATGTGGTATAATCCTACCACGGCAAATGATATAACAGGGATCCTTGGATTGGATTCTGTGAATGAAAACTAAATTTTCTTAGGATAACTGGTACACTTCTCACTGACACATATTAAATAGAATGAATCTCTAAGTGTTCTTGGCAACTTATTGCTGCCAGGAGGAGAGAGCTTCCTTGACAATGGAACCTGTTCCAGGAAAGCAGTGATGAGTAGACAAAGATAACCTGTGTCCTGGCCACAGTATCCAGTTCTGGGCAAAGCCAAGACTGCAGATTTATCGATCTCTTCACTCTCCTTGGGCTGAGTCAATGTTCTCATTATTGCTCAAGCCAGTTTAGACTGATCTCTAAATCCCTGATTCTCATAAACCCCATGAGGTTAATAATGTTAAGTTTATTTTACAGAAAGAGTAATAGAATCAGAGAAGTTAAATGATTTGCTCAAATCAGACAAACTAGGCCTGATCTTTTTGCCTCCTAGTTTAAAAGTTCAATCTATGAAATGAATTGTAATGATGTATTTTCTAAAAAAATTTCAGTGGCACTATATTTCTACTCAAAATGATAAAAAGTGCTGGATGGGTGTGGGGGATGGGCATCCAGGCTTTCTACAAAGAGGCTTCAATCTACTTTCTTTAACTCGATTCCCCCCATTGAATAAACTGTGCATTCCATCCAATCATTCTTCTACCTCTAGCTCACCTGCCTTTGTTTACCCATTTACCCCACTACTCACTTCTTTACTCTGCTTTCACCTCCTATTGGGAGATGTCATGGTGAAAATGAGTCTCTTGTGTGAAGAGACATTTATTCCCTATAGGAATGTGAAGGAGTGGTGCTCCAGGTTGGTGCTCTTGAGCTTTCTCACCTGAGGGACCAAGTTCAAGCCTCTTTAATTCACCCAAAAATACTGGAAAGCGTTTATGAAGTGATATCAAGTTCTCCAGGGATAGATTCTCCGGGGAAAATGATTCAACATCATATAGTGTTCTGGAATCATTGTACTGAGTCACTGAGTTGTGTTTATGAGAAGGTGGCTTTTGACTAGAGGTAAAACTTCTGATAAAGTAGCATGATATTTAGAGACAGGGTCAATAAGTAAGAAAGTGCAGATTCTGCTTGTGTGCCTGTCGGTGGGCTTTCCATTTGCAGTTCTCCCCTCTGATAGTTGCAGATGCTGTTGATGTGATGTCTCAGCACCCAGGAATCACTACACACAGCTGAAACACTGGAATCAGTAGACACTGGTGTTGATGCTAGTCAATTTCTTTTCTTCTTTTCAGGGAAAAGTTTGGGCAATAATTAGAGGTATAAGTACTTTGTAGGCACTAATCATCAAATCTTAGAAGTTTGCAACTGGAAGGGAACTTGGTAAATAAGTCCAACTCCTAACTTTTCAACTGGAAGGTTGAAATCTAGAAAAGGGGGCGATCTGCCTAAGTATTCCACGTCAGTGAGTTATCCAAGACAGCATTAGGGTCTTCTAAGTTATAGAGAAAAGATGGAGCATCTACGGTTAGTCGCTCTTTCCATCATGAGCATTTTGTTTCATTATCTGTTCTTAATCAGTCCTGTAAAGATTTTCCATTTTGTTTATAAGATATTCTAAATTTTATAATTTTAAAACCTACCCACTTTTAAATATTTGGAACTGAATACACATTATTTTTTCTCCATTAGAAATGGTTTTAAGTATTTGATCGTGCAGAGTCTATTTTATCAAATTTAGAATATTTTTTGACATCTGAAATGTAATTATTATGGTTAATACAGACATTGATTTTAATGGATGATTACGGTCAAACTCAGAAATAAATCGACTTGCCTTGAACCGTCTGCTAATATCCTACTGATCTGCACTCAAGACAAGATTACATGTCTTCAACTTGCTATGTCCTTCTGTTCTCCTGGGTTCCTCATCTCCCACAGGGTATTTCTGCAGGTTTTCAAAACATCACATCTGTCCTTCCGCCTAACGTATTTTCCTCACTTGACATCCTTAGTTTACACTTGTTCACCCTTCCTCTCCATTCAGAAGCAATCTTTCCCTCATTGAAATGTCTAACGTACTTGTTATTACCCCTGCTTCCCAATACATGTTGATTTCACTTTTCTTTTAGACACTCTATTCCTCAAAAACATAGTGTATTTTTCTCATTTTTTTATTCCTTTATTCGTCAAATATTGGTTTAGCATCTACTATGGGCCGGGGACTGTTGAAATGTTGTAGGCATTGTGAATATAGCAAAGAACAAAATACAATCTTTACCCTCCAGTTTATATTTTATAAACAGGAGTTTATATTTTAGGGGGGAAATTAGAATATATATATATGTGTGTGTGTATATGTATATGATGTCAGTTGATGGTAATGGAGAAAAATAGAGCAAGGTATAAACGGTAGGAATTAGAGAGTACTGCAGTGAGGGTGGAATGCTATTTTATGTAGTGTTTCCAGCTCTCTGTTGAGTGGTGGGATCAAATGTGTGCCTGAGATTGCTAAGCCTAGAAAATGGTGGGTGTTCAATCAGTGTTTGTTGAATAATTAATGATTAAATGAACTTCTTGATGAGGAGAGTAGGAGAGAGAGAAAAGAGAGAGAGAGAGGAAATGCTTATATCACAGTTTCAGAAAGATAAAAATGGGACTTTTCTTAAGTCATCATGATCACAAAGATGAGCCATAGAGAATTGGCACTTAAAATTTCCCATGCAGGCCAATCTCAATATAATTGGCCATGACCAGTTTATGCAAAAATCAGTAAGTCTCAAGTGAATTCACAGTATTGACAGATCACCTTAGATAGGTACACCTAAAATACAACCTCTTTTGTGTGTTTCTGCAGAGTTTTCATATTTAACCAAGTCACATAAAGGCATTTTGAACATGATGAATGATTTTAATAAACATAAATCAACTGTGCTATAACTTTGAATTATTAGTTAACAAAATCTGTTGTTAACAATATTTTTGTGGGTATCTTTTTCCATTTGTCTACTTTTTAATACTTTATTTTTTGTAGTCTTAAATTTCATATTTATATAAAATTGAGAAAAATAGATGATGCTGATAGCAAAGTCATGGGAATGGAACCTGTGTTATAAAACATTTATGTTTGTTTTAAGGCTATGTTTAATTTTCAAACTACATAATGTTCAAGTTGAAAAGAATTTTGATATTGTTTTTTACTTTTCAGACAAGATTTCTGAGCCAGAATTCTTCACTTTCTCCTTTATATTGGAAAGATTCATTAATCTGAGTAACTGGCCATTCTCCAAAATTGCCAGACTGAATTTCTGTCAGGATGAGTTCATTTTTAGATGTTCTGCCAAGAATATCCAGCATGAATGCAGATGCCGACTCTCAGCAATTGGACTGTAACTTCATAATTTACATACAATGCCCATAAAAACAATATACGCTCCACTGCTGACATGAAAAGGCAAAATCAGAGCTTTGTGGTTGAATTCATCCTCTTGGGCTTTTCTAACTCTCCTGAACTCCAAGAGCAGCTCTTTGGGGTTTTCTTGATTATTTACCTGGTGACCCTGATAGGAAATGCCATCATTATAGTCATCATCTCCTTGGAACAGAGCCTCCACGTTCCCATGTACCTGTTTCTCCTAAACTTGTCTTTGGTGGATGTGAGTATCAGTGCAGTCATCATGCCTGAAGTGCTGGTGGTCCTCTCCACTGAGAAAATGTCAATTTCATTTGTGAGCTGTTTTGCACAGATGTATTTTGTTCTTTTTTTTGGTGGGACAGAATGTTTTCTCCTGGGAGCAATGGCTTATGATCGATTTGCTGCGATCTGCCATCCTCTGAGCTACCCAATGATTATGAACAAAGGGATTTTCATGAGATTAGTTATACTTTCATGGGCCTTAGGTTTCATGTTAGGTACTGTGCAAACATCATGGGTGTCTAGCTTTCCATTTTGTGGCCCCCATGAAATTAATCATATCTCTTGTGAAACTCCAGCAGTGCTAGATCTTGTATGTGCAGATACCTTTTTGTATGAAATCTATGCATTCACTGGCACCATTTTGATTATCGTGGTTCCTTTCTTGTTGATACTCTTGTCTTATGTTCGGATTCTCTTTGCCATCCTGAAGATGCCATCAACCACTGGGAGGCAAAAGGCCTTTTCCACCTGTGCCTCCCATCTCACGTCTGTTACCCTCTTCTATGGCACAGCCAGTATGACTTATTTACAACCCAAATCTGGCTATTCCCCAGAAACCAAGAAACTGACGTCATTGTCTTACTCACTTCTTACACCTCTGCTGAATCCACTGATCTACAGCTTGCGAAACAGTGAAATGAAAAGAGCTTTGATGAAATTATGGCAAAGAAAAGTGGATTTACACACATTCTGACTGTGTTAGGAAGCCATGTGATATTTGGTTACTGCCCAAATGAACTTTATTTAAATTTAACAAATGGTGATAACAGTTTGCATTTCTTGGTATGAGTATGCTTAACTTTTTGAGTTCTACAAATTTGATAATATATTAGGGGCATCTTTATGTATTCTTGTTTTTATTGTTTTGTCATAGAAGCATAATATTTTCTATTATTAGATATAACACACTTTTTTCAAAAAATTGTTTATTGGAGTTTATACAGGTATTTGTTAGTTTTTTGTCTCTTTAGAGAATGCTAAATAAAGAAGCTAGTTTTATGCATTCAGAAATATTGGTGCTTTAATTTCTGCAGAGGAGGCTTCACAACATGGATTTGATGGGTCAAAGCAACTGTGAGTTTGCAAACTTTCATAAATATTACCAAATTACTTCAAAAAATGATATTAGCAACTTTAGATTGACTTTGAAAGCCCACTCCGCCCCGCTGAGTTAAGCTCCAAGAAGCCAACAAATAAAGAGACGAGCTTTTTACTTTTGGAGTGAAAATCTGTTCCGTAAATGAGTTGAAAAGAGCAGCTATTTATTGAGGGCACTACACTATAGAGGTTATAATCCACAACTGGCTTTCATCTGGTTGTTTTAGAATATATTCATCCAGTGTGTGATGTGATTACTTTTGAAGGTCATTTTTCATATTCCTTTTCATTTATAAACCACTGTTTTGGAAATCTGGTCAAATTTCTGTTATAGGGCAAAAGTGCCCCCAACATTTGCCAAACAATGTATGACTGTTTTTTTCTTGTGGGACACAAATACGACTAATTGTGCCTACTTTCTATTATCTTTAAGTCTTATCGATATGTGTACATCTTTCCCAGAATTAATAATTAGACACTTTGCAGCAAATATAACATTTCTTTTTTGCTTCCTGTTTTAATGTTGCTAGTAGGAAATAGAAAGCGTCCCACTCATTGAATCTACATCAAAGGAGCACCACCCTTCATTTCCGCACCAGGAGAGGAAATAAAGATGTTGGAGTACTTTCTCTGTATGAAACAATCATTGATCTAGTGGGAAAAACTTTTTTTCTTCATATTCATACCTACCCCTGCCAAAAATGAGAGTAGACGTGCAAATATGATTGGACTTTAGAAAAAACAAAAACAAAAACAAAGAAATTTCATCAGCAGATTGCTGAAAACTTGTGGCTAATATCTGAATGTTATATAGTACTGTTTTCAGTTAGACATCAAAAAAGCATCAGCAAAATCTTTGATTGAATGCCATCGTCCTTTGATATTCTGAAATTTCCTTCTCATAGCTCTTAAAAGAACCAGCTAAGTAAGGCTCATATAAAACAAACAAGCAAACAAAGGAAGCTCAATACAAAGTTTCCTTTTAATCATTCTTTAGTTCATTTGTTCATTTATTGATTATATAAGCCAATTTTTCTTTTTTTAATGTCTTTATTTTTGTTTTTTTTCCTTGGCTTTTTTGAGATATAATTGACAAATAAAATTGTATATGTTTAAAGTGTACAACATAATGATTTGATATACATTGTGAAATGATTACCACAATAGAGTTAATTAACACATCCATTGCCTCACATAGTTACGTTTTTTTTGGTTGAGAACACTTGAGATCTACTCTCTTAGCAAATTTCCAGTATGCAATACATTATCATTAACTATAGTCACTGTGCTGTACATTAGATCCTCAGAACTTATTCATCTTGTAACTGAAAGTTTGTACCCTTCGATCAACATCTCTCCATTTCCCCCACTGCCCAGCGCCTAGTAACCACCATTCTACTCTCTGTTTCTGTGAGGTAGACTTTTAAAAATATATATATATTTATTTACTTATCTATCTAATTATTTATTTTATATTTCACATATAAGTGATACCATACAGTATTTATCTTTCTCTGTTTGGCTTTTTTCACTTAGGATAATGCCCTCCAAGGTTATCCATGTTGTCACAAATGGCAGGATTTTCTTCTTTTTTGTGGCTGAATAATATTCCATTTTCTTTATCCATTTCTCCGTCAATGGACATGTAGGCTGTTTCCACATCTTGACTATTGTGAATAATGCTGCAATGAAAACAGTAGTGCAGATTAAACCAAGTTTTCTTAAGAAAAATTGTTTAAAAAAATTTCTTAGGAGATCCAAATCTCAATGAAACAGTCCCTGCCCATGAAGGATTTACTGTTTATTAGATGGTCATTAGACTTTGGAGGATCAAGATCACTAAATTTATACCTTTTCCTATTTCATTGTCCTTTGTGATAAATGAAAGTCTAAATGGCAAGAGGTTTGTGGAATTACAATAAGATCACATTGATTCTAAATGTGTACTTGCGTGCAAGTGTGCGTATCTATGTGCATGCTGGGAATTCATAAATTTGTGATGTTATTTGAGGAGATGGAAATGATCACTAGTAAATTTGGCCATAGTTTTAAAGTTTTGTCATTCTGATGAATAGAAGTTGCTACCATGCTTCACACATAATAGCCTAATCATGTAATTTCCTCATACTATTCTCTGTAGGAGTTTAAACAGTCACTGTATCAGATACTTCTAGTTCCCTGGTTTGTATCCATTCTCCCATTTTCTTTAGGGACAGAATCTCAATTTTCTTTCTTTTTCTCCTAGCTTTATTGAGATATAATGACATATTGTGTAAGTTTAAGATGTACAACATGTTGATTTGATACTTATATATTGCAATATGATTACCACATTTGTGTTAGCTAACACCTCCATCACATCACATAATTACCATTTTTTTTTATGGTGACAACATGTAAGAACTATTCTCTTAGCAACTTTCAAATATATAATACAGTATTGATAACTACAATGACAATGCGGTACATTAGATCTCCGGAACTTATTCATCTTCGATCTGGAAGTTTGTATCCTTTGATCAACATCTCCCCAATTCTCCCTCCCCACTCCAGCCCCTAGTAACCACCATTTGAGCCTCTGTTTCAGATTTTTTAGATTCCACATATAAGTGGGATCATATAGTATTTGTCTTTCTTTGTCTGACTTATTTAACTTAGCATAATGCCTTCAAGGTCCATCCATGTTTTCACAAATGGCATGACATCCTTCTTTCTCATGGCTAAATAATATTCCATTCTCTCTCTCTCTCCCTCTCTCTCTCTCTCTCTCTCTATCTCACATCTTCTCTTGGTTATTGTGAGTAATGCTGCAATAAACATGGGAGTGCAGATATCTCTTCCAAATTCTTTTTTTATTTCCTTTGGATATATACCCAGAAGTGGGATTACTGGTCATATGATAGTTATTTTTTTAACTTTTTGGGGAACTTCTTTACTGTTTTCCATAGCGGCTGTATCAGTTTATATTCCTACCAACAGTGTACAATGGTTCCCTTTTCTCTACATCCTTGCCAATACTTGTTATCTCTTGTCTTCTTGATGATAACCATAGAGCAGGTATGAGGCGACATCTCATTATGGTTTTGATTTGCGTTT
The DNA here is from genome assembly GCF_057802395.1 of Ceratotherium simum simum. Lineage (NCBI taxonomy): Eukaryota > Metazoa > Chordata > Mammalia > Perissodactyla > Rhinocerotidae > Ceratotherium > Ceratotherium simum. Next base: position 21,452,805 of record NC_141906.1, read on the forward strand.
CTCTGATGATTAGTGACGCTGAGCATCATTTCATGTACCTGTTGGCCATTTGTATGCCTTTGGAAAAATGTCTGTTCATTTCCTCTGGCCATTTTTTAATTGGGTTGTTTGTTTTTTTGTTATTGAGTTGTATGAGTTCTTCATATATTTTGGATATTAACTCATTATCAGATATATGATTTGCAAATATTTACTCCCGTTCCATAGGTTGCCTTTTCATTTTGTTGATTGTTTCTTTTGCTGTGCAGAAGCTTTTTAGTTTGATGTACTCCCCTTTGTTGATTTTTGCTTTTGTACCTTGTGCTTTTGGTGTTGTATCCAAAAAATAATTGCCAAACCAATGTCAAGGTCTATGTTTTCTTCTAGGAATTTTATGGTATCAGGTCTTATGTTTAAACCTTTAATCCATTTTGAGTTAATTTTTGTGAGTGATGTAAGATAGGGGTCCAATTTCATTTTTCTGTGTGTGATTACCCCATTTTTCCAACACCATTTATTGAAGAGATTATCCTTTCCCCACTGAGTCTTCTTGGCTCCCTATTCAAATATTAGTTGACCATGTATGTGGGGGTTTATTTGTGAGCTCTCAATTCTGTTCGATTGGTCTATGTGTAAATTTTTATACCAGCACCATACTGTTTGAATGACTATGGCTTTGGAGTATAGTTTGAAGTCAGGAAGGGTGATGCCTCTAGCTTTGTTCTTTCTCAGAATTGCTCTGGCTATTTGGGTCTTTTGTGGTTCCAAACAAATTTGAGGACTGTTATTTCTATTTCTGTGAAAAATGCCATTAGAATTTTGATAGGGATTGCATTGAATCTATAGACGGCTTTGACTAGTATTGCCATTTTAACAATATTAATTTTTCCAATCCACGATCACAGAATATTTTCCAATTTATTTGTGTCTTATATTTCTTTCATCAGAGTCTTGTAGTTTTCAATGTACAGATCTTTCACCTTGTTGGTTACATTTATTCCTAAGTATTTTATTGTTTTTTATGCTATCGTGAACAGGATTATTTTCTTTTTAATTTCTTTTTCATGTATTTCACTGTTAGTGTATAGAAATGCAACTAATTTCTCTATGTTGATTTTATATCCTGCAACTTTACTGAATTTGCTGATTAGGTCTCAGGTTTTTTTTTTTGAGTTTCTAGGATTTTCTATATATAAGATCACATTGTCTGTAAACAAAGACAATTTTACTTCTTTCTTTTCAATTTGGATGACTTTTATTTATTTTTCTTGCTGAATTGCCCTGGCTAGGACCTCCAGTGCTATGTTGAATAGCAGGGGTGAGAGTGGGCACCCTTGACTTGTTCCTGGTCTTAGAGTAAAAGCTTTCAACCTCTTACCTTTGAATATGATGTTAGCTGTGGTCTTGTCATATATGGCCTTTATTATGTTGAGGTACATTCCTTCTATACCCACTTTGTTGAGAGTTTTTGTCGTGAAAGGATGTTGAATTTTGTCAAATGCTTTTTTTCACATCTATTGAGATGATCATATGATTTTTATCTTTCATTTTGTTAATGTGGCATATCATGTTTATTGATTAGTGTGAGTTGAATCATCCTTGCTTCCCAGGGATAAATCCCACTCGATCATGGTGTATAATATTTTTAATATGCTGTTGAATTTGTTTTGCTAATATTTTGTTGTGAATTTTAGCATCTATATTCATCAGGGATATGTGAAATAATAGAAAAAAGACATTTTGGTTTCTGCCCCTGGCTCCTGACATAGGGCTCCTGAACCCTTATAATTTTCTGGGTGATAGGAGTGTCTTTTGTTCTAATGAGGCAACTCTGGGTGGGCTCCTGGATGGTTCCTGGATGGGGGCTGGTCACCAGAAACTACACATCATGATCAGAAGCTTGGAATTTTCAGCCCCATGCCCCATTCTCTTGAGAAAGCAAAAGGACTGAAAATGGAGTTAATGATTGATCATGCCTGTGTGATCACAGTCCTCAGAAGGAACCAACCCTGCTGACAACTTGATTTTGGACTTCTAGCTTCCAGAACTGTGAGAAATTTCTGTTGTTTAAGCCACTCAGTGTGTGGTACTTTGTTATGGCAGCCCTAGCAAACTAAAATATGGGTATTTTAGAAAGATATTTATCAAGCCTGTTTTTCATTGAAATGTAACACTTGTTCATTAAAGAAAATTTGAAGTCAACCAAAAATATTTTGGTGTCTATAAATATATATTTAAAAAGTACAATCCGAATTGGAATCTGAAAACAGATTGTGTCTGCAGGAAAGATTCTGTAAAATGAATTTCTTCTGTGCAATTATAGGATTATTTTCATAGTGAGGGATAATAATTAGTAATTAAATAATTTGACTCCAGCTTTGTACAGATTCCATCATGAACATTAAAACACTTTACTACTTACATTCTTGAAGGTTCATTATTTTGGAGTTTTAAGCAGGTATGGTTTGCTGAAGTACCATTTCCCCTAAAGGGTCTTACTGAGTTGGGAGCTGGGTCAGTTCAAGCTCTCATAGTGTGTTGGAGAGTCTAAAACATTTTTTTATAAACCTAACATCACTATTCTCAAGTTTATAGTTTTAATGGCTGACCAGAGTGATTATTTTCAAGAAGAATAAATGGGTGGAATATTTTTAGAAATAATTGCATAGCTGAGAATGTGGTTCTGTTGCCTTTGCACATATCTGACAACAGATGTCAATATGAAATTCATTTATTTCTGTAATAGATATTTATCAGATACTACCCTAACATTCAAAGAAAAATAGCCACAAATTTTGGGGGGGATTTGGTTCCTCCCTCTCTCAACTCAAATGCTTGCAGCTTATGATTTCTACTTGCCCACCACTGTGGTTGCTTCAAGGGTGGAACAGGATGCAGTCAGAGCCAATGAAATACAAGGGACCGATTTTCTCCCCCTGGAAATTCTAGAAAACTGTGTCTTGTTTTTCTCTGATGAACTCAATTGTTTATCCACCAGAATACAACATGTAGAATGGAGTGAGCACATCATGAGTTAGAATTGATAATTATAAATAAGTGAAGAGACTGAATATACAATGGTTAGACCATATATGACAATAGAACTTTGACCCACAATCTCTATAGTAATCAGCCCAGAATAGTTAGGACTTGGTCATTGACTGCCAGTTTCCCTAACTTTGATCACTGCCCACCTCCAACTCAGCACAACCAGAAAAAGCCAAATATGATCCCCAGACCAATCACATAAGATGCTCACTTCTAGTTAGCCACCTCTAGCCTTCCCATGCCATCAACCTCCCAATAGAACACACTTGAAGTCTTCCCCTTTTTTCACTATAAAGTTTTCCCACTCTCCTGCCTGCCTTTGAACTAAACCTAAGTGAGGGTGGCTAACACTCTTATAACAAACTCGGAATAAATAGTCTCTATTTGTTCTCATTTGGGTAGTCTTGGTTTATTTCCAAAAAACCAAGCCCTGGTTTGTACCTTTGCATCATGCTGCACTTGGAACCATTATCAACCTTGAGTTCTTCATTTATACGATTCATTTACATGATTTTATATTATTTTTGTGTAAGTCAATGTGGGTGAGTTCTCTGCCACTTGCAACTGAAGAATCCTAATTTCTACAATAGATGATATGTTTTTGTTTGTTTTGAGTTTAAAATAATGTGTTTGCACAATTATAGGCTACTTTTTCTTTATTTTTATTTTTCACCTTTCCCCCCGCTCTAAGGATATGTCCAGGTTTTGATCTCTCTTCACTGATTGTGCATAGAATGTGAGTTCTTTCAATTGGAAAATTCAGATCTTTTTCTATTACGTGAAAAATGAAATGAAAAGACATATTCTTCAAATATGTCTGTCATTACTGTTTTGTTCCAATTATTCTGATATCATGGAATGTCTATAATTATTAAGTTGTAGCTTCATTGCTGTTCTCGAATGACTGAAATAGCTCCCTGTCTTACCACTGCCCCCTCTTTGGGAGAGCCCAAATACATACATGAGTGGGTTTTGCTACCTATATACCCCCTACCTCACCTTTACTGTCTCTTATAGCTGATTGGTTTTTTTCAGTTGTTTTATTGAGGTCTTATTGGTTTATAACATTGTGTAATTTCAGGTGTACATTATTATATATCATGTCCATTTAGCTGTAATTTAGGGGGGAGAGACAAAGGGAACAGCTCACTCCGCCATGATGTCACTCTCTCCCTTATAGCTGAGTGATCCAAAAGAGGACACCTGTAGCCATCTGATTCTTGGCAGTTTCCTGGGAAGAATATCCACAAACTCAGCACTAAAGTTCCTTCTCTATTTCCCCCTGTTTTTTGTTCACTAGTCACTCACTGGGCTTAACAGATAAGTTTGTGATCAAACAGGGTGTGCCTGTCTCTATGAAGGGAAGATATCAAGAGTGTCAAGGTAATTCTGTCCTCACTTTCCAGAGGCCATGCTCTCAGTATCTACAATTGCACTTTTATATCTTCTTGAGACCAACAACTTCTGGAACAGGTCAGAATTAATTAAGTGAAGGCATTTCTTAAGACATTTCTTCACTGAGCTAAAAATTTACAGCTATTTCCCAACTCAAGTTGCATATAGTCACAGTATCCCACCTAGTTCACCTTGTGCAATGAGAACAACAGCACAGCATAGCCTAAATGATACAGTGAAGCAATAGAAAAATGCCTTCAAGTTAACATCAACGGTCTAACCAAGAGAGCCTTCAACGTTACTCTCAGCTTAAATAAACTTTACACAGTTTTTTCCCCTGACTGGAGGCCCCTGACCTCCCTTTTCCTGGAGCACATTAGAAAACTTGTAAGTGCAAATTCTTTCTCTGCCTCCTTTGACACTACCTTCGGCCATAAAGATATGAGAATGTTTCCCTTTCCTTCGGGTAAGGTCAAGTAGCAAACACAGGTGGTTTATGACTCCCCCCACTCCAGCTCTTAAAATCTCTCTAGGCCTTTGTTTCAGCAGAGTTTGGGTTCTCCTATTGCAATAGTCTTGAATACAGTCTCTTGTCTGTTTAACTTTGTCCATTTGCAATTCTTACTTTGACAGCTCTTTTAATGTTGATTTCACATAGAGTAAGAACTGAAAGAAGGGAAACTACCAAACCCCCATGCAGCTTACTGTTTATATGGCCGTGATTTTACTATTTCATTGTCTTCATTAGTGTAACTTTATTCCAGGAGACTCTTGACTGGGCCCCACGCAGATAACCTAATTGTTCATTACAGTAACTTCCCTGAAGACCTATTAAGTCTTCAACAGGGAGCATCAACAGACAGTTGATGCCTTGAGACTCTTCCAAACTCTCCTCTCAAAACTGAGACACATCAGACTGAGTGAATAGTCTGGAAGTTGCCAGTCACTCAAGGCCTGATCCCATAAACAGGTACAGTGTCAGTTCCGCAGCATTCTGTTGATCAAGTGGGGACAGGGCTCTTTTTATTTATTTATTTTTACTTTATTTCACTTGAGATTTAAGTGAGCTTGTTTATTCTCACAGCTAATTGCTGTTGAAAGTGATGATGAAGTTTTTATTCTGCTTTTGCATAGATCTGAGTACAGATGATGTTGCTCATAGTGCATTCCACCACTAATTTTCCATCTTCCACTTTTCTTGTTATTTTATTTTCCTTTCCCATCCCATTCCTGGTGTGGAACCAATGCAGCATGTGTAAAGTTGCAGATTCGAGTGTTTCTGCCATCAACTGTAGTTTCTTCAAACTCCTCTCCCAGTTTACAAGAGAACTGTATTGTTTTCAAAGTGCTTTTGGGTTTATGGTGAGGCTCTTGTCATCAGCAGAGATGACACAATCTGGTTTGGACATTGCACTCACATTTTACAGAGCCACTCCCACTCCTACGGCCTTCAGATATTCTTCAAAGTGTACGCGCTCCGCTAGGTGCCTTCTTTCTCCCGGCTGGCGAAACCGGAAAACAGTTAGCCATTGATGATTAGGTAGCTAGTGAGCAAAGTTGTTTTTCTTTCTTGCAATCACTGATTATAGCTTTTAGTTGTTCACCTGTCCATTGTTAACTGTGCTGCTTAGGCAATATACTATCTGACACCCACCAGGTTCCCACAGGGACGTCTCCCCGGCTCCTGGGTCACCATGGTAATGGGTATTCGAGCTGTTCTTCAGGAATTAGAACCCCTTGTCCACCTCAGGCAGGTTGAGACCACCAACCTATCAACAGGGCCAGCACAGATGCCTGATAAGTGACCTTTTGACATCAAAAGGCTAAAACCTCCACCCTCAGATCATGCATGCGCTGCCATTTTGTGAACATGCATCCTGTGAAGAGGCATGAAGTTGGCCTACACTTTGCAGATCATCAATTACCTCACCTCTCCTCACCTCCAATCATCTATCTCCACATTTCAGACCACCTTGCCCCCTACCTCATAAATATTCCTGAGTCCTCAATTTTGGGGAGGTGGAGTTGAGAATTGTTCTCTTATTTCCTCACTTGGCTGACTTATGATTAAAACTGTCTTTCTGCTGCAATCTCATCGTCTCAGTGTTTGGCTTTCCGGGAGATGGGCAAAAAGGAACCTGGTTTGGTAACACCCCTGAATGGTGGCTATGGTGGGCATGGGTGGGCTTTTATGGTGGACAGAACACCGTCTGGCAGAGCTCTTTTTAAATCATTTAAAATCTTCCTGAGGTTTTAACAAAGGGTTTTACAACCACTCCCTAGATTTGACTTTTGCCCTAAAACCATTTCTTTCTCTTAAAATTGTTTGCTGGGGGAGCCGGCCCAGTGGTGTAGCGGTTAAGTTCGTGTGCTCTGCTTTGGCAGCCTGGGGTTTGCCGGTTTGGATCCTGGGTGCGGACCTACTTACTGCTCATCAAGCCATGCTGTGGTGGCATCCCACATACGAAACAGAGGAAGATGGGCACAAATGTTAGCTCAGAGCCAGTCTTCCTCACACAGCAAAAAATAAATTGTTTGCTGGGAGACACTGGAAATGAGAAACAGTTTTATTTTTGAATCTAGCAAGTCCTGGCTTCTTTATATTTCCTCTAAATCCTGCTGAAAAACTTTACAGTTTGGTCTTTAGTTTATTTTTCTCTTCTGGTATTTAATTATATGCAGCTAAAAGAAACCAGTTAGCACTTCTGATATTCTGCCTGGAAATCTCCTTTGTCAAATTTGACACTTTATTGGTATGTTTTCTATTTTCTACATTGTTCCAAGGGATAGTTTTGCTAACTATTCTGCCACTACATCATTTGGGTGCCCTTTATCCAAAATTCCAATTACATTTTCCTCACCGTCTGCAAGCCCTACTCAGCAATCTCCCTAAAATCCCTTCAAGCTTTCATTAGAAATATCCACACGACACTTCCTGATTCTGCCCTTTGCTCCCATCCTAGAGCCAATGTCAACTTTTAGTGTTTTATTATGCTTGCATTGATGGTGTGCTATTTGAATTAAGAAATGAAGGATGAGTGTTATCTTATTTGTATAGGGCCACTGTGTGTGTGTGTGTAAGTGTGTGTGTTGGGCTGTGATTTTCTAGCAGCTTGTGCAAAGACACGGGTGGGAGGGAGAATGACCAGACTGAGAAAGGGAAAGAAAGTCATTTAATCTTTATTCCACAACATTTGTTGAATAATTTCTATGTACCAATCACCATGCCAGGTGCTGGAAACACAAAGATAAGCAAGACAGTCTAATGAGAGAGGCAACTATTAAACACACAGGAAAAATACAATTAAAATTGCATTAACCATTACAAAGGAAAAGCACAAGACACCTTGGGATTAGAATAGTTAGATAAGATACCTTATCTAACCTTGAGGGGTGGCAGGCAGAGGAATGGCACTGGGAAGGACAGGGAAGCCCTTCTTGAGAAAGTGACATATAAACTAAGCCTTAACGGCTGATAGGAGTTAGGCAGGCCCAGCTTCAGAGGGTGGAGTGGTCCAGGTGGAAGGAAAGAAGTATTTGAAGATCTGAATGTGAAAGGATTTGATTTGATTCCAGGAAATGGATAAGACTGGAGAGGGAGAGGCAGGAAAGAGATGAAGAGGTGGGCAGAAGCCAGATGGAACTGATATCAGTTCCCCTACGTTAACCCAGCACATATGGGGTTAAAATCAAAAGCACTCATCTCCTTTCCCTGCTCCTCTAAGGTACATTCACATGTAGATATTGGTTGTTTTAACCTTTGTCACCCTGAATTCCTCAAAGCAAATGGAAGTAACAAATTGTTAAAGCCCAGGTGGCTTTGCGTTGGGGCTCACACTGAAGTCTGATCCTTTGAAGTCTTGTTACAGGGAAACTGATATTACAGAAATTATCAAAAAGCTAAAGCTTCCTCAACTCCTTGGCTTCCTGGACCGAAATCCACTATTCATTACCGAGGCAGACAACCGAGGACACATACAGCTTCCCTTATCTTGGCCAAATACAGGCTGGTGGGAGGACACCGAACTGCAAAGCCACGCCCTCCCCCCCCCCCCCGCCCCCGTGTAAAACCTTGTAAACTTTGTAATCGTTAATTGGCAGCAGTTTCCTTTCTCTCCTCAGGGCCCAGTTTAGGATGGCACGGGAAGATTGATCAATGGAGCCCTGAACCTCCTGTAGTAGATAAAGATAACATCTGACTCAAGGCCAGAATGTCTGCTCTGACCCTTGCACAATTACTCTTCCTGGATGCCTGTGGTCAGGACCACTACAGCTTCTCTCCTTTGATCTCGCCTTTAAAAACCCTTGCTTGCAACTTTTCGGGGAGTCCGGGGCTACAGCGTGAGCTGCCCATTCTCCTTGCTCAGCACTTTGCAATAAAAATTCCTACTTTCTTCCACTACACCTGGGGTCAGAGATTGGCTTGCTGTGTGATGGGTGAGCAAACTCACTTCAGGTTTGATAACAAGACCGGGGAAAGTCTTGTAGGTACAACAGGAACTCAGAACTTCACCTACCAGCGACAGGTGGCCAGTGAGGTGTGACATGGACATATTTGTACTTTAAAAATGTCTTTCTGGCTGCTGAGTAGATAATTGGTGGGGGGGCTCAAGAGTGGAAATAGGTGGGAAGAGGCAATTGCTATAGCTCACGGGAGAGTGATGTTGCTTGGACTAGGAGGGTGGCAGTGGATATGGAGCAGTGTGAATGATTCTCCCCCTATTTCAGAAATCAAGTTGAAAGGACTTGGTAATCGATTGAATGTGGGGAGAGGATAGAAGAGAGAGAGGTGTCAAGGATGAACCCATATTTCTGATTGGAGCAGAGAGTAGATGGAGGTTCCATTTTTTGAGATGTGGAACACTGTGGGGGGAAGACTTTTTGGGGTGAAATCCAGTTTTTGATGAATAAAGTCTGAGATTCCCTAGTGAAATCAAAGTCAAGGAGATAGCTGGGATATGTAGGTCAGGCTCAGAATGAACATCTGAATTAGGGGAACAGAGCTACGGGGAAATGGCTAGAGAGCAATGCTTGATCCAGGGAGGGTCTTCTTAAGATGGAAAGACTGCAGAATGTTCCCTGCAAAGTTCCCTGCAAAGAACCCAAAAGAGAAGGTGAGATACTGATTCAGTGTGGCTCAGGCCGTGTGCTGATGTGTTGCTATCTGAGGAAGAGATAAACACGAATGGATGAAGTGATATATGGATAAAGAGAGAAGAATAGAGAGCTGTGAAGTTACAGGGATTCCAGGGATGAAGGAGCTCATATGAGGAGGCTAGAGGACAGGATACCAGGGACAGAGGAAGTACATCCGGGAGGAAGCCTTCAGGCCGTAAATGAATGAAACCTCCAGGAGCGCAAATTGGAAGATGGACGAAATTCTCACTGCTACCCAGTGGCTCAAGCATGTAATTGCTATACTCTCACGGCTGAAAGTCCAGGGAGCTAAACTTTTCATGGTTCACCAATATCATCTGTGATGAACTCACAGCAAGGAATGGAATCAGTCATGTCAGCTCTGGGCACAACGAACTTGGGCAGATGGGAAACACAGTGAAAAGTTTCATGTCCTTAATAGTGTAGGTGTATCTCTTTGTTAGGCTTAGGAACAGAAGGGCTGAGGTGCATCCTCTGTTCTTCCCCCTTTTTCCCTTCTCCTTTCCAGTCTTGCTCTCTACTCTTGCCACCACCACCATGACCACCACCACCACCATCACCATCATCACCATCACCACCATATCATCACCATCACCATAATCATCATCTCACACCCCACACATTATACATTCACAATAATGGATTACATCTGTTATCTCACTTGAGTATCCGTTCATAAATTCAAAACCATTTATAGGGTACCAATATGTGCCAGTTGCTGTGCTAGGTATTAGGCACAAAGATCAAGCACAGTCCCTCATCTCTAGGAGCCTGCAGTTGAATACTGAAGCAGATAAATAAACTCTTACTACACTGTGTGGTGAGTGTTATAATTGTGGTTAACACTTGTGCCATGAGACTTCACTGGGTAAGTCTCTTAAGACTAGGAGTCAGGAAAGTCTTCCTGGAGGAAGTGATTGTGCTCACAGTTTATAAGACTAGTAAGAGTTAGTTATATGACAAAACCAAGAAAAAGTACTCTACATCTAGTGTCTGAAAAGCATGATGGATTTTAAGATCTCAAGTAGAAATGTGTGACAGCTGCATAGAGTACTCGGGGAGGGGTGGGAAATGAGGCCAGACCGTGAATGACTCATACAAAGGAGTTTGAACTCAGTTTTAAAAGGTATGGGGGAGTCATTGAAGGATGTTGAACAGGGGAGAAACAACCAAATCTGCATTTTAAAAAGAGCTATTATTTATTGGACTCTTACTACACACCCAGCTAAGCCTCTTACACGGATGAGCTCATTTTATTCTTTACAACAATACCATTTAACAGAGGAGCTGAGAGATACTAAATAATTTGTCCAAGTATTCAAAGTTATTTTATGTTTGGATGGGATTAGAACACAGGTTTCTTGGATTTCAGAGTTCACGCTCTTGGCCTCTACGCTTTCTTTACTGTGTCTCACATGATAGAAGCGCAGGAACTGGAAATGCTCTCGAGTCAGGCTTACATGCCCCAGGCGTTTCTCCAGTGGCCGTGCACTGAACGGTTGTCTCCAATGTACACCCCAGGCTGGGGCACCCTCCTGCAGGCGGCCACATTGGGCAGAACTGTATGCCTGGAATAGGTCATAAGCAGAGACTGTGGGCAGAATTGTCCGCAATACTGGCTGTTCTTGCTGGAGAGACACACCTCCTGAGATCATAATGTCTTTGTGCAGCTTTTCTGGGAGCAAAAGGATGCCATCAACATGAGCGATTTGGGCATAAGATACAGTTGCTTTGAAGAAGTAAAAAAAGGCAATTCTTTTTAGAAAGTTCATGCTTCCCTTATACTTTGACTTCTCAGACAGGCCTTCAGAGGGGAAAACCAGGCGTTCACTGCACATGAAAATTCTTTCAATTTTTGTTATTACTGTTTCCAAGCATTATGTGTTTTTTCCCTAACATTGTAGCCTTTGCTAATAAACTCTGTGGACTTGTGATATTTGGCAATTTACAGAATATCAAGTCACCATTTCAAAATAAAATTATATCAAACCTGTTTTTGGTGTGAGGGTTTCTAGATGGGCTATTTGTCTGTCTTTTCTGATTATCACCCAGCAAGTGGAGCAGACCATCCCAGATGGCATTGTAAGGATGTCCCAGCAGGAGGCCAGAACTCCTTACAGGTTGGGATGGCCTCAAGCAGTGGAAATACCAAGAGTAGGACACTGACACTTCCATCTTCATAACTGCCAACTTTCTCTATTGCTTTGCCTTATGCTTCATTCAGAAATAAAACTATTCAATGGTCGTCTTTTATTGCAGTTTTATTTACAGTAGTGGTTCTCAAAGTTGGTTTAGGGACTCCTGGGAGACCCTGAGGTCCTTCTAGGGGTTCTGTGAAGTCAAAATTATTTTCATAATAATATAAAAATACTATTTGCCTTTTATCTCTCCTTCTCTCAGAAATGTACAGTAGAGTTTTTCATAAGCTATATGATGCAATACATCACAACAGATTGAATGCAGAAGCAGATATGAGAATTCAGCTGTGTTCTATTAAGCCAGACATTAAAGAGATTTACAAAAATGTAAAACAGTGCCAATCTTCTAAATGTTTTTTGAAAGTATAATTATTTTCCATCAAAATATTTTATTTCTATTAACAAGCAATGAGTTATTATTGTTATTTTAAAATGAGCTAATAAATAAATACTCTTAAAATGTCAGTTTTAATTTCTCATATAGTAACTATCAATTACTATAATCTGTATAAACAAAAGCTCTTTGAGGTTCTCTATAAATTGTCAGAGTGTAAAGGGGTCCTGAGACTAAAACGTTTGAGAATGGTGGTTTAGAGAATTCACTGTAGGCAATTTCTCAACGCTTTTAAGGGCAAGATGTATGTCTTGATTTACTCAGCATCCCGCTCCTGCTAAAAGAAAACAAGAGCAACAGAAATACATGTGTTTACAGGTCCCTGGTCTCCTGGTGTCAAACACGCCTCTCTGTACAGCTGATCTGTTTCCTTGGTAACTAAACTGTAGCCACCACCCGTGGCCTATTAACAACCTCCCCTGGCTGGCTGGATTCCACAGGGCGCTGACTGTCTGGGAATAATTAGGAACTTGGTAAGGAAGTTTCCTCAGGCAGGAAATTGGTTCCTCTGGAACTTGTTAAACGTTACCTCCACAACCAAGATCATGAAAACGTTTACTGAAATTAGTACTAGCGTTCAGGTCCTCTGGGGGCACTCACCAAGGGTGAATAGTGTCAGGATTCAGGGACTATGCGTTTATTTTTAAAAGTTTAGGTGTCAGTTTTAAACTGTGATGAGGGAGCAATTATAAAAAGACTTCTGAGTTTCTAACGCAGCCACACTTTCCAGCGTCTCTCTGGGGTTAAGCATTGGCCTAGAGCAGGGATGGGAGATATAATTAAAGTTTACTTTAAATCCAGATGTTCCCCTTCATTGAACTCCTTTTGCCACCACAGACTTCAGAGTAACAAAGGCTTGTCAAACTGGGAGAAGTTGGCCAAACTTCAGATAGTCTCAGTCAATCGTGAATTTCTGACAACTTGATCAGTCTCAACTCTGTGTAAAAACAGTAGAGTTTTCCCCAGCTAACACTTTGAGGTTTTAAGACTTGTCTAATATAAGCACACAAATCTAACATAAAAACAAAACAAATCTATAAGCAAAACACAGCTACGTTTTCCCTGAAAACAAAACAAAACTGAGAACTCAATAGAAGTGGAAGGAAAGAACAAAGGGCAGAGCACAGAGGCCTCCACCGCACTTCCTGTCACCCCACAGGAGGATTCCCTGCTTGGGGCTGCAGCTGTGGACCCCACTGCTGCACCAGGCTGAGCCCAGCCGTTTACAGAGAGGCAGGTCTGACAGATAGAATGGCGGTGCCACTGTCTTTTCCTGAGCATCATTCAAATGCCTTATAGATGGTAGAGACACAGTTTCAGTAGCACCTAAATGATCAGCAAAGTACATTCAAAAGCGTATGAGCAGATAGGGAGAACACTTCAATATGAAAATTTTGCAACAATAGAAGAAGAACAATAAAGAAATATGAAAATATAACAAATAATACCTTTGAGTGCCTGCCGCGAGCTGGGCACGCACTGCACTGAGTGCTTTGTGCTCTCTCGGTTAATGCTCTAAACAAACCTGCAGCGTGGGCACTACTGTGACCTTCACTTTACCCAGAAGGATGCCTGGCTGTGGAGAGCTGCCATACATTGTCCAAGGCTAAGTGGCAGAAGTGGAAACAGAACATCGTTCCCTTTAACTCCAAGTTCCAAGTCTTTGACCACAGCCCACACTCATCATATCCCATTTACTTCTTCATTTGGCTAATGTTTACTGAGGGGTCACTCCATGCCAGACCCTAACATAAGGAGCCAAAACTGACATTGTTCCTGCCCACATGGGGCTTAGGGTAAATGGCAAAAAACATAAATCAAATAATCACACAAATCAGCGTATCATTACAAGTCAAGCTATGTGTTTGAAAGAACATATAGTGCGAACCAATATATATGTATACACACACACATAAGTGAACTTGACCTAGGCTGGAGAGGCCAAGAAGAACAGCTCCAAGAAAGTGATATTTGCATTACAATCTGAAGTTTGAGTAGGAACTAACCAGGGAGTTTGTGGAGGAAGGGTAGGTGGAAAGAGTGTTATTGCAGAAACAACAAAGGCTTTGTGGCAGCAAGAAGCAAATCCCAGCAAAGACCCCAGAGAAGCTGAGTGTGTGATATCTGACTGGAGAGGTAGCAGGGACCAGACATGCAGGGTCTTAATGCTGCATTAAGGAAGCTATTGAAAAGGCTCTATTGCTATATTTTATTTTGAGTTTCTGTTTGTTTTGAAAATTTTTTGGCTGTTTTTCTTGTGTGAAAAATATTTCACATATGGAGTATAGAGAAGAATGTAAAGAACCTTCATGTAACCACTACTAAATTAAGTAAAGCATTATAATTGAATGATGCCTTTGAATAATATGACTTTAATTATAATTGAAGTCTCTTGTATACCCCTAATGACAATGTAAAGTTTTAAGTCAAGGGCAGACATGAGCAGATTTGCATTTTGAAAATATCTTTGAGAAGTTCTGAAGTAGAGAATGAATCAGAAGGAAACTGGTGTGGAGCACAGCTTCCCGTTAGTTGACTCCCGAGGCTGTGCCCGTGGGAGGCGTAGTGGGCTGGATGGGGTGGTGGCAGAAGGGACAGGAGAATAGACAGTTTGGGGAGGCATTAAGAAGAAACTGGCATGACTGTGAGTGAAGGATTGGTAAAGGGAGTGAGGGGTGGAATGGGGGCTGAAGATAACTTCCGAAATCCTCTCTCATGAAATGAAGCAATATTTCTAGGGGGAAAATTATCTATCCTTAACGATTATCTCCAGAATGAAGAAAAAAGTACAACCAAATGAACATGGAAACAGAACAAATAAGACGATTGTTGAAAGGAGTACAGTTGATTATGCATATTTTCAATTTTTCTACATAATGCTAAACTGTATTCCAAAATGGTTGTACCAATTTACATTCCAGTGTAAATTGATGAGTTAAGTTTTTGAATGAGTTAAATTCTTAAAAATTTAAATTCGTATTTTTAGATTGATGTGTATACTTAATCAATATCTCTATCTACCATATCCTTCTCCTTCAATAAGATTAAAACTGTGGTACATGCTTATTTCTCTCCTCCTCAAACGCACTCCTTCACCCTGCATTATTATCTCGCTTGTTCAGATTGTTTGAGATTTCTTTCCAAACTCTTCTAGTTTTGCAGCATGCAGCAATAGTTATTTGGGTTTAATTATATGATTTACTTGTTTCTTCATCATTTTGTGTGCGTGTGTGTGAGATCTTCCATTAACTTGAATTCTTTTGTTTTGTTTTGTTTTGTTTTGCTGGAGTATAGATAGCCTCGAGTAGTTCTTGCAGGGAAATTCTGAGAGCAGTAAACTTTCTGAGATCTTTTATGTTTGAAAATGCTTTGTTTTTGTACCTCCATTTACTGCTAGTTTGACTGGATGTGGGATTTTAGGTTCAAAATTGACTTTCTTCAGATTTTTGAGGATACTACTGTGTTGCATTCTAGAAAAAAATGTGTTGCTGAAAAGAAATGTAGAATTAATTTTCTTTTATTTCTTTAGAGTAAACTGTATTTTATCTCAAGAAACATTTGCAGCATTGCCCTTTATTGTTGGTGCTCTGAACTTCACCTTGAGATCTGGATTTGGGCCTCTATTACATTTGTCATGATTATCACTCAGTGGGACTTATAACCTGGAGATTTTGTGTTTCTTCAGCTGTGTGAAGTTTTCTTAAAGTCATCTTTGACTATTTCTTTTCCTCAATTTTCCTTCTTTGCTCATTTTGGAACTTTTCTTAAATAGGGGTTGAGTTTCTGGATCTGTCTTTTACATAACAACTTTTCTCTTATGTTTTCTGAATCTTTTCTCCGTATTGTTTTAGGGAGAATAACTCAGTTGTCTTCTCTAGTCCACCAATCCCTTCTTCAACCATGTTCATTCTTTGATTCAGCCCATTCTCTTTCTTATCTAATAAGATTTCAAATATTTTTTTGATGATCATAATTTAAAGTGTTTCTTGTTTAATGGAAGCATCATCTGGTAAAAAAGTGTGATTATATTAATTGAAGTAATTTTAACATCTTTTTGTTTTGTGATCAGTTTTAATAGGTATTATCTCTTTTATTTAAGAAATGGGAGTCTTCTTTTCCAAAGTATAGGTTTCCCTCAAATGCTTAGTGGTTCTTGATTGTCATCTCACCTTTGGATTGAAAATACCCACTTATTTATCTATGGATGTGGTTTCTAGTGAGCTTCCTTTCATTGTTTGAAGCAGCAGAACATGCTGCCGTGTGAAGTGTGTTTTTAAATTTTTTTTTGGTTGTTGGTGCAATCCATTCATCTCGGCTTTCCTATCCTACCTGGAAAACTATCCTGAGTCTCTGTTCCCAGTGCCCTCACTCACTGCTCTAGTCTCACCGGAAATGAGATTGTGGCCTACTGCTCAGCATAAGCAGAGGAAAAAGGATTGGCTAACCATTGGTAATTCCTAATTAATTATTCTGATAATTACCTCTAATGCCTTTTCCTGCTGCTTGTACCCACTGATTCTGAACTTATGGTTCTCCGGAATCACTCTTAACTCTTCTGCTCATGGTTTTATCTTGGGGTGTTTCCCATTTTTTTTCTCCATCAACTTGATTAGATAATCATATCTGCAAAAATGATAATTTTGATCATTTTGTTTCCTCCTGTTAGCATTTTTCACCCTGATTGTCTGCCCTTACCCTTGCCTTGGCATATTGCATTGACTGGGACTTCTAGAATACAGCTTCCCACCGGTCTACCACAATGGGTTTGAGACATGCTGGATGGGCTGAGTTGTGATGCCTATAGCCTCCTGGCACAAGCAAAATTTTTTTATACCATTATGCCACAAACATTATTATTTTTCAAATATGCTGTGATATGAAAGAGATTGGAAACTACTGCTCTAGAACAGCATGGCAAATAACCCTCTTCATTCATATTTTAAAAATTACTTGTTACAAAATGAGACATTGTATTATATTAAATCTAGCAAGTTATTTTTATTTCTGGTTATATATCTTTTTCCTCATTCTAATTTTTTGTGCTTTCTTCTCTCTTGTCCCACATCTCTTTTTTTTTCTTTTCTTTTGTTTAAGTCTCCTTTGAGTAGACTTGCCCAGGAGGTGCCAATTATTGGTCATTTCAAAGAGGCAGATTTTTTTCCCTTTAAATTAAATATACTAATTTTCTGTAATTCATCTGATTCATACCTTATTTGTAGTAGTTTATTCTACCTCTTTTGCTGTATTATTAGTAGAATTTTCCTTTTGATTGCATATTTCATTTTATAAATCATTCTCATTTTTAAATAAATAGTATTAAGGCTAAAAATTTTCTTCAGTTTACCTCTTTGGGCAAATAGTGATATGTAATGCTTTCATTTGATGACAATGACTCATTTCTAATTATGCCATAAAATGGAGGTTATTTTTAAAAACTCAAGTCATTCATGAGAGAGGTATTTATTTCTAAGTGTTTAGAACCTTTTTTTTCTTTCTATTTTCTGTTATCAATTTTTACTCAATTTATTTTGGTGAAACACCGTACTCTGTATGATTTCTATCTTTTGAGATTTATTTAGATCTTTGTAGCCAAATATATGATCAATTTATGTAAGTATGTCATAGGCGTTTGAAAAGCGTATGTTCTATGGGATCTAGAGAGATCTAAAGTTAAGCACACACACTCACACGCATTCACACACACATCTGTGTTTCCTGCTTAATCATAATGTTCATGAATCAGTTCTTGATCACTTGATCATTTACCTGTTGCCACCTGCTGGCCCAGCAGGAGCTCAGATGACTTTGACCTGCTGTTGACTTCCAGACAGCCTATCTGATCATCTTGGCTGACTCTAGTGCCTCATTGAAGGTCCCTGCTGTTGCACAGAGGCCTTGATTGCTGTGAGACGTGAATAGTCTGGGCAGTTCAAAACAAAATGCAGTCAGGTGGAGAGATTCAAGAAATGTTAGCTAGAATTGCTGAAACTTAGTATTTATAGGTCATGGGACATTAGGAAGAGGGAAGAATCAAGAGTAATATACAATTTATGACTATTAAGGAACCAGCCAGCTTACAGGAAAGCTATTTTTAATATATGTATATTTTAGTTGATTTTCTTGGGCTTCACAGGCATCATCAGCAAATAATGATAATTTGATTGGTTTCTTTTCAATATTTATAGTCTCCTAAGTCTGATGTGTGTAGGTTACATACAAATAAGGGACTTGAGCGTCCATGGATTTTGGTATGCAAGTGGGTCCTGGAACCAATCCCCTTGCAGATACTGAGGGACGACTGTAGTTGGGGCCAGGGTGCAGGATATGTTTCATATAATATGTTAAAAATCATAGTACCTGAGGAGGAAGAATCACCCTGGACTGCTGTTTTCTGGTGGGGATTGTAGACACGAAAGAGACTAGCCAATAGAGATATAATCACAGTTAAATTTTTATTTTATGGGAACTGTATATATTTATATATCAAGAGCATTTGCCTTTTTCATTTCTTAAATATTTTTTCAAAACTTTAATTTTAATTTGGCTTTTTTTTTTAGCTTATAGATCATTTTAAATGATGTCATTAAATCTGTCATTTTTACCTTCATGATTTTGCCTTTAATATCAAACTTAGAAAGTGTTTTCCTACCCCTAAAGATTTATAAATTTCATCTAGTAATCTGATACTTTGTGGCTTTCCTAAAAAAAATTTATTGAAATATCTGTATATTTATATGTATTTCATACATATCAGTTCATAAGTATTTATATCAGATATATACTCATACATATATCAGTTTCTTTTCCATTTATCTGCTTATTATTTCCCTTGGCCAGTACACGACACTGTTTTAATTATTACATTGTGGAGCCGGCCCCGTGGCTTAGCGGTTAAGTGCGCGCGTTCTGCTACTGGTGGCCTGGGTTCGGATCCTGGGTGTGCACTGATGCACCGCTTCTCCGGCTATACTGAGGCCGCGTCCCATATACAGCAACTAGAAGGATGTGCAACTATGACATACAACTATCTATTGGGGCTTTGGGGGGAAAAAAAGGAGGAGGATTGGCAATAGATGTTACCTCAGAGTCAGTCTTCCTCAGCAAAAAGAGGAGGATTAGCACGGATGTTAGCTCAGGGCTGATCTTCCTCACAAAACAAACAAAAAATAATTATTACATTGTTATTGTTATGATATATTTTAAATCTAATAAAGAAAAGATTCTTTCATTAATTTTTTTTCTGTTTAAAAAATTTTTTAAATTATATATTTTATATATATATATATATATATATGTGAAGAGATTTATTATAAAGAATTGGCTCATACAATTATGGAGACTGAGAAGTCCCAGGATCTAAAGTCAACAAGCTGGAGACCCAGGAGCCAGATCATGTAAGTTCCAGTGAGGACCAGAAGGTGTAAGAACCAGGAGAGCCACTGGTGTATGTTCCAGTCTGAAAGTTGGCAGACTTGAGACCCAAGAAGAACTGATGGCTCAGTTTGAGTTTGAAGGAAGGAAAAGATCAATATCCAACCTCAACACACTTAGGCAGGATGAGTTTTCTCACTTATAGGAGGGTTTGCCTTTTTGTTCTATCAGGCCTTCAGCTGATTGGATGAGGCCCAACCACATTAAGAAGGACAATCTGCTTTACTCAGTCTACCAATCAAATGTGAATCTCACTCAGAAACACCCTCACAGACACACCTAGAATAATGTTTGACCAAGTATCTGAGCACCCCACGACCCAGTCAAGTTGTCACGTAAAATTAACCATCACACACTTGTATGACTTTTTTCCTTAGAATAAATTCTTAGAAGTGCAATTTTTATGTCTAAGGAAATTATATTTTTAACTTTGGTAAATATTGCCAAGTTAGTCTCCAGAAAAATTCTATTCCTACTATGTATGAAAATGCCCTTTCCTCCATAGTCTTATCAGCACTGGTGGTTTTTATTCTAAAATTTTAAATCTTGGCTATCTTTTTTTTTTTTTTTTTTTTTTTTTTATTGCAGTAACATTGGTTTATAACATTGCAAAAATTTCAGGTGTACATCATTGTACTTCTATTTCTGCATGGACTACATCATGTTCACCACCAAAATACTAATTACAACCCATCACCACACACATGTACCCAATTATCCCTTTCACCCTCCCCCCCCCCCTTCCCCCCTGGTAACCACCAATCCAATCTCTGTCCCTATGTGTTTGTTTATTGTTGTTATTATCTACTACTTAATGAAGGAAATCATACGGTATTTGGCCTTCTCCCTCTGACTTATTTCACTTTGCATTATACCCTCAATGTCCATCCATGTTGTCACAAATGGCTGGATTTCGTCATTTCTTATGGCTGAGTAGTATTCCATTGTGTATATATACCACAGCTTCTTTATCCATTCGTCCCTTGATGGGCACTTAGGTTGCTTCCAAGTCTTGGCTATTGTGAATAAGGCTGCAATGAACACAGGGTGCATGTACCTTTGCAAATTGGTGTTTTCAAGTTCTTTGGATAAATACCCAACAGTGGAATAGCTGGATCATATGGTAGTTCTATCCTTGATTTTTGAGGAATCTCCATACTGTTTTCCATAGTGGCTGCACCAGTTTGCACTCCCACCAGCAGTGTATGAGAGTTCCCTTCTCTCCACATCCTCTCCAACACATGTTGTTTCCTGTCTTGTTAATTATAGCCATTCTGACAGGCGTCAGGTGATATCTCATTGTAGTTTTGATTTGCATTTCCCTGATAGTTAGTGATTTTGAACATCTTTTCATGTGTCTGTTGGCCATCTGTATATCTTCTTTGGAGAAATGTCTGTTCAGGGCTTTTGCCCATTTTTTAATTGGGTTGGTAGTTTTTTTGTTGAGATGCATGAGTTCTTTATATATTTTGGAGATTAAGCCCTTATCAGATGTATGGTTTGCAAATATCTTCTCCCAATTGTTAGGTTGTCTTTTCGTTTTGTTGATGGTTTCCTTTGCTGTGCAGAAGCTTTTTAGTTTGATGTAGTCCCATTTGTTTATTTTTTCTATTGTATCTCTTGCCCGGTCAGATGTGGTGTTTGAAAAGATGTTGCTAAGACCGATGTCGAAGAGCGTACTGCCTATGTTTTCTTCTAGAACTTTCACAGTTTCAGGTCTTACATTCAAGTCTTTAATCCATTTGGAGTTAATTTTTGTGTATGGTGTAAGGTAAGGATCTACTTTCATTTTTTTGCATATGGCTATCCAGTTTTCCCAACACCATTTGTTGAAGAGACTTTCTTTTCCCCATTGTATGTTCTTGGCTCCTTTGTCAAAGATTAGCTGTCCATAGATGTGTGGGTTTATTTCTGGGCTTTCGATTCTATTCCATTGATCTGTGTGTCTGTTTTTGTGCCAGTACCATGCTGTTTTGGTTACTATAGCTTTGTAGTATATTTTGATATCAGGAGTGTGATACCTCCAGCTTTGTTCTTTTTTCTCAGGATTCCTTTAGCTATTCGGGGTCTTTTGTTGTTCCATATGAATTTTAGGATTCTTTGTTCTATTTCTGTGAAAAATGTTGTTGGAACTTTGATAGGGATTGCATTGAATCTATAGATGGCTTTAGGAAGTATGGACATCTTAACTATGTTAATTCTTCCAATCCAAGAGCACGGAATATCTTTCCATTTCTTTGTGTCTTCTTCAATTTCTTTCAGAAATGTTTTATAGTTTTCGGTGTACAGATCTTTTACCTCTTTGGTTAAATTTATTCCTAGGTATTTTATTCTTTTTGTTGCAATTGTAAATGGGATGGTATTCTTAATTTCTCTTTCTGCTACTTCATTGTTAGTGTACAGAAATGCAACTGATTTTTGTATGTTGATTTTGTATCCTGCAACTTTACCATATTCGTTTATTACTTCTAAAAGTTTTCTGGTGGATTCTTTAGGGTTTTCTATATATAAAATCATGTCATCTGCAAATAGTGACAGTTTCACTTCTTCCTTTCCAATTTGGATCCCTTTTATTTCTTTCTCTTGCCTGATTGCTCTGGCTAGGACTTCCAATACTATGTTAAATAGGAGTGGTGACAGTGGGCATCCTTGTCTGGTTCCTGTTCTTAGAGGGATAGCTTTCAGTTTTTCACCATTGAGGATGATATTAGCTGTGGGTTTCTCATATATGGTCTTTATTATGTTGAGGTACTTTCCTTCTATACCCATTTTATTCAGAGTTTTTATCATAAATGGATGCTGGATCTTGTCAAATGCTTTCTCTGCATCTATTGAGATGATCATGTGATTTTTATTCTTCATTTTATTAATGTGGTGTATTACGTTGATTGATTTGCGAATGTTAAACCATCCCTGCATCCCTGGAATAAATCCCACTTGATCATGGTGTATAATCTTTTAACGTATTGTTGTATGCGATTTGCTAGTATTTTGTTGAGGATTTTCGCATCGATGTTCATCAGTGATATTGGCCTGTAATTTTCTTTTTTGTGTTGTCCTTGTCTGGTTTTGGTATCAGGGTAATGTCAGCTTCGTAGAATGAGTTAGGAGCTTCCCCCTCCTCAATTTTTGGAAGAGTTTGAGAAGGATAGGTATTAAGTCTTCTTTGAATGTTTGGTAGAATTCACCAGGGAAGCCGTCTGGTCCTGGACTTTTATTTTTGGGGAGGTTTTTGATTACTGTTTCGATCTCCTTACTGGTGATTGGTCTATTCAAATTCTCCACTTCTTCTTGATCCAGTTTTGGAAGGTTGTATGATTCTAAGAATTTATCCATTTCTTCCAGATTGTCGAATTGGTTGGCATATAGTTTTTCATAGTATTCTCTTATAATCTTTTGTATTTCTGAGGTGTCTGTTGTAACCTCTCCTCTTTCATTTCTGATTTTACTTATTTGTGCCTTCTCTCTTTTTTTCTTGGTGAGTCTAGCTAAAGGTTTGTCTATTTTGTTGATCTTTTCAAAGAACCAGCTCTTGGTTTTATTAATTTTTTCTTTTTTTTTTTTGTCTCTATTTCATTTCTCTCTGCTCTGATTTTTATTATTTCCCTTCTTCTACTGATTTTGGGCTTTGTTTGTTCTTCTTTTTCCAGTTCCTTTAGGTGCATTTTTAGATTGTTTATTTGAGATTTTTCTTGTTTGTTGAGATAGGCCTGTATCGCTATAAACTTCCCTCTTAGAACCGCTTTTGCTGTATCCCATAAATTCTGGCATGTCGTATTTTCATTTTCGTTTGTCTCCAGGTATTTTTTATTTCTTCTTTGATTTCTTCGTTAACCCAGTCGTTGTTCAGTAGCATTTTGTTTAATCTCCATGTATTTGTGGCTTTTCTGATTTTCTTCCTATAGTTGATTTCTAGTTTCATACCGTTGTGGTCAGAAAAAGATGCTTGGTATTATTTCAATCTTCTTAAATTTATGGAGACTTGTTTTGTGGCCTAATATGTGATCAATCTTGGAGAATGTTCCATGTGCATTTGAAAAGAACGTGTATTCTTCGGTTTTTGGATGGAATGCTCTGTATATATCTACTAGGTCCATCTGTTCTAAGGTGTCGTTTAAGGCCAATGTTTCCTTATTGATCTTCTGTTTGGATGATCTATCTGTTGGTGTAAGTGGAGTGTTAAAGTCCCCTACTATTATTGTGTTACTGTCTATTTCTGTTTTTATGTCTGTTAATAATTGCTTTATATATTTAGGTGCACCTACATTGGGTGCGTAGATATTTACAAGTGTTATATCCTCTTGTTGGATTGTTCCCTTGATCATTATGTAATGCCCTTCTTTGTCTCTTTTTACAGTTTTTGTTTTAAAGTCTTTTTTGTCTGATATGAGTACTGCTACCCCAGCTTTCTTTTCATTGCCATTTACGTGGAGTATCTTTTTCCATCCCTTCACTTTCAGTTTGTGAGTGTCTTTAGGTCTGAAGTGTGTCTCTTGTATGCAGCATATATATGGGTCTTGTTTTTTTATCCAGTCAGCCACCCTATGCCTTTTAATTGGGGCATTTAGTCCATTGACGTTTAAAGTAGCTATTGATAAGTATGTACTTACTGCCATTTTTTAACTTTTTTTTTTTTTTTTCCTCAGTGTTTAAGTAGTCCTTCTCTGTTCCTTACTTCTTCTATACAGAATTGATGGTCACTTTAGTTTGACCTCTGTCTGAAAGCTGTACTCTTTAACTACCCTCCTCCCTCCTTTTATGTTTTTGATATCATATCTAACCTCTTTTTTGTGCATTTGTATCCATTACGTTCTTTTCATGGAAATAGATAATTTTTCCTATTTGTGGTCTTCTCTTTTCCCCTTAAATCAGTCCCTTTAACATTTCTTGTAACACTGGTTTCTTGGTGACAAACTCCTTTAATTTTTGCTTATCTGGGAAAATTTTGATCTCTCCTTCCATTTTGAACGATAACCTTGCCGGGTAGAGTATTCTTGGCTGTAAGTTTTTTCCTTTTAGCACTTTAAATATATCGTGCCATTCTCTTCTAGCCTGTAAGGTTTCTGCTGAGAAGTCAGCTGATAGCCTTATGGGGTTTCCTTTGTATGTAACTTGACATTCTCTTGCGGCTTTTAGGATTCTCTCTTTATCTTTAATTCTGGACATTTTGATTATGATGTGTCTTGGTGTGGGCCTCTTTGGGTTTATCTTGTTTGGGGCTCTCTGTGCCTCCTGTACCTGGATGTCTGTTTCCTTCCTTAGGTTAGGGAAGTTTTCATCTATTATTTCTTGAAATAGATTCTCTGCCCCCTTGTCTCGCTCTTCTCCTTCCAGGACACCTATAACACGGATGTTAGTGCGCTTGATGTTGTCCCAGAGGTCCCTTAGACTGTCCTCACTCTTTTTAATTCTTTTCTCTGTTACCTGTTCACCTTGGGTAATTTCTTCTAGTCTTTCTTCCAGCTCACTGATCCGTTCTTCTGTATCCTCTACTCTGCTTTTGAGTCCCTCTAATGAGTTTTTCATTTCCAGTATTGTATTCTTCATTTCTGATTGGTTCTTTTTTATATCTTCCATTTCTTGGTTGACATTCTCACTGAGTTCATCTATTCTTCTCCCCAGATCAGTGAGCATCCTTAACACTCTTAGTTTGAACTCTCTGTCAGGTAGGTTGCTCATTTCTGTTTCACTTAGTTCCTTTTCTGGGGTTTTGTCCTGTTCCCTTACTTGGAATGTATTCTTTTGCCTCCTCATTTTGCCTCTTTCCCTGTGCTTGTGTCTACGTACTAGGTAGGTCAGCTACGTCTCCTGCTCTTGGATAGGTGACCTTATGTAAGTGATGGCTTAGGAGGCTTCCAGTGTGCTTCCCTCAGTTCTCAATGTTCCAGGGGTGGCCCCTATGTGGGCTACGTGTGTCCTTCTATTGTGGCCTGTTAGCTCTCCCTATAGGCGCCCAGGAGGCTGAGTTATGCTCCTGGCCAGCTGTTGTAATGCTCAGCTGCTTGTAGTTGTTGTGGGCCCTTCAGTCTCTTTATCAGGTGTGGGGAGCCCCAGCACAGTTGGCTGTAAGTTCTAATACCACATTTGTGTTGCAGTATTTCTTTTAAGTGAGTAGGCCCCCAGTGTGGCAGGTTGTTAGGCTCAGGGCCTTAGAATTGCTGTAAACCTCTAGCCTATTAGGTCTCTTGTCAGCTCTCTGAGGATTGCAGCTGGGTGGGGCTGGCCTCAGGCACAGGAGCACCCAATTGTTTCAGGCTTTGGAAGGTGGGGCAAACCTCCTATGTGGGTCTTTGAGAAGCACAAGCCTTCTGCAGCTGACAAGCCCTGCCGCCCAGAGGTCCACACACACAGTCAACACAGTCCTGCCCCGTGTGAGCGCCCCAACCTCCCCAAGTGGACCCAGTCTCTCCACGGCGGGAGCCCCACACACTCCGCCACCACCCCACACTCTCCACCCGCTCCTTGTGTACACCCTGCCCCGCTCAAGTCAGCTCAGTTGCCAGGCTGCAGAAAATCCAGTCACCAATCTATGCAGGCCCACACGTTGCCTGAGGGCTTGTTGTTAGGTGGGGCCAGTCTCTAGGGTGGGCTGCCTGCCTTGGCTGAGCTGGATTAAATCGGTGCTCTAGTGGGTGGAGCAGACCCTGGGCTAGCAGGTCTCAGGGAAAACTCCAATGGCGTCTGTGTCAGCACGCTCACACCAGGCCACAACAATGGCCGCCGCCAATGTCCCAGTCCCTGGAGAGGTCTCACCCCTCACCGAGATGCACTCAGGGCCTATTAGGTGAGTCTCTTGTCACCAAAGCAGTGTGCACCTTTCTTTCTGGTGATTTTAGGATGCTTTCTGGAACGGGTGAGTTTGTGCGCGGGCCCTTTAAGAGCCAGTTTTAGTTTCTTTGTGAACTGGGTTTTCTGGGGGTGCTCCCCAATGCTTTAGTAGCAGGCAAGGTCAGATATTATGCCACTGGTGTCGATTGTGCTGGGTCCACAAAATGCCCACAGCGGGGGCGCTCCCCGGCTCAGGACCCCGCGCCTCCAGGGAGGCTGCGTACCTGTGAGCTGCTCCCGGGCGGCCGTGACGCTGGCGGCTTGTGAAGGCGGCGTTTTTCTCTCCGGAAGGGAGTCTCTGCCTCTTCCACCCCAGTTAGGATTGTCCGTTGTTGCAGGAGTTCCTCTCATCCAGTTTTCAGTTCTGTCTCAGGGGTAATTTTTCCACGAGTAGTTGTAAATTGGCTGTGTCCACGGGAGGAGGTGAGTTCAGAGTCTGCCTACGCCGCCATCTTGACTCCGCCTCAATCTTGGCTATCTTGATGAGTGAGAATTAATATCTCACTATTATTTTATTTGCAGTATTTTGGTCTTGAATAAAGTTGTCTCTTATCCTATATGCATTTTATTTCTTTATGTAATGTCTGTGTATACATATAAAATAATAAACATCTAATTAAAATATTATAGATGTATGGTATATATTTATATTATATATTTTATCTATTTATATATAATACATTGAAATATATTGAATATATTGAAATATATAATATATTAAATTGTATATTATTATTTTATTTCTTTGTGAGTACTTTTTATACAATATGAATATTAAATTGAATTCCGTAGAATTCAAATATTTTTCACAACTTGTTCCCTTATAGTTTCTTTATAATATGTCATATAAATATGTAAAACATGTGTGTGATTCAAACATGCCATCATTTTCTTTTATGAATTCTATTCTAGCTGTTCTCTTAGGAAAAGATCTTCCCAATTCAAAATTTATGAAACATATTTCCTAATTTTTTCCAGACACATTTACATTTTGGCTTTGGTATAAGCTAGAGATCTATTTTTTTCCCAAATGAATGATTAATAGTCCTAAACCAGTTTTGAATAACATGTCTTTTCTGCAATAACTTGAAATACTTGCTTCATCTTGTATTTGATTCCCAGCTATCTGTTGGTTTGTTGTCTGGGTCTGTTCTGTTTCATTGATCTATCTTTCTGTTTCTAGAACAATATCACACATTTTAGTCAGTGTAGGTTAATTATAAATTTTGTTATATGGCGTACATACCATTGTTATTCAAGATTTAAAATTCGAATCTTCTTCTACATCTCTTCTTCTGATAAATATCAAGTTCCAAAGAGTATTTCATTGTTTGTCTTTTCAATTAAGATATAATTTACATACCGTAAAATACACCATTTAAAAGTTACAATTCATTGGGGCTGGCCCGGTGGCATAATTCTTAAGGTCGCGTGCTCCGCTTTGGCAGCCCGGGGTTTACAGGTTTGGATCCCGGGCGCAGACATACGCACTGCTTGTCAAGCCATGCTGTGGTGGCGTCACATATAAAGTAGAGGAAGATGGGCATGGATGTTAGCCCAGGGCTAATCTTCCTCAGCAAAAAAGAGGAGGATTGGCAACAGATGTTAGTTCAGGGCTAATCTCCCTAAAAAAAAAGTTACAATTCATTGAAGTTTAGTATATTTACAAGGTTGTGTAACCATCACCATTGTCTAATTCCAGAATATTTTCATCATCCCAAAATATATATATCCATTAGCAGTCATTCCTCATTATCCCCTCTCTCCAGTCTCTGGCAATCACTAATTTACTTTCTGTCTCTATGGATTTGCCTGTTGAGGTCATTTCATATAAATGGGATCATACAATATGATGCGTCTGTAGATCTCTCTGTATTTATTCTAATCTCCTTCTGACACCCCATTACACATACGTGGGTGTCCTTAATGCTGTCCCATATTTTTCAGAGGCTCTATTTTTCTTTCGTTTCTTCAGATTGCATAATCTCTATCAGTTTGTCTTCACGTTTGCTAATTCTTTCTTCTGCCAGTTCAAATTTATTGTCGAGTCTCTTTAGTGTGTTTTTTATTTCAGTTATTGTACCTTCAACTCCAGAATTTCCATTTGGTTTTCTTTTATAATTTCTATTTCTTTATTGATATTCTCTGTTTAATGTGACATGGTTGTCATACTTTCCTTTAGTTCCTGAAGCATATTTATAATGGCTACTTTGAAGTTTTTGTTAAATCTGACATCTAGTTGCTCTCACATCTGGTTACATTTTCCCCACCAGTGTATGGGTCCTACTTTTCTGTTTCATTGC
This sequence comes from Ceratotherium simum simum, assembly GCF_057802395.1. Taxonomy (NCBI): domain Eukaryota; kingdom Metazoa; phylum Chordata; class Mammalia; order Perissodactyla; family Rhinocerotidae; genus Ceratotherium; species Ceratotherium simum. The sequence goes on from NC_141906.1 coordinate 21,481,538, forward strand.
ATGTCTTATAATTTTTTTTTTGAAACTGGACATTTTAGATAACATATTGTAGCAACTCTGGGTACTATGGTCCTTCCACCATCAAGGACTTGATATAGTTATTTGCTTGTTTGTTTAGTGACTGGCTGGGTTATTTTATTTAAGTCTATTTCCCCCCTGCCATGTGAAGCTTCTGATGTTGTTTTTCAGGGAGCCACAGTCCTCTTGGAATGACAGTGATTTTGGTAGGCCTCTCTTTGACTGTTTCTTTCCCTGACCATATCCAGTTGTTAAGCTCCAATAATTGCTGGCTGATTGCTCTATTGTTTGCAATAATGCCTTGGGGCAAAAACTGCTCCACAGATTGATCCAATCAAATTCAGTTTCCTTTGAGGGAATAGTTCCTGAGGTCAGTGTTTGAGATTTATTCCAGCACCAGGAAGGCTCTTTCCAGCTGTCTTCCCCTGTTCCCTTCTCTCCAGAAGCTGAGTGCTCAGTGGAGGGGTGGTAGTACTCTCAAGTCTTCTAGGCTTGCCTCTCCCAGCATGGAGCCTCAGTCTTAAGGGCTGGGAGGGCAATCACGGACCAAGTATTCTCAGTGGTGCTGTGCCTAAGGTAGAGCCTGCATCCCACAAGTGGGGGCTGGGTAGAAGAAGGGAGCCTTGACCTCTCAGCTTCATTCACCTGGAACTTAGCCTCAGCAATTAGTAATTGGGTGCAGGATAAGAAATGCTGACATCCTGCCTCTCCTGGGAAGATAAGCCTCCAACTAGGAACTGAGGGGAGAGGGAGCACTGTGTTTCTTTTTTTAAAGATTTTATTTATTCAGTTTTTTCCCCCCAAAGCCCCAGCAGATAGTTGTATGTCATAGGTTCACATCCTTCTAGTTGCTGTACGTGGGACTCGGCCTCACGTTGGACGGAGAAGTGGTGCCTCGGGGCGCTCCCGGGATCCGAACCCGGGCCGCCAGCATCAGAGCGCGCGCACTTAACCGCTAAGCCACGGAGCCGGCCCAGCACTGTGTTTCTTAGTCACGTCAGTCTGGAGTGGAGTTTCCTACTTGCTGAGTTGGGAGGGAGAGCAGGTCTTTGTTCAAATACCACAGCCTCTCTTTGTTCTTATTGCGTTTTAGATTCTCTTGAATAAATGTTTCTTCATTTGCTATGCCCTTAGAACCATTTCCAGAGACTTTAAAATCACTTTGTTAAATATAATTTTTACCAGTTTTGCTGGGAAATGGGCCATTGGAGCGCCTCACGTTATCATGCAGAAAGTGGAACCCCACTCATTGTAGTTTTTTTTAATTTTTAATTTTTTATTTTTTTAATTTATTATTTTTTTTATTGATGTTTTAATGGTTTCTAACATTGTGAAATTTTGGGTTGTACATTTTTGTTTGTCCATCACCATATATATGACTCCCTTCACCCCTTGTGCCCCCCCACCCCCCACCCCCCAAGCCCCACTGCCCCTGGTAACCACAGTCCAGTTTTCTCTGTCCATGTGTTGGTTTATATTCCACATATGAGTGAGATCATACAGTGTTTGTCTTTCTCTTTCTGGCTTATTTCACTTAACATAATACGCTCCAGGCCCATCCATGTTGTTGCAAATGGGACGATTTTGTCTTTTTTTATGGCTGAGTAGTATTCCATTGTATATATATACCACATTTTCTTAATCCAATCGTCAGTCGAGGGACACTTAGGTTGCTTCCACTTCTTGGCTATGGTGAATAATGCTGCAATGAACATAGGGGTTCATAAGCCTCTTTGGATTGTTGATTTCAGGTGTGTTGGATAGATTCCCAGTAGTGGGATGGCTGGATCATAGGGCATCTCTATTTTTAATTCTTTGAGGAATCTCCATACCGTTTTCCATAGAGGCTGCACCAATTTGCATTCCCACCAGCTGTGTGTGAGGGTTCCTGTTTCTCCACATCCTCTCCAACATTTGTTGTTTTTTGTCTTGGTGATTATAGCCATTCTAACAGGCGTGAGGTGGTATCTTAGTGTTGTTTTGATTTGCATTTCCCTGATGATTAGTGATGTTGAGCATCTTTTCATGTGCCTATTGGCCAACTGTATATCTTCCTTGGAGAAGTGTCTGTTCATTTCCTCTGCCCATTTTTTGATCGGGTTGTTTGTTTTTTTGTTGTTCAATTGTGTGAGTTCTTTATATATTATGGAGATCAACCCCTTGTCAGATATATGTTTTGCAAATATTCTCTCCCAGCTGGTTGGTTGTCTGTTCATCTTGATTCTGGTTTCATTTGCCTTATAAAAGCTCTTTAATCTGATAAAGTCCCACTTGTTTATTTTTTCTTTAGTTTCCCTAGTCTGGGTAGGCATGTCATTCGAAAAGATTCCTTTAAAACCAATGTCAAATAGTGTGTTGCCTATATTTTCTTCTATGAGTTTTATAGTTTCAGGTCTCACCTTCAGGTCTTTGATCCATTTTGAGTTAATTTTTGTGAATGGCGATAGCACATGGTCCACTTTCATTCTTTTGCATGTGGCTGTCCAGTTTTCCCAACACCATTTATTGAAGAGACTTTCCTTTCTCCATTGCATGTTCTTAACACCTTTGTCAAAAATTAGCTGTCCGTATATGTGTGGTTTTATTTCTGGGCTTTCAATTCTGTTCCATTGGTCTGTGTGTCTGTTTTTGTACCAGTACCATGCTGTTTTGATTACTATTGCTTTGTAGTATGTTTTGAAGTCAGGGATTGTGATGCCTCCTGCTTTGTTCTTTTTCTTTAGGATTTCTTTAGCTATTCGGGGTCTTTTGTTGCCCCATATAAATTTTAGTATTCTTTTTTCTATTTCTGTGAAGAATGTCATTGGGATTCTGATTGGGATTGCATTGAATCTGTAGATTGCTTTAGGTAATATAGACATTTTAACTATGTTTATTCTTCCAATCCACGTGCATGGGATATCTTTCCATTTCTTTATGTCATCATGGATTTCTTTCAATAATGTCTTGTAGTTCTCATTGTATAGGTCCTTCACCTCCTTGGTAAGATTTATTCCTAGGTATTTTATTCTTTTTGATGCAATTGTAAATGGTATTATCTTTTTGAGCTCTCAGTCTACTGATTCAAATGTTAATCTCATCCAGAAACGCCCTCACAGAAACACCCAGAACAATGTCTAACCAAATATCTGTGCACTCCATGACCCAGTCAAGTTGACCCATAAAATTAACCATTACGTGTACCTCTTAAAAAGAACAAGAATCAGAATGGAACACTGTTTGTTAGAAAATCATAGAATGATTATAGAATAACGATCATAGAATAATGCTCTGTATTTCTGAGAGAAAAAGATTTCCAGTCTAGACTTGTATTGTATTCAATCTAGAATTCAAACTATCAATCAAGAGTAAAGCTAAAATAAAGTTATTTTAAGACATGCAATGGGCCTGCCTTGTGGTTTAGCTGTTAAGTGCGTGTAGTCCGCTACCGGGCTGCCCGGGTTGGGATCCCGGGCGTGCACCGATGCACCGCTTGTCTGGCCATACTGAGGCCGCATCCCGTATACAGCAACTAGAAGGATGTGCAACTAGGACATGCAACTATCTACTGGGGCTTTGGGGAGAAAAAGGGAAAAAAAGGAGGAGGATTGGCAATAGATGTTAGCTCAGAGCCGGTCTTCCTCAGCAAAAAGAGGAGGATTGGCATGGATGTTAGCTCAGGGCTGATCTTCCTCACACACACACAAAAAAAGACATGCAAGAACTCATAAAAGTTATTTCTCATTATATTCAAGAGAATTGCTTGAGGAAGTCACCATAGCAAAATGATGGAGAACAGCAAGAAAGAGGGAGAAATGGAATCTATAAAATAGTGGATCCAAACCACAAATCCAGTGACGTTCCAAGATGATCCCTGAACGTCACTGCGACCTAGATGACTACCAGTTCAGATAAGAGCAGGAGGAAGGAGGACCTTGATGGAGGCATCTGGATAATGAGAGACTCAGTACAAAATGTAATTGGACAGATATGGTGGAAAAAAATTAGACTCTTATAAAGGCAAAAACTACAAAATAAAAATAAAGCCAATTACAAATTCTTCAAAATGCAACACAGTAATGGAACTGTTATTATAGTGATGTGTATGCTTCTAATGAAAATATTTATATGATTGTCTAGTATGAACACTTTTGATTTCAACTTTAGAATCACAGAAATATGAACAACAATTATGATTTTAGAACAGAATGTGAGTATTCTTAACTTTGACAATGCATGAATAAATTTGCAGATGCTAGTTTTTGGGAGGTGGTGGGTGGAAGAACTGGAGGGTAGCACAAGGGTGTTAATATCTTTATTTAAAAAAATGAAGCATCAGAGTATGTGAAGCAAGAAATAAAGTTTTTAGTAGATTACTCACTGTTACAAAAATATCAATGGAAGATGGAGAACAAGGCAATGGGTGTGGAATAAGTGAGCAACATGTTTTGCCATAGCAGCATGTCCATAGAGAATGCTTAAAATGGATTAATTAAGAAATGGTACGGGGCCAGCCTGGTGGTGTAGAGGTTACGTTCGCAAGTTCCGCTTGGGCGTCCCGGGGTTTGCTGGCTGGGATCCCGGGCGCAGACATACGCACCCCTCATCAAGCTATGCTGAGGCGGCGTCCCACATAGAGCAACTAGAAGGATGTACAACTATGACATACAACTATCTACTGGGGCTTTGGGGAGAAAAAAGGAAAAAAGGAGGAAGATCGGCAATGGATGTTAGCTTAGGGCCAATCTTCCTCAAAAAAAAAAAAAGAAATGGTAGTAGAAGTACATTATCTAGAAATATGATGTTAATCAACAGAAAAAAAATAGCTAAAAGAGAAATGGCTGCTTCTGAGAAATAGAAAAGCAGTGGGTCAAAGGGACTCTTGCTTAAAACCATGTGCATGAATGACTCTGGAATATGTGTGTGTGTATATTCATTATACATATATGTTAATATCTTCATTTTTATACACATATATACACATTAGAAAGAATGAACAACTTAGAGATTGATCATTAGTCATATAGAGAATTAATAAATGATAATGATAGTGCAAATTAGTTTGGGAGAAACCTAGATAATTCAATAATTGGTGCTTGGTCTATAGGTCTGCAGTACAGAAAAAATAAAAGAAGAGTGTTATTTCATAGGATGCCCTAAAATAAATGCTAGCTGATTCACAAAGTTACATATAGAAACTAAGCCACATAAATCCCAGCAGTAAAAAAATGGTAAATATCTTTTCATTGGATGAGAAAGGAATTTTCATGAAAGAAATTATAAATAGGATGATAGATCACCTTTATTACTTAAAGTGTAAAAATCCCTTGTACCAAGATATCATCACCAAAATTAAAAGGCAAACCACAAACTGGAGAACATTTTTATTAAATGTGACATAAAATGGGCTAATATCTCTCATAATCATCTATTTCTCACACATTTTGCTGGATATTGTTTGTCCACCAGATCCAATATCCACCCTGCTCTGTGCCCTGGGAGCCTAAACCTTACGGACTGTGTCAACCAGGCTCCCTTGCCCTCTGTCTTCCAACTGGGTTCAGTCAATGGGAGGTGGGGCAGGAGATTGGGGAGTGGGAGGAAAGAGGAGCCGGGATAATGATTCCTCTGTTCCCTCCCTTTAGGAGTACACAGTCTGCGGTGGTTGTGTTCATCTTCCAAAAGCCATGGCTCCTGATGGGTGTCCCTATCCAAAAAGCTGCTGAATTTGCCGGATCTTGGTTCCCCCACCCTCATGTCCCTCAGGCACAGGGATGGTAGTGGCTTTCCAGCGATATTAGCCCTGTGTGCTTCCCCATCTCTCGTAGCTTTCCCTTAATGCTGTCCACACTACCGTTATAAATACTTCCGTCATTAAGCTGTCTTCAGCCACTCTCTTGTGTGTCTTTCCAGACTCTGTTACACAAGAGTGAAACTAAAACTGAAAAACAGGACATGCATAGGTAAAAGTATACAAACCCGTATTCAATATTTTGAAAATGCTCAGTCTCACTAGTGACGGCATTTCACACAGTAATGATATAACATTTTTTACCTGTCTAATTGACTTGTATTAAGGCAAATGATAGTTCTTGAGGCCTGCAAGGTGCTCCCAGACTGTTCTGTTCAAAGTATAAATTATTATATCCTTTTTTGGAAACAATGTCAATGTGTATGGTGGGTCCTTACCAAATACTTGTGCTTTTTTTTTTTTTTTTTTTTTTTTGCTGAGGAGGATTGGCCCTGAGCTAACATCTGTTGCCAATCTTCCTCTTTTGTTGCTTGAGGAAGATTAGCTCAGAGCTAACATTTGTGCCAATCTTTCTCTGTTTTATATGTGGGATGCCACCATAGCACGGCTGACGAATGGTGTAGGTCTGTGCATGGGATCCTAGCCCACGAACCTGGGCCGCCGAAGCGTAGGTGCCGAACTTAACCACTAGGCCACTGGCTAGCCCCAATAGTTGTGCTTTTTGATCTAGGAATTTTATTTCTAGGAGCCCAAACTAAGGATAATAATCAAAAATACAGATGAGAATCTACACCCTAAAGTGTTATTAATAACAGTAGAAAAGATGGAAATGAATCAAGCAAACTACAATAATTGGCTATTTGAAATTTTAAAAATCTACATAATGAACAGATTGTGCAGCCAGATAGAATTTTTCGTGATTTGAGAATGCTCACAAGATGATGTAAGTTAATATAGCAGCATGTAAAAAAAAAAAACTTATGTATCACCTAATCTGTCTTTAGACTTGACAGCCACTTACTTCCTCTGGTTAAATTGGACCCTCACCCAGAGCTATACCATTACTATCTCTTCCTGAATTTCTCAATAAACTTTAAAAATAGAGAAATATATTAAACATAACTAATTGAATAAATCTGTGCTGTATACCCCTGGAGCACATCACAAAGCCTGAGACGTGGACAGAACTGCTCCATTGCATGTCAGGAGCTGCAGGTGCCTGAGAGAATGGGTGCTTATGTCTACGAAAGGCTGTCTTACTTTTTGTGAGTGACTCACTTGACAGCGAATTTCATGTGAGCCACACAGCGCATATTTTAAATGAGACCATTCCAAACACGCCCTTCTAATTTGGTGAGAATCCTTTCAGCTGGTTTTATCTAATGCTATACCACAAACATAAATTTAATTTTATTTATGTTATACACGCATTTTAGAAAAAAAATGGAAGGGATTATTCAATATTATTTACAATGGATACTTCTGGGCTGATGAGATGACAGGTCATTTATATCATTTAAAATACTGTCTGATATTTTCAAGTATTTTATAATGAGCATGGTTAGCTGTTACAATATGAAATAAAACTTTAAGAAATATGGACAAGAAAGGAATGAAGAGTAACTGAGGCACGTGGGGTGGTGGAGCCTGAGGCATTTCTGTAGCCTAGTTAACCACACACTCTTTTCCTGCCACTTTTAGCCCCATTCAGAGCAAATTTGGGCTCATTTCTCCCTTTACTCTCTGTCTTAGTTTTTCCATCTCTTCTATTTACTTTTTCTTTGATTTGTTTTCTTTTCTCTTTTCACCCCCACCCTAGTCCTTTTCTTTTGATGCCATTTTTCCCTCTTCATTTTTCATTTTCTGACTGTAAAGAGCCCCAGTGGGTGATAAAGAAAGAAGCCTATACATTACATTTCTTGGTCTCTTGTTCTGTGATCTACAAGTGTGCAGAGGCCACGGCCACCCTGTGTGTAGAGTGAGCATTTACTGAGTGCTTACCATGTCCCAGACATGTAAGTACTTCACTCATTTAATCCTCAGTACACCTATGCAGTTGGTACTATTATTGATCCTATTTTATGAAGTGGAAACAGAGACATTACATGAGTGGTGGAGCCCATATTCGAACCCAGGCTGCCTGACTCTGGAGGCTTTAACCACTTTGTGATCCTGCCCTTTATTCTGGTCAGTGCTGGTTGCTGGCTCCAGGCCTGATGGGGTGGGTGCTGAGGAAATGCAAAAGAGAACGCTTTTGGAGGTAGGTACGTCACCCAAAAGGGGCCAACTTGTGAATTCATCATCGTCCGTGCATAGAAACTCTCTCTTTGTCCCGGAGTTGTCCTGATTCAGGGATTCTGAGTTACTCTAACAAAGCTCACAAGAGACTTATGGATACAGTCACACGCCACTTTACTCAATTACAGTAAGAAAAATTAGAAACCTCAGTTCAAGTGACCTGGAAACCCTCCCTTTTCTGCTTAACTAGCAAGCCTGGATCAGAGTCGGGAAGTTCTGCTATGATATAGAATTAAATGGCAGGAGGTTCTGGTGTCTTGGCTCGTCCATTCTCCAAATCTGGAGGACCAATATTTGGGTTGGACCCACAGGGCGCCTCTCCCATGGATGGTTTTTAGATGGCACTGCTATGTCTTGCTCTGCCAACCTTCTTGCTTCCTTTGCTGCCACATTCTCCTTTGTTCTGAAGTATGAAGAATCCTGTGTACTATTTTATAAGGACCAGGACCATAGTCTGTGGATGGAGGATGAAGTGAATACCAACAAAAATGAGAGAAGCAGAGCATCCAGAGATGATTGAGATAAATTTCCTGTCCTCATGGATCTTGTAGTCCAGTGGACCACAGGCATATCAATAGGCACTTTCAATATAGGTGGTGGGTGCAGTAGAGGAAGCCTCTGGAGGAGAGAGTGAGCAGTGTCCTTTCGGCCTGGCCTAATTTTTGTTTTTTGCATTATTTCTACAGGGTTTGCAGTTTCAGGCTGTCACTGCTTTTATAACTAAGGAAGGTACACAAATAAAGCCATCTAGTGAGAGCAGAAATAACACGCGACTTACGTGGCGTTTACACTGGCTAGAAAGACCAAACTCCACCGTGACCACAATGCTCATGTTTTTTAAGGGGGCACAAGTGCTGTAACTTTCCTAATAATATCCTCATAATTTTCTAAATAGCAGGATTAGTATTAAATCCCAGGGGAAAGTTGCAAGAACCCATTTTCTCGTTATTTAAAACTCAGACTCAACAAACTCCCCCCATTTATACCACAGTATGAACCTGGTGACAAGACATTCAAGATGGCACGGACATGCAAGTAAGTAGCTTCTGGCTACAATGCCTCAGATATTTTTTGAAAAGTTATTTAAAAATTATAACTCATAGGCATTACATTTGGCTTAAGGAAGTTTAAAAAGTTAGACTTGAGTTCATCAGAAGGTATGTGTAGCATATCTGACAGTTTAGTTCAACTCAAAGTTTAAATCAATGTTTTTTAATCACTATTTTTATTATAACACACTTGAATTCTGGAAAATTTTTCAAGGTATCAAAACTTGGAACATTATTTAAACAAATGCTTTAAGGCTCCTAATTAAGATGTTTATTCTTAAGTTATGTTTTCTTGCAGGGACTTACGAATTATTTGTTGCTCCTTAAAATGAAGCAGAAGTTTGTAAGGTTTTAGCAGCTGTTCCTTTCTTTTCTTTTATTCTTATTCCAGACTTTTAGCAATTATTAGGTCCTCATATATCACATTTCAAAAATTGGTTTTCACTACAAAACTGAGATGTTCAAATAGGATTTAAATTGTCAAAAAAATTGGGTTCACTCTAATGCTTTTTGAATCATGCCAGTAATTTTATCCTGTAGCTTAGGAATACAGAGAATATGGAAGAAAAAGGAATTGTAGGGCTCAGACATCTACTCTGATGCGAATGATTTACCAGAATGGCCCATGGGAGCAAGGCCACCCCTTGTCATAAAGTGCCTCAGGTGTGTGTTCTTTGGAAGAGACTATGTAAAGCCTGTAGGAAGCCTACACATGTATTTTGTTCAATTACTTATTATATTTTTGTACCTGAGAACACTTTGGACAAAAGCAAGCTAGGCTCCTGGTGCAGATGGCAGACTTAGTGTGAAAAGCTTTGCTGTGCTGGGGTAACTTCTGAGAACAGTCTGACGTCCAGGCCAGCCTGTCCTCAGTTCTCCTGCCAAGCCTAGCTCTGGGCTTTCCCATGGGGAGAAGACTGGGGAAGCAGCTCAGCCCCGGTGGGCACAGGAACAACAGGTCTCAGCCCACCACGGCACTCCTGAGAAGTGATCTGGTGCTGGAACACAGCCCCATCATTTAGACATGCAGCATGGACCAGAGGACTTCTGTGCTATATCCATCCCCCACGCCAATGACAAGCTGGCTAGGTCACTATATTTAGAAAGTGAAAAAATTTGCTGAAGAAAGCTGTAAAGCCTCTCAGGAGGGCCTCATGTCTTGCAGCAGTGCCTGCACCTCTGTAAGTATGGGCAGATGACCAATCTCCTCTCCACATTTGAATCTGACCTCTACTATTTGCACTCCATGTGATCCAGGATATGTCACTTAGCTTCTCTAAATTCTGATTTACTCCTCTGTTTTATGATTAATCATAATAGCATCTACTATTGTGATGATGAAGTGAGATATACCCATGTATGCAAAGTGCTTAGTGCAATTCCTGACGGGGAGTGAGAGCCCAATGCATGTTGAGTGTGGGCATTAAGACCCGTGATAGCGGCCCAGCTCTTTTGGGCTGATATCCTGGATATTCTGAGCAGACTTGGTGCATTCTTTATCTCAGTTAAGTCCAACACACAATAAGGACACTAGATATGTCAGTGGCAAGTCCAAATAAGAAGGGAAGAGATTTGTGAGTTCCCAGGCACCGGCTGAATCCTGACAACCAGATAAGTGAGAACAGAAGGAGTCCATTTCTTCTTTTTTCTCGAGACCTGGAAGTCAGGGAAGACCTCTCTGAAAAGGTGGCATTTGAGTCCCTGTGCAGGGCAAAAGGACTTCTGGGCAGAGGAAAGGGTGAGGTGACATATAGCTAGTTGGTGGGTAGAACAGGTCTCCTGATTTCCATTTCGATGTTTCCTTTATTGCATCAAATTGCTTCTATTAGTGTCTTCTTGGAATCTCCAGAAAGTATTTTGGATAGAGTACTGATACAACTGACTATAACAAGGATCATGTGGAACCACATTCCTCCATTAAAAAAACATTGAATCACTGCCATGTCTGAGGCTGTGTGTTGGGGGTCTGAAAACGCAGCATCTTTCTGTTAAACCATCTCCCCTTTTGGCCAATGGCCTCCCAGTCAGACAGATCTGAAGCCCCAGCATCATCTTTTACTCCTCCATTGTCACATTCTTCCCCTCTCTCCCCACTGCCCTTACTCACTATACATCTAGATTCTGGTATGAATCATGCAACATCCTTCTGAAACATTCTTTCAACTTGGCCCCCTGCTTCTAGACTTGGCACTGGGCACTAGGAAGGTAGTTGAAGTTAAAAATGTAGGGCAGAATCTTGACTGAGGGTTTAAGACTATATATATCCTGATTAGGATTGAGTTCTGGTTTTTTGCTTGTTTATTTCTAAACAAAAAAATCAGTAAAAAGCACCTAGGATTCTTTCACCCAGTAATAACCAATACCAGCCACTATCAGCAATTTACATATCTTTATATATTTCACATATATGATTAAAAAATAAAAGGATGTCATACGCATAATTTGAAACCCTTTATACGTATATCATGAGCATTTTTAAGAAAATGAAATATATCTACATCATTTTAATTGATACATTATTGTATGTTATATATATTCTTGTATCACTATTTCTTTATTTAATGAATCCTTCATTGATGTATCTTTATATTGCTACTGATTTTTTATTGTTATAAACATTGTTATAGTAAATTGCAAAATGCGTAGATCTTTGTGAATTTCTTAGAGTATTTTCATCAAATAAATTCTTGTAAAAGAAATTGCTGGATCAAAAAGGTGTGTAATTTTAAGGCTTTTGTTGAATATTGTCAAGTTGCCCTCTGGAAATTTTACACCAATTTACACTTCTACTCTTTCCCTACACTATCACCTGATTATTAATATTATTTAATATCTTTGCCCATCAGATAGGTGAAAACTGATCTCATTATTGTATTAATTTGTATTTCCTCAATTATTAATGGAATTGAACATCTTCTGCATGTTTTAGGCCATTTATAGCTCTTATTTTGTCTGTTCATATCCTGACTTGTCTGTTCATGTCCTAGTAGGTACACTACTCTTGCATTGATTTATTTTCTTATTTGTCTATATTAATTTTATTATATATGTTGTGAATATTTTCCCATTTGATGTTTGTCTGTGTTTACTGATTATCGTAATAGAAATTTAAAATTCTGATTTCATCAAACCTATCACATTTTTTATTTACAATTTCTGACCTTAGTTCTTTTCTTAGAAAAGCTTTTCCTATTCCCAGACTAACAAATATTCCTCTATATTTTATTCAAATATTTTTAAGGTTCCATTTATTACATTAAGATCAGATTAATCTTTATTTTATTTTGATATAAGGTGTAGGACATATAAAGGTGTTTGTGGCTTGCAGTGGCTCTAATTTATTGATAAACCCGTCATTTCCCCACTGATCTGAAATGCTGATATTATCATACACTATATTCATACATATGTAAACATACTGAGGATCTTTGAGGTGGGAAGGTTAGAAGCAAAGACACAGGGAGGTCCAGGTGCAAAGTAATGCTAAGGGTGGTAATGGGGATGGAAAGGAATGGGGTTAATGCAAGAAATCTTGCTTTATACATAGATAAATAATAGATAAATCTTGTCTCCTCTTTGAAATGTGAAGATAGTAAGGAGAGGACAAAAGTAACAATAAACTTTTTGAAGCAGGTGACTGGGGGAAAGCGCCATGTAGAAAAATGGGAAAAGCAGAAGTTGGCTGTGACGTAGAAGAAGATGATCAATTTGATATTAAGATTTTGAGTTTGTGGTCCCAACAGAGCATCTATGTCATGAAGTGTGTGTGTATGTGAGAGAGAGAGAGACAGAGACAAGAAAGAGCGAGAAAGCAGATTAAACCAAGATTCAGTTAACTTTTATTGAACATCTACTGTATTTAATAGGCAAGGCTGCACTTTCCTGGATGGTTCATCAGCACTTGAAAGATTTTACTCTCTTCCTCAAAGAAGTAAAGCAACAGCCAGCACGTCCCTGGAGTCTGAGAGGTGAAGCAACAGCCTCTCCTTAGTCCTCTCCCCTGCCCTCTTTCCTCCTCTCCTGCCCAGCTTCAGATCCTCACATCTCAGGTGCCTGACCACCCTCCTCCTAGTGTGAGAGAGGAGGTGGTATTCCCATCCTAGCAGCCCTGCTGTGGGAAGGTAGAGCGCACTGCAGGGGGAAGGAGGTAAAGGAAGAGGCTTCTGCGGGACCTTAACTCTCATGCTATTTCCTCTCAACTTCCTCCAGCCTTCTGCCAGTCCAAGCAGAGGCCAAGGAAAAGGAGCAGGAGAGAGTGAGTGAGACGCCTTCCACCTCTGCCTCCACCCCACCCTGGCCTCCATCCCACACCTCACCCCTAATTTCTCTTTCATAGGCTAGGGTCAGGCCAGCAGAAGCTCAGAGCAGTCTCAGTCCTCAGGATGATAATGCCGCCTTCTACAACTGTAGCTGTGACAACTAGAGGAGTTCCTAGTGGCCACTTGGGAACATTAGATCTTTGTTCTACGGGAACATGTGAGCTGTAGTGGTTCAGGGTCAAAGAAACGTCAGTGGAGATTTATCATGGATTTATTATGAGTTAAGACGTTTGCGGTCTGAGCAGACCGGGTGCAAATGTCCAGGGGACAGTGTATCCATGTTCCAAATCATGGACTTGCAAACAGACATTGGGACTGGGGTTCCTGAAATTTGGAAATGGGCTGTACTGTTTTCCAATCAAGCAGAAGAAATGAAGAAAATCCCATATTGGAGGCATAGGCAACTTCCATGATTTGTAAAAACATTTTTCAGGCAAAAATTTTCCGAATACTTGCTTCAAACCAAAGATTCTGAAAGTTGAACACTAGTCAGAAGTGGTAGAGTCTGGTTATTAAAAATAAAAGCTTTATACTTTTAAATCTTTAAAATACACTTTAGCATAACCTACACTATTTTATCCTATAGTAACCCTGTGAAATATTATTTTCCTCACTTTCTAGACGAAAAAGATAAGGCTCAGATGTATTAAGCCACTTGACTGATATCACGGTTCAGAGCAGACCTAGGACTCAAGCTAACACTGTGAGTTTCCCACCCAGTCTCCTTACTGCACCACCAGCACCTCTGCAGGCTTTGAAGCCCTGCTTTTTGAGGCCACGCTTTTTTTTTTTTTTTCTTCTGGTAAGCAAAATCTGCACCTCCCAGACAGTACATTTTTTCAGGCTTGGCATGATTTATCTTGCTTGCTTGGCATGCAGGCATCTATTACATAGCTCCCAAATGTGGATTTATAGATGTTATCAGAAGTCAGTTGTAGGTTTTGTGAAGTGATTATACAGGTACAGTCTTATTTTGCTAAATTTAACAATTTAGTGTACAAGGAAATATGAATAGGCCAAGAGATAAAAGCTTAGCTGACAGTGTTTTAACATCTAATTACGTAAAGCAGAGAAGAGAGCTGTACTCTTAGACTAAAGCTGGTAGAGTTGTTGTTTTCATGCCTACGGACACTTTAGGACCCGTCTGTGATTTGTGGTAAATATATGAAGGAAAGATAGTCCAACATTTGTGAAAGATATTTTAACATTTTTTGATAAAAATGACTGCCCCCAATATAAATAACATTGATTAGAGTTTCCTTTCAATTGGCTGCTCTGTTATAATTAACATTATTTTAAACTCTGCATCTGAAAGATTTCCAAGAAAAGTTAGTTGCTAGTTTTCCTAAGGCAAATGAAGAGATAAGTAAACATACTATTCATGATATCAGCTTTCCGATGAAACAGGAGATGATAAGGATAAAGAGAGTTAAAAACAGCTCTTTCTAAGAGGAAGGACAGTAAAAACGGAATAAAAACCTTGTGTGGGAAACCCAGAGATGGACCTAGGAGCTCTCCCGGCTCTTGCCCAAGTTTGAGAAAGCTGCAGTGTGTAGCGTCCCTAGCCGAGGGCGAGCCCGAGGTGCGCTGGAGAGGGCTTGAGCCTGGCTAGCTCATTGTTCTAGCTCTTCTCCAATGTGGTCAGCAAACAGGATTGTCTGTAAGGAGGAGCAGAAATTGCGGGTTGGTAGGTGTCCAGGTGCCAGAGTGGTCAACACATTTAAGCAAAGAAGGTGAGCTTGTAGGAATAAAATATTTTCTTTCAGGCCACAGAATAAAACCTTCTGGAAACTGTCTCTGTTAGGACACTTAAGTTGCTTGCAATGGTGTAACAGATATTTACTTGATTTTTTAAAATAAAGATGATCTTTTCCCCTCTCCAATTTGCCCTATCTTACCAGAGGTGGAGGTTTTAGTTAATTCAAACATTAATAAAATGTTTGTATTTTTACAACAAAAAAAGAAGAGCTTGGAAGAATAGGCTAAATCTCATCTTCCCAGGAGCGTGAATCCCTGAGTTCTGACATCAGTGGCTCCCTATCTCTCTGGTGGTTGCACCACTTAATTGCAGGCAGTAGCCACTTTTAAGAGCTGAATTAATATTTTTCTATTCCATTTTGCTTTCCAAAGAATGCTAGAATTATACATCCAGGGTAGAGTTGAAAGTTTGGGGGCACGCATTTGAGATTTTAAAATTATTAAGTTTCCGAAATACTTATATATATCAAATAATACAAAGAAAATGGAAAGTATTTTTCCTGTCTTGTTTCCTTTTTCATGATCAGCATAATAAAAGAATCCTTTGGCATGTTTCTAAGCATGACAAATCAATAGGGTATTAAATTAGAGGGGAAATAAGAAATTTAAATTTAAGCTGATTGAAAAATCCAGCATTTTATGTGCAAATGAGTATAAATTTATGTATACATATGCATATATCATATGTTTCAGGTACATATTAGATTTGTAAATGGAAATGGTCTATGTGGTGAATGTTGGCAAATAACATTCATTTTTAGGATTACCATGAGGAAAATGGGTTTACATTTTACTTATGTATGAGAGCAGTTTTCTTTTCACTTTCAATGTAACGTTGGACTCAAAATCTGATAAAGGTAAAATTTCCATTATTTTGATAATACTTACATATTCAGAATACATTTGTTTATTTTAGGCTGAAAAACTAGTATAATTATTATGAGTATTGATTGAAACAGCCTCATTTTATAAGTGAACAAAGATGCATAATCATTTTGGTTTCTCTTATGGCTTAAATACTGTCATGTTAATACTACACATGTGTATAGTGTGCTATATTTTTAAAAAAGGTAAGGAATTGATTGAAGAATTTTCTTACTTTAAGGCCAAAATCAGGGAGTTAAATTTATAAGACTAAGGAATTCCAATGGGAAAAGAAATAGAAAACATTAGCTCAAAATTTAGCTAATTCAGATCCTTCCTCATACTAACTCTATGCTGTTTAGACCTTTGGGAAATTTTGGAAAACATAGACTTACATCTTTCATAATCTATGAATTTAATATTCTCAATTTTCTACTTTGTTTTACAGGAAATCAAACAAGCACATTGAACAAAGTACACAAATTCAACAGCTGGGAAGGCATTATGGAGAGGTCCCGTGACATTTTCTTCAGTTTTCTCTAAAAGGAGCTAAAGAACTGATTAAATGTACTCTTAGACCAAATATTCCTTTAAAAACATAAGTATAATTCATTTCCTGAGAGGCATGTATTAAAACATGTGATATCTACTTACTGCTTTTTTTCTCTTTCTAAACTAAACTGACATGGAAATAGTTTGAGAAAAAATTTAAGAAATGGGTACCACTTTATATCGAAAACATAATTTCTCACCTAAGTGTTGGTACCTGCTCATTTTTTTTGTCTCAGTTAGTAGCAACCTCTTCCTATAATAATGGTCCCTTACCTGTCATGGTCCATCAACAACTCTAGCTACTACTCTCTTCCCAATATACCAATTTCCTAGAGACATCTATTTCACTGGCCAGGTTGTGTTGTTGCCTTCATATGTCATCCTGCCTGAAAGATGTTAGCTTCGTTGAAAGGGGGGATGTTGAAAAACAGTCTTCCTGTCTTGATCCCAGTAACTTCCTTTTCTCTGTTACTTCCCAACCACAGGGCCATGACTGGGCACCATGTCTACCCACCTATTGGAATTAGGAATAAATACAGAAGAGTTCAATTTGATTTAGCAAACAGTTAAAAAAAAATTAAAGAGTTTTTTTTAACCTATCCCCTTTAACAGCAAGAACTTGTATAGATTTGTCTTCAAGAAAATTGGAATATCAGATCCGTGAAAACAGAAATAGAGAATATGGAAAATATCGCAAAACTAAGTATTTTTTCTAGACCGTTCAAATTGTTCAAGACAATAATTTCTTTTCTCAGAAACATGCATAGTCTGGCCTGGTTACCTCGGGAACTCTTCCTTTTTCCCTTTCTTTTTCTCCTTACTTCTCTTTCTCTTTCTTAAGTTCATGTATGACTCCCTCCTTCCCCACTCCCTCTAAAAAAAAAGTCACTGTAGCTGCACTTTCCAGAGATTAGAAAAATTAAACCCTGACTATTGAATAAATGACCACATTTAGCATCTCTGAAAGTACCCTAACCCTCTCTGTCTCTTCCAATTAAACATTCTTTACTAAACAATAAAATAAACCCCACATTTAACTGATTCAAATTTTTTCTGTTCTTTCCCTGCCCCCTTATTATTTCTGTAATTCTATTTTTCCTATTGTTCATTTTAAGCTTGCAGTATTTCAACTACATTTGGATTAAATAAGCTTTTTGTGATCTGGTCTTGAAATTTAACCACCATCTACAGCAATAGGTTATGAAGGAACGTGTTTTAAGACTAACAAATGATTTGGTATAATATAGCCCATTTTAAGCTGGAAAATGTTTCTAACAACATAGATTTTCATGTGTGAGTTTTGTACCCAGTTTTGTTAATTTATAGTTTCACCCAGAATGTTTTTTTTTAGGATCTTTTTAAATTTAGAGCTCATATTATTACCTAATTGGTAGTAAGCCACCTAATTTTCAGCAAACAAAGGACATAGTTATTAACATTCTAGTTTGTAAATCAATTCTGATTAGTCCACGATAATTGGTTTGATTAAATATTACTATGTCAAGCAAGTGGCCCAGTATTTTGGTCATTAAAAAATCCAAATTGGATTGATTGTTTGTTTATCCTGATTGGATGGCAGTTGGCCTGCTAATTTTCAATCAGATTGGGTATATCACGTCAGTACACCATGCTTTCCATATGCTACATTCTGAAAACTCAATCACTAAGACTCTTTGCCCTCTAGCATCTTTTTCAGGGAGTCTTTTACTTCTGTGTTCCTCAGGCTGTAGATCAGAGGGTTGAGCATGGGAATTACAAGACTATAAAACACAGAAACCACTTTGTTGTACTTCCACGAATTCCCTGCTTTGGGTTGCTTCAGGTACATGAAAAACAGTGTTCCATAGAAGATGATGACCACAGTGAGGTGGGAGGCACAGGTGGAAAATGCTTTGCACTTGCCTTTGGAAGACTGAACTTTTATAATGGAAAAGAGGATGCAAATGTAGGAGACGAGGACAGTCAGGAGGGATCCAGTGAGATTCACAGCAGAGAAGATCAAGAGGTGCTTCTCTTTGTTGTGGGTGTCAGAGCAGGAGAGGGCAAGGAGAGGGGGGTCAGCACAGTAGAAATGGCGGATGACGTTGGAGTCGCAGAAAGACAACTGGAAAGTCAGCACTGTCTGTATCACAGAGTTTAGGAAGCCATAGGTATAGACCCCTATCACCAACTCCTTGCAGACCCGCTGAGTCATAGTGGCTGTGTAAATCGGGGGTTGCAGATAGCCATGTAGCGGTCATAGGCCATCGTGGCCAAGAGGAAGCATTCCATAGTGGCAAAAGCCCTGGAGAAGTAGAGCTGAGCAAAACAGCCCAAAAAGGAGATGGTTTTTTTCTTCACCAATAAATTTTGCAGCATTTTGGGCCCAATAGAAGATGAATAACAAAGATCAATGAAAGCCAGGCGGCTGAGGAAATAGTACATGGGGGTGTGGAGCCTCGTATCCACCTTGACGAGCAGGATCATGCCAAGGTTTCCCACCAGGGTGATGAGATAAATTACCAGGAATACCACAGAGAGGGGAAACTGGAGCTCCGGATGGTCTGTGAAGCCCATGAGGACAAATTCTGTCACTGTGGTACGATTGCCTCTAGACATTTTGTTCTCTCTCTTCTTGGAAAAAGAAGAAATATGGCTTTAAAATGGTTAGATACTTAAAAACAGAAATCTCTCACCTCTTTGTTCCAGAACCAGGTGACAAAAATTTGGCTTCACATTCCCAATGGTTAAAGGCTGTCATTAGCCACAGGGCTTTATTCTGCTAAAATAGACTTAGAAAAGTCTGAGCTCATTCACTTTCTTTCTTGACAGAGATTGACAAATTGACCTCCAAGTTGCACTGTTACACTCCCAATATTGTACAAGAATACTGTTTTTCCCACAAACCAAAAGTTTTGTGAAATTTTAAATCTTTGCCACTGTAATGGTGAATATTAGTAACTCACATTCTCTTGATTTGTGCATTTTATAAAGTTATGAGCAAGGGTTGGCATTTTTTCAAGCAATTATTTGCATGTGCATTTCTTTTTCTATGAATGGTCAGTTCAGTTCCTTTGCTAATTTTTCTATTAGGTTGTTGGTCTTCTAAGCATTTTATTTATAGGAGCTCTTTGTTTATTAAAGAAATCAGCTATTTGTTTGGTATGTCTATTGCAAGTCATTTTTCAGTTTGTTAGTTGTCCCTTCATGTTGGTATGGTATTATTTCTTTGTGCTATGCAGTAAGCTTTAAATATTTTGATGTCAAATTTATCAATCTTTTTCTTTTTGAATTCTTACCTTTGTGATATGGTTAGATAAGCCTTTCTCAATTTAAAATTATTAAAAAAAATTATCTCATTCTATTCTAGAGTTTTACTGGATTTCATTTTTTTTTTTTTTGTGAGGAAGATTGGCCCTGAACTAACATCTGTTGCCAATCCTCCTCCTCCTTTTGCTTGAGGAAGGTTGCCCCTGAGCTAACATCTGTGCCAGTCTTCCTCTGCTTTATATATGGGACGCCGCTGCAGTATGGCTTGACAAGTGATATGTAGGCCCGCGCCTGGGATCCGAGCCTGCTAACCCTGGGCCACCGAAGCGGAGCGCGTGAACTTAACCACTATGCCACGGGGCCAGACCCTGTTTACATTGCAATCTTTGATCTATCTGGAGTTTAATTTTGATGTAAAGAATGAGGTAATAAATTCTTTTTATTTATTTATCCAAATAGTTAGCCAGGTATTCTAATGTCATTTGTTGGTGAAATCACTTTCCAGTTGACTCCGTTAATTTAAAACTCTAGTCTTGTTTTATAGTAAAACATTTGTAAGTACTTCGATCACTTTAGGATTATTTTTTCTTCATAATCTCTTCTAGAACCTGGACCAAACATTTAAATACAATAGCTTTATAATTGATTTTAATATCTGGTAGCAAATTTTCTGGCTATTCTCACATATATATTTTTCCAGATGAACTTTAGCATCTGTACTTCCAGGGCACTGTTAAAAAATAGTGACTATGGGGGCAACTTTTACCTTTCAACTTCTTGAAGGATGCTTCAGGATTACATTGAGACTGTCAGGCATTGCAGACAGAGAGAATAGCCTGTGCAATATAACAGTGTAATGATGTTTGAGAAAGACAAGGCAATAAATAACTGCAAATGTTTGGTGTGGCTAAAAACAGGATCCCTAGGAGCAGGCCCACCTTTGACATTAGCAAGGTCCAGGGAAAGAATAACAAATGGGGGCTCACATCTCTTATGCCTAAATATTTAAAAGTTAAAAAGAAATAAAACAAATTAATAAAATATGTTCTATCCTCCCTCCCCAACAAATATACCCTTATAATAGAATTCTAACTATTAGACGAAGTTAGAACTAGAAGAAGTTAGAATTCTTGGGATCCTTGGAGTTCCACACTAGAATGAGATGGCGAGAGGAGAATCTTTCTCCAGCCCACATATGTGGCTGCACATGTGTGGACATGCCAGCCTGTGTACATGCTCTGTTTACACCCCTGCAAACAGCCATCCCTTGACTACCCTTAAAGCCTAGGTGTATGAACATCAGCAGCGTGGTTCACTCTTACAAGGTGATCTAGGAAAGAAGCACTTGTAGGCTCTGGGAGTAAGTTGGGGGTCATTTGGGTAAGGAATTTTAGGGACGTTTCACCCGGAAGATGGTCTAGAAGGGATGGATAGAATGGACTCCAGGTGGGTGCTTCCCCTTGGCCTTATCCCATGGGGTGTGGTACAGTAGGAAGAGGCCTAGAATTGCCCTAAAGAATGGGGCCACCACAGGGTCCCTTTTTTTTGGGTCTAAGGGTAGTACTGGCTGTAAGTGAATGATAAGAAACGTGGCTAGGGTGCATGTCTAGGCTAGATAGTTGAGGGCCTCTTACCCATAATAAAGAATTTGGTCTGTATCCTGTAGGAAGTAGGCAGCCTTTGAAATGAACTGAGATGATCATTGGAAGATGGAAAGAATTTCAAAAGGTGAAGGATGGATTAGAGGAGAGCATTGTAGGAAGGAACAATGGAGCAAGTTGTTGAGTCAGACGGCTCAGAGCATGATTGAGGGACTGTGAGCATCTTTTAGGGTAAAAGTAAGTCCATGTGAAAGAGATTAGTGATTCTAGAGCCCTCAGCCTAAACTACACTGACTCCCACTTAACGATTCCTCAGTATTTATTCATTTCATGATTTTTTTTCCTATTTTTTTCTTGCAAATTAGACTCATGAGAAAATTTTAGGCATATTATTTGGTATATGCCTAAAATGATAAAATTTTAGGCATATATTAGTAACACTTAGTTTGTTCAGGCACTTTAACATTTATCGTTGTGTTTAACTAATATATTCAACCTTTGATAATTCAGAGTGTTGTTTTGTTCTTTATGTTTGAACAATTCAAACAACTTTGTTGAATAATCTAAGGAATATTCTTAACTCTAGGAAATGGGGGGGAACATGAACTACTTTGAGAATCTGATGAAAGCTAAGGATCTGTTCCTAGGAAAGTTTCACTCATACAAAATTTTGTATGTAATTTCAGAAGCTTTGTGAATTTATCAGGTCCCTGCTGCTGTGGTGTCCTCATAGAATGACACACTGACAAAAAAAAAAAATCCCTAAAAAATCCCAGCTTTTCCAAGTAAGAATCAACCAATCCTTCCCTATTTGCTTCTCCAGCAGAAGCAAAGTTCAGTTCTCCTAAAGCCTTGTCCTCTTCACTGTCCCAGAACTGAAGCCCTTCTCTTGCTTGCCTTGTAGTTTTTACTACAACAGCCTTAGAAGTAAGTGCAACTTACCGAGAACCTATGGAACAGTCAGTCAGGATTCCCAATGCCCTGGAAGTGTCCACTTAGAATATTTCCAATCAGACAAACAGGCTTCTTCATGGCTGAATGGAAGGCCTGGTTTCTGTGTTCCACACCAACAAACTGGTATTTATAAAGTTAAAGTGCAATGAGTCTATTATCTCCTGCTATTCCAGAGCTTCCTGGGTAGCAAAGGAACAGTTTATACCGAGTTCCTGTGAGATATTTTACATTTGGATTAAACCACCTTTGGGAATTAAAATCCCTGAATCGTTCTGGTAACTAAAGATGACTCAGGTTATGATGCTTTGGTGCACATTCTCAGGATGACTTCCAAGTCTAGAACTTTTGGTATGATGGTTAGAGACAGCCTTCCTCCCTTGGCAGGACGTCTGCAGTGGGTGGTCTTGAAGCCATGGCTGGGGTGAGGGCCCAGTGACAGTTTTATAGAGGACTAGGTAAAGTTATGCAAAGATTGTATGATGAGGATGCACATATAGTACGTTTTTGCTTGCAAAGGAAAGACAGTCTTGGCTAGCATGTTTATCACAACAGATAGTGTAACAGAAAATCAGTCTTCATTTTTCTTACTGTTAGGTATTTCTCATTGAATCAAATTAAGGAGTAAAATCATATTCAAAACCGGGTCAGAGACTAAGTGTTTATTAGAATAGTCCCATAGACCTCCCTTCCTCTTCTCTCCCTTCCCCATTCCCTTCTGGATTGAAATTGGGGCAATCAGTACTGTCTGACGTGGCCAGGCTCGGTTTTTCAATGCATCTGGTCTTTCCCCATGGCCACTAGGGAAAAGAGAGCAGAACCCGGTCCTCTAGGTCGTTAATTGCAGCGTCTTAGCATAGCCCTTACAGTATTGCTCCAAAGAACACTGTCCCCAACCTCAGCTTTCAAAGCAAGGCAGAGCTAAGGTGAGAGCATTCTCCAATCAGAAAGTGCGTTTTCTGTCTCTCAGCATTCCCCAAGTTCATTAATTCACACCAAAGAGGAGGAAACTGGAACAGAATTGTGTTTGTGTCAGGCCCAGAGGCATGGTTCTAGTGGCTTTTCCTGGTCAGTTTTGCCCTTTTAAGTAACTTGTAGCAGGTAAACTATTACTTTTCATTCTGGTTAGAGGGGAGGATTTTGTAGACTATATATGCTGTAGAGTGGAATGTAAGTTTGATTTGCTGATTGACGAAGTCGTGATTTTGCAAATGCCATATTTGATCACAGGTTACCTTGACAATAAGCAATGGTACTTCCATTCTCAGAGTCCTTAAGACTGTACACCTATCTTGAGTAGTGACTAACAGGTCTGGAGTAAGGGACAGAGTCAGTGAGTCAGCTGAATTGCTGCCATTTATGTCACATTTCATGTCTAGTCCCAGTTCAAATGATAATCTATCTAATTTTTACCAAGAATTGATGTCTCTCTGGAATTCTCATTCCATAATGAGCCAATTGTAGGACTTGCAGAAAAGACTTGTTCTTGCAGAAAGCAGATGACATTGTGCATCTTGTCTGGGAGAGTGTCTAGCAGGGGGAATATAAGGAAAGAAATTGACATTGGGGGTCTCACAGAGCTGAGAAAAACTGACCATGGCACTTTTGAGCCAGTATTGACACCCTATATTCCATTGCTCAGCACAACTGGGAAAGAGAAGTCCTAAGTCTAGGAGTGTCAGATAGTCACCAGTGAAATTCTAAAGAAAAGGAAGGTGTCTTTAAGGATCCACTGGGTCATGAGACGTAATTCTAGTTTTTAGGAAGGACTTGTAGTAAAGGAAAGTGCATGTATGATTCATGCATTCAGCTGGGGATACTCTTTGAGAAAGTGCATTTTCTAGGTGTGCAAGACTCTCGGTTGTGTTAACTCCTGAGGGTGGTGACTAGTAAAAATGTCAGAGGCATAACTCAAAACCACTGACACTTTGTTCTACCACAACTAGGAACCCATATGGATTTGAGGATTCTTTTCATAGAACTGTGAGTTGGTGGGTGCTCCGAGTTACCATGTTTGCCCTGGAGTGGCTGATGTGCTGCTGTTGCATTTGGTTTGAGACTTAATTATACATTGAGATTTCTCTTGGTGAAATGTTCCCATATTAATACAGAGTGGAGTAAGTTAAACAACCAGGAATGTCCACTTATAATTCTGTCCTACTGTTACCAAAATTTAAACAGGCCTGGAAGAAAGTTGGTGTTATCATTTGACTAGAAAAGTTCAACCTTCAGAGTAAAGGAAAGATCTTTCACCCTGGGTATTTGCTATCTTTGTATTTGTGAGCTGTGCTTACGCTGTAACTTCCCATTAAACAGCTTAGCCATCTGACTTGAGGAAGGTCTCTTCTCTTTATCATCTGAGAAAAGAGACACTCTGGGCTGTGATTACACAGGGGATATTGCAATTGAAATGCTTTATTGATTGCATCTGATTGAATGACATCAACACATAGACCTATGGGATTTGTTCAATAATGTGCTATAATAGAAAATTATTTTCCAAGAAAGTGATTCACATACTACTTAGAAATTAAAATTAACTTGATATATATTTTCCTTCAGTTAGAAAAGCTCACAGATGAGAGTAACTCAGAATTTTTGGCATTTACTACATAAATTCAAAATAAATAAGGTGTGTTATGTGACCTGAGAAATGAATACCTTCTGTATTTACCACTCATAGATCCTGCAGGGTGTAACAGAGAAAAAATGAATGGTGAAAATTTTTATTTGAGAAAACAGTAAATAAATAACCACTAAACAAATTTTCTAATATGGACTATTATTTTTGTTTTATGTAGAACATTTTGCTTTTCTGCACTTGATAATTATTTTCCTAATTAAAACATATTATTTCAGTTTCTGAGGCCAGGTGACACCAAACAGATTGGGATCCAGTTCGGTTTAATTATTCACAGCAAGGCTTGCTTTCCTTTGATGCACATTCAATGGTCTTTTTCTTTGGCACAGTCTCTGGGAATTTCCTTCCCCCAGAATGCCTTGAGGCCTGTGACAGAGGATTCAGCATGCTGATGGCCATGGTTACTTGGTCCAAGTCTGGACAAGACTTGAGCCAGTTTGTTTTGTAATCTCAAAGAAAGTTGGAAAGATCCAGGAATGAGAGGTGGAAGATGTAGCTAAAAAGAAGCTTCAGAGGGGAGAATCCTTGGGACTAAAGCCAGGTGGGATACCTGGGAGATGAAGTCAGTCCTAATAGCACTGGTGATCTTTACAGAGACACTAATTAAAAAGCTGGTTCTCTTTTGAGCAAAATCGCTAACAGCCAAGAGCTAGAGACCATGGGGCTGTGTAAGACCAAGAGTTGGATGATGGCCCAGTCAGCCAGCAGCAGCAGAGAGGCTACCATTTTGGGTGTCCTTGAATTCAGTGGAGCCCAGGCCAGCAAGTTATTTTGAACTTCTTTAGACACCATGACTGCATAGCTCACAAGGTGACCAATGAACATGGATTGCCCATAGGATACTCTGGACAGCAGACATGATCCCTGGTGAGTGGGCATGAAAGAAATGAATGTGTATAAAGGTGCCCATCATCACAATGGTTGTTCTCTGTAAGATGAGACTGCAGTATCTGGAGGGAATGGAAGCCCCCCACATAGACTAAAATGTACATGGGACAAGGGAAATTGCAACCAAATTGGGGTATCAGGGTTGTCTCCTGTTTGCAAACAAGGATGATGACATTCAATGCTAAGAAAAACAGACAAAGACCTTTCTTGATTTTTTGGGAACCCATGGAGGAGGTGCTTGGGTCTGGTGCACTGAAGTTCTCCAGTAATTTTGTTTGTTCTTGAATTTTTTTCTTCTGGCTGGACAATGAAAAAATAACAGACATTGAGGAAGACAATGAATAGTCAGAGAGATTGAGATTAGGTATAGATAGCTTTCCTTCAGCACATTTGTGGTGTTAATTCTGCAAACATAACTCCCACATCCTTAGTGTGTACAAACAACACTGAACGTGATTTAAAAAAAATTTGGAATGATTTCTCACTTTCTAACCATGGTAAGTATAGTGTGGGGAATTCTTACTTCTGGGATTCTGGAGACGTGAAATCTCCTACGATCATCATTCTAAACATTTATTCTTATCACTCTGTGTTGTTGACATAAACATCAAAGAGGAAGAGACTGAGATGAATCTGAACTGATGACAGTGGAATGGGAAAGGGAGCTCCTATCTTATTCTTCCATGTAAGCAAAAGGGAGAGTGCTGCTTGGGGAAATATGGTATCTTAAGGATTTTTTCTAAGATTTAATGAGCAAAATGAAAAAAAAATAGAGAGATTAAAACCAAAATCTGAGAAAGAACTACGTGTGGACAGCAGGTCAACCTGCATAACACAAGAATTTGGGAGGACCTAAAGTCTGTAGGTGAGAGAAAGATAAAAATGTAACTCTCAGGTTGTAGCTGGTAAGACTGCAACTATATAACTGTAAAAGTAACTGTTAGGAAGTGGGTGGTCAATTAAATTTCACTTTAAATGAAAGTCATTCTTTAGACATGAGATTAAAATGCTATAATCATCATATTAATTATTTTTAACATTCTACTGAAGTATAGTGTACACAAAGATGGAAAAATGCATATAAGTGTACAGCTCAATGAATTTTCACACAAGCTGAATGTATCTTTGTAACAAGCACTCAGATCAAGAAACAGAACATTATTAGCACCTCGAAAGCCTCTCTCATGTTCCCTTTAGTTTTGTACATTTTTGGGTCTTTATATGAACAAAATAAGAGAGTGAGCACTCTTGTGCCTGGATGTTTTGGCTCAACATTATGTTTGTATGGTTCATTTATATTGTTTCATGTAGTAGAGATCATTCCCATTGCTGTATAGTATTGTGTGAATTAAACAACATATTTGTCTTTTCTACTGCTGATGGAAATTTGTGTCATTTTCCAGTTGGAGGCAATTACAAACAGTGCTGCTATGAATATTCTAGGATATGTCTTTTGGTGGACATAACATATGCACATACTTCCTAGGAGTGGAATAGATTGTTCTTGAGATATATATGTGTGTGTGTGTGTGTGTGTGTGTGTGTATACACACCCATCCTAAGATACAATGATATGGGTATAGATATATAGATATAAAGATATAGATATAGCTATATACTGTTAGCATATATATAATCAAATAGCAAAGTGGTTATGCCAATTTTACACACCCACTAGCAGTGTATGAGAGTTCCAATTGTTCCACATCTTCAACATCACTTGATATTTTTCATCTTTTTCAGTTCAGCCTTTTTGGTGTGCAGGTAGTAGTTTCTTGCTGTAATTTTAATTAGCATTTCTCTGATAATTAACGAAGTTGAACTGGCATTTGAATATGCTCTTTTGTAAAGTTTTAGTTTGTGTCTTTTGCCGTTTTCTGCTTGGGTCGTCTACCTTTTTTTACTGATTTGTAGAAGTCTTTTTAGATTTTGGATGTGAATCTCTTCTCAGCTACATGTATTGTAAATATCCTTCCATTTGGGGGTTATCTTTTAATTCTCATAATGATGTCTTTTGTGAACAAAAATTCTTCATGTGAAATTTATGCTTATTATTTATTACTTTGTCATATTTTATAGTAAAAGTACAATTGAATAGGTTCACGGACATGTCACCTGCCTTTCAGTGGCCACAGTGATAGAACATACCTGTGGGGATGACTGAGTCAAAAACCTGGGTCATCTTCCACCTGATGGTGGCATACAGAATTGCAGGCACAGTGCATGCATAGAAAAAGAACTTCCTCCCCAGGAGTACACCAAAACTCAAGTGACAGAAAAGACAACAGTAGATTTCATAACCCATTCTTTAAATGCACTATTATTACTTCCAGAGATATACTTGAAAAAGGATCTATGACCCAATGGATCAAGGAAATTATGCCAGAGTGAAAGAATTTATTTTCCTGGAGTTACCCAGTCTTGAGGGCTGAGCTGGGTCCTATTTGTCTTGCTTTTGGTGAACGTGACAACTCTGATGGGAAACCTGCTCGTCATGTTTACAGTTACCTGTGAACCTCACCTTCACACCCCCATGTACTTCCTGCTCTGCAATCTATCTGTTCTTGACATCTGCTTTTCCTCCATCACAGCACCTAAGGTCCTAACTGATCTTCTATCAGAGAGAGAAACCATCTCCTTCAATGGTTGTGTCCCTCAAATGTTCTTCCACCTTCTGGGAGGTGTAGATGTATTTTCTCTCTCTGTGATAGCATTTCATCGCTACATAGCCATCTCAAAACCCCTCCATTATATGACTATCATGAGTAAGGGACGATGCATTAGCCTGGTTGTAGCCTCCTGGGTGGGGGCCTTTGTCCACTCCGTCGTGCAGATATCTCTGGTGCTGCCCTTCCCCTTCTGTGGGCCCAATGTTCTTGAAATTTTCTACTGTGATGTCCTAGAGGTGCTGAAACTCGCCTGCGCTGATACCTTCACTCTAGAGCTCCTGACGATTTCCAATAATGTATTAGTCAGTTGGTTTATGTCTTCTTTCTCCTCATATCTTACACAGTCATCCTGAGGATGCTGAGGTCTCAGGCAGGAGAGGGCAGGAGGAAAGCCATCTCCACCCGCACATCACTGTGGCCATCTTGCACTTTGTGCCATGCATCTATGTCTACACCCGGTCCGTCACTGCCCTCCCTACAGATACTGCCATTTCTGTCACCTTCACTGTCATCTCCCCTTTGCTCAGTCCTATGATCCATACCCTGAGAAATCAGGAAATGAAATCAGCCATGAGGAAAGTAAAGAAACAACCAGGGCATTCAGAAAGGATTTAAATTCTATGCGAATGAGATAACACTAAAATTTAAAGACAAATATTAAATTTCACTTTCTCAAAATGGGAAGAGATCATATTAATGCCAAAAGCAAAGGAGCCTCTATGGATACCTTGGAGTCCTAAAAGAAATTGTTCCTTTTGGATGTGCTGGGGACCCGTGGGTGATACTGCTTCAAGGAGAGACCCATTCATGTCTTCCACTATCCGTTTTCAATTATTCATGCCACAAATATTTACAGAGCGCATATTATGTGCCCGACAGTGATAGGGTTCAGACTGCTGCAGAGAGATTAAAGACAGTCACTGTCTTACAGGCATACTCCAAGATGCTTTGATGGAGATATGAACAAAGTGCTGTGGAAATATTGTAGGCACTTTACTTGACAGCTTCAAAAGACATCTGACTTTTTCAAAGTGAGTAGACCTTTTCAAGGGGAGAAAGGCTGAGAGGGACAATATAAGCAAAGAAATCAGTATGTGCAGAGGGAGAGAATGGTGTAAGAGTGTGCCACGTTCGTGCAACAGTGAGCTCAATGTAGCCATGAAGCAGTACACTTATGGAGTCAATACTGGTACTTGACATTTAAAAGGAAAATTCGGAAGGAAGAACTCCATTTGTGGTCCCCTGATCAATGCAAATCCATGATTTCTACTGGGAAGAGAGGATCCTCAAATCATGCCAAGGCCATGGTTTCCTCCTGGGCAGAAGGAGTTAATGCTGTAAGTAGGAGTATTCATAAAGAAATAACACTGATGGGTAGAGGCTGTGGACAGCTCACCTGGATTTATGAAAAGCTTAAGCAAAGACAGGTGCTAAGCACTCCCATGGGAAGCAACTGACTTCCATTATATAACTGGATTACCCAATCACAGGCTGGACAGGCCCAAATTTCTCATTGTTTCTGTTTCTTGCTTTTGGGTTTTTTTTCATGCTTCTTTGAGATATAATTGAAATATAACATTGTGCAAATTTAAGGTGTACAACATGTTGATTGGATAAACTTATATATTGCAATATGATTACCACCATAGCGTTAGCTAACACTTCCATTGCATCACATCACATAATTACCATTTCTTTTTGTGGTTCTCATTTTTTCTGCACATAGAGACCTCAGAACTTCTTTACACTTCCCACTTAATATGTTAGAAGGTAAAGAAAGTATAATAAAAAGCGTGAAGGTTTAATTAGTGAATCTGAGAATTTGCTAGTCTCTGTGAAATGAAACTAATGAGAATGGTGCTAGGGGAAGGTTTATCTAACAATCCAGGTGACACTTTCCTGGGATCTACTGACTTTACTGTGCAGTGTCTCCTATTATTATAAAGCTCAAACCATAGAAGCTGGCACTTGTGGATTAACCAGACACATCAACACTGTGACAAAAACACCCAAAATTGAAGTAGTTAGCCACACTAAAAGTTTATTTCCTGCTCTTGTCTCAGGCCAATGCTGGTCTTTGGAAAGAGCTGTTCCATGCAGTCATTTAGAGAAACAGGCTTCTATTTCTTTCGTCTTGGGCTCCACCTCTCTCTAGATCCTCAGAATCCTCTCCGTTCATCCAGAAAATGGAGAAAAGGAGAGAAGATTAAGAATTATGGGGAGAAGTGAGGTGATTACGGACCAGTCCTAAAAGTAGTTGTATCACTTTTGACCACATTTCACTGGCCAATTCTCAGTCATATGGCCCAAATTAACTGCAAGGGAGTCTGGAGAATGTAATCTTGCTTTGTCCCCAGAAAAAAGAGGAGAACATAAAAAATGATGAACTCTTGCAATCTCTTCCACATATATGACTCATTACTAAGAAATAATAATTGGATTAGATTACAAGGATTAAGATTTCACCTCTAAAAGGATTCTCTTAATACATAGAAGTGTTTGCTGGAAGTACTGCTGGACCCTTGGAATGCACAGAGAACCAAACTGAAATGAAAGGGTTACGGAGAAAGGAAATTTAATTGAAAGGCTGGGAAAGGT
This sequence comes from Ceratotherium simum simum, assembly GCF_057802395.1. Taxonomy (NCBI): domain Eukaryota; kingdom Metazoa; phylum Chordata; class Mammalia; order Perissodactyla; family Rhinocerotidae; genus Ceratotherium; species Ceratotherium simum. The sequence continues at coordinate 21,512,724 of NC_141906.1, forward strand.
GATCAAGGTAAACCTGGGGATTAGGATGACAGGTCAGGTCCCAAAAGATAGAACACTGGAGGAGAGTGCCCAAAGAAGACTGGTCAAGCAGACAATCCTCACGTATCCCCATGCTTTCTACAGGCTAGTTGTAAACAAATATTTATTAATGCAGAAGTCCTGTAGACATGAGCGTCGTCTTCTTTGTTGTTTGTTCCATCATGTGTTCTATTTTATGCCCATCACTCAAAAATGTTCTGAACTATTTTATAATATTAGACATACTTCCCCAAGCATTAAAATTACAATAAAGATATAAATTTGTCTTCAGCTGGATCCATCTGCATACCAAATGACTGTTTACTACCTAGCTCCATCTTTGCTCTGGCATCATTGGTCTTCAGATCCTCCCTACTTTTCACAATGAAGCCTTTTTTCTTCTTTCTCTGTTGGCTTTACCTTGAGCAAAACTTTTGTGACTGGGCAGGATTTTAAGTAACCAAAGGTCTATACAACCAGAGTTTATGGTTCCAAGTGCAGGACCCTACAAATGACAGAGACCCAGCAAAAGTTGCCCAGGAAGCTGCCTTGTAGTGTTCATACATGCCAAACTCCTGATCAAACACAGTGAGGAGAAGAGATGGAATTCAGGAGAACACCATTAAATTTACTTCTCTTTCAACATGACACTAAATAATTATTTGGATTAAGCTATATATTTCTCCAGGTGGAGACATTTTCTTAGGGAAATGATTTTTAGCTTATCCTACACAGGTTGCATATACTTGGTCCTACCACTGTAATTTTTTTTTCTATATAAGGAAGGATGATTTTAAACTTCCACAATATTTTTCAAATAACACAAATATTTCGCAAAGGAAATAAATGTATCTATATACACAAACTGGTTGGTTTAGGAGTGATCCTGCCATTCTGGACTTCCTTGAGAAATTCAATGAAAGTTCAGGTTGTTTAAGCTTTTTTTTCTAAAGATGACAGGATAGTCAGCACCATAGGAACTATATTTAAGCGTCTTTGAAATTCCAGTTACAAAACACTACGCTGGAGGGATCTGCAGAGTTTTGTTGTTGTTATTGTTGTTGCATGACTTGTCTTTCAAGTCTGAAAGAATGTTGTCAACATAGCTCTTATTCAATAAAGCAGACTATTAGTTTAGTACTATATTAGTAATCTATTGGTGCATAGCATGTTAACCCAAAAAGTAGTGACTTAAAACAACACACATTTCTTAAGTTACATTTTGTGTGGGTTGGGAATCAGGCAAGGCTTAGCTAAACCTTCTGCTTCAGGGTCTCTCACAAGGCTAGTCAAGGTGTCAGCTGGGAGCTGCAGTCTCATCTGAACATTCAACTGGGGAAGGATCCACTTCCAAGTTCACTCACATGATTGTTGGCCAGAATTATGAGCTATTGGACTGAGGGATCAGTTCTCTCCTGGCTGTTGACTGGAGGCCATCCTCACGTCCTAGCCTTGTGGGTCTCTCTAACACAGCAGCTTACTTCAGAGAGTGAGCAAACAAAGCAAAACAGAGTGTGTTAGCAAGATAGAAGCCACAGTCTTTTATAGCCTCATCTTGCAAGTGACATCCTATCACTTTTGCTGTATTCTCTTCTTTGGAAGCAAGTCACTAAATCAAGTCTACACACAAGAGAAGGGAATTGCACAAGAGTGTGACTATCAGGGCAGGGACTGACAATTTCTAGACGTAAACTATGAAAAAATCTTTGCAAACTATGCAAGAAACCTAAAAGTAATTTATTCAGGAAGGGTTACAGAGACCAAGGAAAAGGAGGGGGTGGGGGCTAAGGGAGAATGTCAGAGGTAATCCAGAGATACTGAGCCCTTGTAACAAGGAGAATGATAGTGCCAGTTACAGACAGGGAAGTATTTAGTTCTTGATGACAGTAATCATTTCAATTTTAGGCATTTTAAGTTGGAGGTGTGCAATATATCCAAGTGAGATTATCCATAGATCTATGGGGAGATAAGGTCAAAGATGACATTGGGAATGAGATGAGAGGGAAAATGGAATTCTTTGCTTTATGATCTCTGGAACCATAGGGCCTAGAACATGGTAGGTGCCCAGTAAATATTTCACAGTTAAATACTTGATGAATGAATGAGGCCAACACATCTGTCTGCTCATAATCCCTCTTCGTGTGAGAAGTTTGATGGAAAACAAGGAGAAAATGTACTTCTCTGTCTTTATGATGCTTTTTATTGTCTGTCTTAATAGGACAACAAGCACACCATCTGCCTAGAAAAAAAAAAAATGGAATGGGCTGAAACACTGGGAGCTGTATTCATTTTCCTCAGTTCCTACCTCTTCAAGAGACAGACTCCTGTTTGTCCCCTATGAGCCCTTCAAGCAAAGATATCTGGGCTCTAAGCACATGGTCCATGAGGACTCATCTTCTCCTCTACACTTGGAGAATTTCAAAATCAAAACTTGCATGTGTGCATACATCTTCCAGTGCATATTTGACTCATTAGTAACACTTAAGGGAGCCTCATTCCAAAAGGAAAATCTGGCTACTCAAGTTCAATAATCACATCCAAAAATGTTGCCTTTGGTGATTCTTTTATTAGGTCTGGGACTGAGAGGCTGGAACTCATGGCAGGGGCACTGTGGTAGGACCGTGTCTAGATAATTAAGTATAGCAGGATGACTCAGACACCAAAGGATCAGCGACCTGGAATACTGACATTGAGAAGGAACACTGGCAGGAAGTTAAGAAGATAGAACATAGTCCTTGAAGAGCAGTTGACAGCAAGCAGGGCACAAAGGTGAAATATAAAAGAAGTTCTTGGATGTCCAGGCAATGGGGTAAAGGATAGCACTGCGATGTCCAGAAATGCAGTAGGCAACAGGGATGCCTATCTGAACATAGCAGGGATCCAGCAGCTAGGACCCATTTCAATAATAGTTACCCTATGATGACTTATTAAGCATATACTACATAATAAACACTGTAAACATTCTTCTCTATTATTTCTGTTGTGGAAGCAACTTTACACCTTCTTTTTACTCAGCTCACCTATAAAATACACTGGCACAACCTCCCCCACAACCCATGGCTATGTGTAAAGAGTCTTAGCTTTTAAAGATCTCTGTTGCCTTTCACTCCCTGTGACTTTCTCAGAATTGGATGTGACCTGGGACTTATACAGTCTGATTTTGTAAAGCCCCAATATATAACTAATGCAATGGAAAGAATCTGGAGCTACCTGTCCCACTATTCATACCACTGCCTCAGGCATAAGCTAGTTTGACTAGTTTAAAAAAGAAAAAGCTATATCCAACCCAATAAATACTTTTATTTTTTGTATGCACACTTCTTTATCATTTCCCTTACCACACTGTATTAAAATACCCCATCAAACTTTAAAGCAGATCTAACTCCCCTTTATATCCCCAGTGTCTAGAATAGTGCCTGACCTGTGAGAAGCTATGTGTTGGTTGAACCTGTGGAATGGAAGGAAATGAATGTCTGTAAGAAGATGATACCAAATTTTACTTAATCTTGGTTTTTAATATTTAAAACTGACTATTTCTTAAACAGATACTTCTTCACAGAAGCCAAAGGAAATGGAAATGATTGAATCAGAGTGTCTGTAATCTTATACTCAAGACCTTAGTATCTGTTTGTGTCTTTACAAGATCAACAAATCAAGTGTCAGATCCAAAAACGTTTGTTGAGACCCATGTACACAATAGAATAGAAACATCCCAGGACAAATGAGTGTTTTGTAATATTCATGGCAAATGAATGTACAAATTCATTCAATCAGAGTTTTAATAAACCTGTGTTCTGAGTATGTCCAGACAGACACTTGGTATGTCTGGTAATCGTATACAGGAAGATGGGATTTATTTCCTCTCTTCTCTTTTGGGAGCATGGAACCTAGTAAGACTGAGTAAGTAAACAGATTCATTGAAATGTCACTATAGGCTAATAATTATGATAATAAGTAAAATAATACAGGACCATGTTCCCTTATTTTTATATATTGGGAACAGATAGGTTTGGGAATTTAGAATGTCCAGATTTTAGAAAGATAATACAGTGTATGTATTGTGTATTACATCATTTCACCTGATACCAAAACACTTTAATATTTCTGCAGGAAAATGCATGAATATTCCCACTAAGTGCAATTAATAAAAACTATGCATGGCCTCACATTAATTCAGATCAAATTTTGCCACAAAATTAATTTGGGTCAGATTGGATTTTACTACCAAATGGTTTTCTAAAAATCTTCCAGCATTCAGAGTTTGGAGATTTCAGAAAGATTGGCAACAAATATAGAAACTGAGTAAGAAGGGGTTGTAGTAAGCAGAATAAGCCCCCCACCAAGATATTCACATCCTAATCCCAAGAAACTGTGAGTATGCTCTGTTACATTACAAAAGAAATTCACCTTGCAGATGGAATTAAGGTTGCTAATGAGCTGACATTTAATAGGGAGATTATCCAGTATTATCTGGGTGGTCCCAATGTAATCACACGGGTTCTTAAAATGGAAGAGGTAGACAGAAGAGGAGGTCAGAGTAATGCAATGTGAGGAGTACTTGCCTTGACATGGTTGGCTTTAAAGACGGAAGGGTCCACAAGCCAAGGAATGTGGCCAGCCTGTAGAAGCTAGAAAAAGCAAGAGAATGGATTCTGCCGTCAGACGGAAAGGAACGCAGTGGGCCGACACCTTGAATTTAGCTCAGTGAGACCCAGGTCAGACTTCTGACCTAGAGAATTGTAGGATAATAAATTTGTGTTGTTTTAAGCCACTAAGTGCATGGTAAGTTTTTACAGCAGCAATAGGAAACTAATACAAGGGTAAAACTTCAGTTGGAGATGAAGAGGCTGTAGGGGCTGAAAAGAGAAAGGAAGAGAAAGATGGATACAAGGAAAAAGGGCCAGGGGTGGGAGGGGGACCAACCAAGTGAGGGTGGCCTAGGACTGAGCAAGCGCCACTCTCATGCACAGAGCTCAAGTACAAGGGCAATGGGCTACACAAGCCCGTCCCAAGCTGTCACACTTTATGGACTCTGTAGAGGACAGAATAGAGCATTTGAATCTGAAGTAAAGGTCTAATTTAAGACTCTCTGAAATTCCACATATATGATTAACAGTGAGACCATTTGATACCAACAGGTATCAAACTGCCCCTACACTTTATGAAAAGAGACCCAGTGCTGGCGTTTTGTATAGCGACTATACGTACCATATTTGAATTGAAAATATCATCCCCTGTAAAATGCATTTGCCACTTTAATAACAGCTAAGTAGTAAAAATGAAACACACCATATTACACGTATTCATTGATTGTAAGATACATCTTAATTTAAAGGATGATAAAAACTTGAAAGAAAAGGGCCTGCCTGGTGGCATAGCTGTTAAGTTCACGCACTCCACTTCAGCAGCAGCCTGGGGTTCGAAAGTTTGAATCCTGGGCGCTGACCTATGCACCACTTATCAAGCCATGCTGTGCCAGAGTCCCATATAAAGTAGAGGAAGATGGGCACGGATGTTAGCCCAGGGCCAATCTTCCTCAGCAAAAGAGAGGAGGATTGGCAACAGATGTTAGCTCAGGACTAATCTTCCTCAAAAAAAAAAGTGTAAAAGAAAGGTTCATCTTAGAACCTAAGAAATTCAATATTTAAAAATATAGTCATGCACCACATAACAACGTTTCAGTCAATGACGGACGAGATATACGACAGTGGTCTCATACGACTAGTACCATCTAGCCTGGGTGTGCAGTGGGCTACACCTTCTAGGTTTGTGTAAGTATACTCTATGATCACACAATGACAAAATCGCGTAACAGAGCATTTCCCAGAATGTACCCCAGGCATTAAGCGAAGCATGACAGTACAAGGTAATCAGTCCCTGTCTCACACACACACACACACACACACACACACACACACACACTCATACTCAAAGACTTTTCCAAAGAGAGACAGATAAAAAGCAAACAAGTTTTATTTTGTCAACTACGTGTTTTAAGAACACATAAGACTGCCATCAACTCACTAGTACAAAACAGATTTTTTATTATCAAATTCTAATCATCGATAACACATTACATTATTTATGTGCAGTTCATCAGTTTCTTGGTATTAAAAGAAAGATTGAAACTTCTTTTTTTTCCTCACATTAAGGGACCAAAGATGCTACTGCTACAGTTCCTCATTTTGGAAGCCATGAAGACATTTATCTTATGGGAACCTGTTAAGATACTGCCTTCTAGAAACCCTCCTTTTGTTCCCCAAAGATCCAGGCACATTCAAGAGCTACACTTTTCTGGTTGAACATATAAGCAAATGCACTCTGTGGATCTGCAGCCTTCTAAGACAAAGAAGTAGACTCAGTGCGTTGAAATGTAGTTTTAAAAATTTACAGGTTGGAAGAGAGGATAAAGTTTTCACAGAAAAATAGGCTACCAATATTAACTAAAGGAAGGGGAAAAAATCTCAATAGGTCACTAATTGTAGATGAACTGAAAACGTTGTCAAAGATAGACCCTTTGAAAAGGCACCAAGTCCAAATTTTTTTGTGAGTGATTTGCAATAAATATTCAAGGAGTCAGAAATTCTCAATTTTGTTATGAATTTTAGAAAGCTTCTTAACTCATTTTATAAGGACATCATAACCCTATCCACAAACCAGATAATAGTACAAAATCTTTCTAATAATGTCACGTATCTAATATATGTAGACACACCCATCACATCTTTGAACATAGATGTAAACTTCTTATAAAACATTAGCAAATTACATAGCAATGAATTAAAGCAATGACAAATCATTATTAAGTAGGATTTACTCAAGAAATTCAAAGGGAAACATTAATGCTGAAATAACAGATTAAAGAGAGAAGTAATATGATTATCTCAGTGATGCAGAAAATATTTAATACAATTCGACCCACATTGTTGTGGAAAAAAAACACCTAGGAAGCCAGGAACTGGAGAAAAAAATGTATTATCTTGATAAAGAATTGCTACAAGAACCATATAGCTAATGATTATAACGATATAGATAATCATTATACTAATTAAACATTAAAATATTTGTCATTACTCCATAACTAGACATTGACGCTCACTGCCACCACTAATATTAATCATTAAACTTGAATTTACTTACAATTCAAAAACACAGGAAAAATAAGAAAGTATATAAATTTTGGAAAGCTTGAGAAAAAAGTCATTATTTTCAGATATTGAAAGCATATACCCAAAATAATATAAAAGAAGTCACTGAAAGATCATTAAAAATAAAAAATAATTCAAATAGGTGGTCACATAGAAAATCAAATTACACACATCACTGATTTCCTGTACACCACCAATATCCATGGAGAAAATGTAATAGAGCTATTTCAGGCAGTATGAAAGGCCGCATACCATGAAATGAAGTTCTGGTTTAAACATGCACACACACATTAGAAGTGCTTCTAGCAACATCCACTTAAGTGCATGTCAGGACTCACAGGAAAGGAAGAGAAAGAGGCTCAGGACCAAAAGTAGATATAAAACAGGAAACCAGAGAATTGAAGACTCCTCTGTCAGTGAAAGGGTAAACTGGAAAAAAAATTCAGCAAAAAAACCTACCAGCAAAGAAGATAACTGTAAAACTTGTCTGCCTCAGCCTGGGCTTTGAATGGAATAAAGATAATCTCTTTTGAGAATTCAAAACCCTGACACAAGTTTGAGATTCAAGTTTGTAGTGCCTACTTGACATGGGAAGTCCCAAAGTGAAAAATAAACAGAGAGTGATGCAGGGTTGGTAATGCCCTATGATGCCTGGCTAGAAACAAAAATCATCCTCTCTGAAGGAATGCACACTGAACATAAGCCTTCCAAGATTTCTACATAAATAGCTGAGCATAAATTCATAATTCAAAATAACAAAATGCATGCAGAAACAAGCCATTATTAGCAAGAATGGAAAGAGACAACCAAAACACAATCAGACTTTCAAGGACTTTGAATACTGAAGTGATCAGATACAGCATATAATATAAATATGAGAGCTAAAAGAGAAAAATTTAAAGGAGATATTTTAAAAACATGAGCAAAAAACAAGGTAATAAAAGAAAAAAAGTAGAATCATAAAAAGAATGAAACAGAACTTCTAGAAATGAAAACTAAAATGAACTGAAAAACTTTCTGAAATGGATCACATTTAGACAAAGAGATAGTATACATGAGAAAAGTGGTTAGGAGACATGGAGAAGAAAATGAACGAATTTAATCAATGATATATCTGACATGAGTTCCAGGAGGAAAAAATAATAAGAATGAGGAAGAGGCATTATTTTATGAAATATAAATGAGAAATTTCCACAACTGATGAAAAATACAAATTCTCAGATTTGCATGGGAGAATACATAAGAAGTAATCCACATATAATCACATTGTAGAAAAATGACAAATCATCAAAGACAAATAGTACATCATTTCTATACACTAACAACAAACTTTCAGAAAGAGAAATTAAGAAAACAATTTCATTTAAAATTACATCAAAAGAATAATATACCTAGGAATAAATTTAACCAAGGAGGTGAAAGATCTGTTCACTGAAAACTGTAAGACATTGATGAAAGAAACTGAAGATATAAATAAATGGAAAGATAGTCCATGCTCATGGATTGGAAGAATTAATATTGCAATATGTCCATACTACCCAAAGAGATCTACAGATTCATTGCAATCCCTATCAAAATTCCAATGGCATTTTTCACAGAAATAGAAAAAACAATCCTAAAATTTGTGTAGGGTTCACAAAAGAACCCTAAAAGCCAACTCAATCTTGAGGAAGAAGAACAAAGCTAGAGGCACCACACTTATGATTTCAAACCATATACTAGAAAGCTATAATAATCAAAATAGTATAGTACTGGCATAAAAACAGACATATAGACCAATAGAACAGGATCAACAGCCCAGCAACAAACCCATACATACACAGTCAATTAATTTATGACAAAAAAAGCCACGAACAATCAATGAGGAAAGGATACTCTTCGATAAATGGTACTGGTAAAACTGGATAACCACATGCATAGTAAGGAAGTCAGACCCTTATCTTACACAACTCACAAAAATTGACTAGAAATGGATTAAAGATTTAAACGTAAGACCTGAAACCATAATACTCCTAGAAGGAAAAATAGGGAAAAAACTCCTTGACATTGGTCTTGGAAATAACTTTTTGGCTATGACACCAAAAGCACAAGTAACAAAAGAAAAAATTAATAAATGGGACTACATCAAACTTAAAAGTTTCTGCACAGCAAAAGAAACAATCAACAAACGAAAAGACTACCTGCAGAATGGGAGAAAATATTTGCAAATCAAACACAGGATAAGGGGTTGTTATCTAAAATATGTAAAGAACTCAGACAACTCAATAGCAAAAAAATAAAGAATTGGATGAAAAAATGGGCAAAGGAACTGAATCGATATTTTTCCAAACAAGATGTACAAATGTCCAACAAGTACATGAAAAGGTGCTCAACATCACTAAGCAGCAGAGGAATGCAAATCAAACCACAGTAATATATCACTTCACACCTGTTAGAAGGGCTATCATCAAAAAGACAAGAGATAAGTGTTGGTGAGGATGTGGAGAATAGGAAACCCTGCGCATTGTTGGTAGAAATATAAACTGGTACAGCCACTACGGAAAACAGTATAGAGGTTCCTCAAAAAATTAAAACTGGGACTACCATATGATCCAGCAATTCCATCTCTGGGTATATATCCAAAGGATAAAATTAAGATCTTGAAGATGTATCAGCACACCATGTTCACTGAAGCATTATTCACAATATCCAAGATATGAAAACAATCTAAGTGTCCGTCAATGGAGGAATGGATAAAGAAGATGTGGTTCCAAGTCTTGGTTATTGTGAATAACGCTGCAATGAACACAGGGGCGCATGTACCTTTACAAATTGGTGTTTTCAAGTTCTTTGGATAAATACCCAGCAGTGGAATAGCTGGATCACATGGTAGTTCTATCGTTGATTTTTTGAGGAATCTCCATACTGTTTTCCATAGTGGCTGCACCAGTTTGCACTCCCACCAGCAGTGTATTAGAGTTCCCTTCTCTCCACATCCTCTCCAACACATGTTGTTTCCTGTCTTGTTAATCATAGCCATTCTGACGGGCGTGAGGTGATATCTCATTGTAGTTTTGATTTGCATTTCCCTGATAGTTAGTGATTTTGAACATCTTTTCATGTGTCTGTTGGAAGCAACCTAAGTGCCCATCAAGGGAAGAATGGATAAAGAAGATGTGGTATATATACACAATGGAATGCTACTCAGCCATAAGAAACGATGAAATCCAGCCATTTGTGACAACATGGATGGACATTGAGGGTATAATGCAAAGTGAAATAAGTCAGAGGGAGAAGGTCAAATACCGTATGATTTCCTTCATTAAGTAGTAGATAATAACAACAATAAACAAACACATAGGGACAGAGATTGGATTGGTGGTTACCAGAGGGGAAGGGGGGAGGGAGGAGGGTGAAAGGGATAATTTGGTGCATGTGTGTGGTGATGGGTTGTAATTAGTATTTTGTGGTAAACATGATGTAATCTATGCAGAAATAGAAGTATAATAACATACACCTGAAATTTTTACAATGTTATAAACCAATGTTACTGCAATAAACAAAAAATTAAAAAAAAAAGATGTGGTGTGTATATATATATATACGCACACACCACATATAATATACACATAATATATGTATATAATATAATATACACATATACCATATAATGAAATATTATCAATCATAAAAAAAGAAAATCCTGCCATTTGTGACAACATAAATGGCTCTTGAGGGCATTATGCTAAGATAAGTCAGATAAAGCCAAATACTGTATGATTTCATATATACGTGGAATCTAAACATCTGAACTCATAGAAATAGAGAGTAGAATGGTGGGTACCAGGTGCTGGGAGTGGGAGAAATGGGGAGATGTTGATCAAAGGGTACAAAACTTCCAGTTATGAGATGAATAAGTTTTGGGGATCTACCGTACAGATAGTGATTGTAGTTAACAATACTTGAAAGTTGTTAAGAGAGCAAATCTTAAATGATCTCACCACAAAAAAGAACTGGTAATTATGTGAAGTGATGCAGGTGTTAGCTAACATTACAACGATAATCATTTTGCAATATATAAATGTATCAAATCAACACATTGTATGCCTTAAACATACACAATGACATATGTCAATTACATGTCAATAATTACATGTCAATAATTACATGTCAATAATTACATGTCAATAAAGCTGGGGGGAAAAAAGAATTACCCATCTCAAACACTCAACCTGTGTCATGCAGTTTGTAATCTGTATAGACTAGTTTAATGTACTAAACACAGTAGAAAAGCAAGTAAATCCAAACCCATCAGCATTCTGCAAACAGTGGAAGTGCATTCTCTATAAGATCAAACCGTTCAACAATTTGAGTTAATCTTAAGTAACTACTGTAATTTTGTGGACAGCTTTACTGACATACTTATCTAGCTGTAATCCAAATTGAGAGATTCTGTATGAGTAGAGTTGGAAAACAGGAAAGAATTGCATTCCCTAAACATCAGCTAGGTCATATTTCTCTGCATGTGGACACTTACAGCAACATCATGAGACTCTAATCATTCTGCATATAATTAGAAACTGGATTGGTAGCAAAGGATTTGAGGTCCAATTCTCTTCTAGTTTTTTGGCAATCTAACTGAAATTCCTTTGTATATAGTGTCCTCTGAGTCCTACAAGCCATGAAAATTGGACGCTAGTAGTCTCTTGGGCAGAGCGTTTGGCACGTTTTAACAAAGTTCTGATTGTGATATGGATAATCAGATAGATTTCCTCTACTGTCTCTAAATAATTTGGACACCAATCAAATGTGTCCACCTGTGTGTGTGTGTATGTGTGTTTACCCATGTGCATGTCTCAGGAACTTCTTAATAACTCCTGTTGGAACTTCACCACCAACAGCAGAATCTGGCACTGACTCCCACTTCTTTGTCCAATAGTATTCCTTTTGCAATTCTTATATTAAGCCTTCGGCTGTGGGATTTGCACATAAGACAGGGACACAGTGGGAGTTCTTGAAGATGTGATTCTTTGAATATACCCTTTCTCTCCTGAAAGGGGAGTTAAGACACTAAGATATTTAGTCTTCAAAAAGGAACTACCTTCAGAAACAAAATTTTCAAGAATTAATGTCACTGGTGTTCTGTTCTGCTCTGTACCTAATAATCACCGTTTGTAGTTGAAGTTTCAAGATCAAAGGAATCAGGTAAGGATGTTAAACTTTTACCTAAGGTTGAGGTTATGCATAGTGAAATTGAGATGTCATTATTGAGTATGTATAAATAGTTTGACTCTGATATTTTCCAGGTATATTAAATTCTTCAGAGCCAAGATGATCTCAGTGACAGAAACAGCAAAGATGGGTGTTAACTATTGGGAAGAGAGAAGATGTGTTAAGAGGGATTCAGAAATGTGGTCCATTCAGTGTGAGAAGGCATCATGCATTTGTTGTGATCCTTTGAGTTGCTTATTGGTGAGGCTGCCTCAGACTAAGGTCAACGTAAGTTGGGTTTCCAGAGCCCCTTTCTGCCAAATTCTTATCATCAGTCAGACTTTATCAAACGTTCTTGTTATACAAAATTAGACTCTCTCTATATATAAGATCGAAGGGGAAAAAAACTCTTTCTTCTATCCCATTTCGATCTCTTCCTTCCTTTCAGCCAAGCATAGATTCCTAATATATCCCATATGAAAAACAAGAATAACATTAATACTTTCTAAAGGACGGTGGTGAAAATTAAATAAATCAATTTTTCATAACTCTTCTCACATAGTAAACATATAAACAGCAGCTTTTGTTACTGTTGGAAATCATAATATCTCCTATCCCAGCCAAATCTATCTTTACTTTTCTCATGACACATTTCACATTTTGTCATGCATTATGTTCATCAATTTATACAAATCATCCACTTTTGTTAGGCTGCAAACACTTTGACAATCTGGTCCACCTTATCCGCATACATTTGAAGATTGCAATAAATGTTCACTTGCTAAGTATAAGGTGGAGCAAATAATTATTATAAAGTTCCCTAAAAATGATCAATAACAGCTTATAAAAAACAAGCATTATCCTAATGATATCAACATCTCTCCCTACTGTGGGATCCCTCCTTTCTCTTAGCTTTGATCCACAAAGGGAAAGAGGCAGATGAGAGTGCGGTTGATACAGTATGGACCACCTCTCAGAAGTGGTTCACTATCTTTATTGTCTCCCCCACACTCCAGCAAGGATCACATAAGTTATGCAAGATGAATAAGCTCTAGAGAATTGTGGTACAATACTGAATATACTGTATTATGCACTTAAAAATTTGTTGAGAGAGTAGCTCTCATGTTTAATTGCTTTTATCACAATAAAAGAAATTAATGATATTCTTTGAGATTTGGATTTACATATTGTTTCAATCTGTTTCCCAATAATAAATTTTAAGTATTTAAAAAAATTATTAAGCAGATGATCTGATTAATATAAAGTATTTGCAATGACGAGTTATCTACATGGAATCATCTGTAATTTTAAGAAATGCGACATAAAACAGCCAAGAGCAAGGAAACTGACTCATGCCACAGCAACATTGCAATAAGAAACAGAATGACATCCTTTTTTTGAGCAGGACAAGACCCTCTTGAAGTCAACAGAATATTTGCTAATATGAATATTCAACTTGCAGACCATGAGTCTACAATGGCTAGAACTGTGTCTTATTTATCTTTGTATTCAATGCTTCAGACAGTTCCAGACATTCAATAAATTGGTGTGGAATAAAAAAATAAAACTTAAAAACTAAAATAAATTAATTAGCTAAAATATGGTATCTAAATGTCGCTACTTAACATAAATGCTTATTCTTTTCAAAAATAGTTTTATAGGAAAAGAATTATTGAATGACTTTGCATATGATAACTTGATTTGACTGCCAAATTGATTGCAACCTTAAAAATGTGGACAACTCAACAAATTGCAAACACTGCAGCCACATGAGGAACATTCTGAATTGCATTCTCAGTACTTAGGAAGAAATCAAAATAAATAGCCATGTATTTTCATATGAAGTAGCTTGAAACAAAAGAGAGAGACAGAAGATGACTCAATGGAGCTGAAAAACTGCACCAGGATAAAAGAATTTATTTTCCTTGGCCTAACCCAGAATCAAGAACTGAACTTGGTCTTATTTCTTTTCCTACTTTGGGTGTATGTGACAACTCTGCTGGGAAACCTCCTCATCATGGTCATTGTGACCTATGAATCTCGCCTTCACACTCCCCGTATTTTTTCCCTCTTACTTTATTGCCGATATCTGCTTTTCCTCCACCAGAGCTCCCAAGGTTCTGGCAGACTTTCTGTCACAGAGAAAGACCATCTCCTTTGATGTCTGCTTCACCCAGATGTTTTTCTTCCACCTTGTTGGAAGGGTGGATGTCTGTTCTTTGGTGGTGATGGCATTAGAGCGATATGTGGCCATCTCTAAGCCCCTGTACTACGTGACCATCATGAGTAGAGGGTGATGCACTGCCCTCATTGTGGCCTCCTGGGTGGCAGGCTTTGTCCACTCCGTGGTGCAGATTTTCCTGTTGCTGCCCCTCCCCTTCTGTGGACCCAATGTTCTTGACACTTTCTACGGTGATGTCCCCCACGTCCTCAAACTCGTCTGCACTGACATTTTTATGCTTGAGTTGCTGATGATTTCCAATAGTGGAGTGCTCAGCACACTATGGTTTATCTTCCTGCTTGTGTCCTGCACATTCATCCTAACGATGCTGAGGTCTCAGGCAGGGGAGGGCAGGAGGAAAGCCATCTCCACCTGCACCTCACACATCACTGTGGTCACCCTGTACTTTGTGCCCTGCATCTATGTCTATGCCCGGTCCTTCACTGCCCTCCCCACAGATAAGGCCATCTCTGTCACCTTCACTGTCATCGCCCCTCTGCTGAACCCCTTGATCTACACTCTGAGGAACGAGGAGACGAAGTCAGCCATGAGGAGACTGAAGAGAAGATTTATGCCTTCTGACAGGGTATAGACTGGTTGCTCCCTCCTTCTCATCACCTTTGAAAATGTTTGTCAATCAAATAAACTGTATTGACTAAAGGATTTCTAAATAATTTTTGTATTTCTACTAAGGTACACATGACTTGCAAAGATTCTGATCAGCACGCAATAATAATGTAAAAAGCTGGGTTTCATGTTACAAAAGGAAGTAGATTGTTAGCCGGAGAGGTGGATATTGCTTTTGCAATATAGCCTTGGAAGAAATAAAGAAATCAGAATCGAAATACACTCAGACAATTTTATCACATTGGAATTGTTGTTGGGATTTCTTTTCCAGCTCTATTATGGTGTAATTGACAAATAGAAAAGTCATATATTTAAGATGTATAACTTGATGTTTTGATACACATATCGATTGTGAAATGGATATCAGGGGAAAACGGGTTAAGGTGGGGTCTTTCTGTGTTATTTCTTACAGCTGCATGAGAATCTACAATTGTTTGAATAAAAGCATCAATAAAAAAAGCAAAAATATGCATACCTACTCAGACATTCCCACTACAATCCTGTTACCAGCAAGGGAGTCAAGACACATATTAGAAAATAATGCAGCTTGGGCATTGGGATTCTATACAGTCTTTCATGAAGTAATCACATCTTAATGAAGTAAAAATCCAAATTAAGTTCCTCTTCTGATTCTATTACAAGATAAATTAAATAACTATTACCTGAAGATTTTTCCATCTAAAGCCCACACTCCAGTGGCTGAGAGCAGGTGCCTTGAAGTTAGCACAGCTTGAGTTAGAATATGGACCTCACCAACTATGAGTTCTGTGACCTTGTGCAAGATCCTTACCATGACCTTCCTCTGAAATCCAGGCCTGCTGACCACCCCTCCACCACATGCCCTTAGCGCCCTGGCCTTAGCTCGAGCACACCACTCAGCATCTTGTTTCCAATTCCCCGTCCTTCTTCTTCCTATCTCCCCCAGTAGGACTATGCTTTGTTTATTATATCCCCAGGACCTGGCACAGCAAGTAGAGCATAGAAAACACTCATAATTGTCATTGAATTACAAAACTCAATCAATGAATCTCGCTTCTCATTCATTTCTAGTCCTCACATCATTGGAGAATATGGTTAAGAAAACAATTCACTTATTATTCTCTGTTAACATGACTCCCTAAAAATGACAGAAACCTGTGAAGTTGCTTCAGACTATGCATATAGATTCAAAAACTTGGCATGAAGTGGAAAACATTATTAAATATATATCAATTCAGGTTTTCTTGTTTACTTATTATGCTATTTATAACTGCTGGGAATTTTCTTTTTCTCTCATTTCTGGGGGTAGATCCTAGATCTCAAAATTTTTGAAACTAGAAAAATGTTCATGTTGTGGTACAAATCTCAGTCCACAAATCAGACATGCAGAGGCCCTGAGGTGGGGATGTACCCAGAGCATCCAGGAAATGGCACAGTGGCCTTTGTAACTAGATGAGAGGAAACAAGGAGGAGAGAGGTAGTAACTGAGGTCAGAGAGATAATGAGGCCACGGCACCAGGTTTTTAGGACCTTTTAGACATTGTGAGGTTTTTGACTTTCACATTAAATAAGATGGGATGCATTTGGAGGGCTCTGAAGGGCGGAAAGTGATGCATATTTTAACAGAATTGCAGGGGCTACTGTTATAAATAGACTGAAGAGATGTGAAGACAAAAACAGGGAGACCAATTAAGAGGCCATTGCAATAGTCCCATGAAAGAAATACTGAAGACACGACTTAGAGTAGTAATGGGGGAGGTGGTGAGAATTTCAAAAACCTTTGAAAGCCGAGCAAGTAGAATTTGCTGATGGATTCCGTGTGGATTTTCTGGCTACAGGTGTTTCCTGTGAGAACTCCATCATCCACTTTGTTCATTAGCCCATTGAGAGCTCCTTCACTCTTACCTACATAACCCCTTCAGGTCCATTGGCTCCTTCCAATACTTGTGTGTCACCCACCAGGAATCACCTTGTGAGGGTGAATCTGCCTAAGGAAGTTGCTCAGAATCCCTAAGAATTAACATTTATTTCCCAAGACAAAAATTACTAAGAGGAAACATCAGAGGTAAGGCAGAATTTTGACTAAACCAACCTAACAGGATTCTTGCTGAAGTCACGCCAGGGTGATCAGATATCACTTGGGGGATGGTGGAGTATGAGGAACCTGATTAAAGGGTGATTGGATATGGAGGGTATGGGATTCTGGCTAAACTGACTTAGCAGGATTTTTGCTAAAATTGGACAATGCAGAAACAAGCATGGAGGTCCAAAACTCAAGACCTAGTTGAAAAGTTTGGGAGAGCCTGAGTAGAGTTTGGTCAAGGAGAAAATCTTTGTCGCTGCTAGAAAATTTTAGACCCTAGACAAAAACGGTGTTTCTAAAATATGTACCTGAGTCACATCTTATTTACTTCCACTGAAACAACCTCACCATCAGCAGGATTTTTCTTCAGCTACATCCAACTATATTCCCTCTGATAATTCTCACATTAGTCTTGGGATTAAGGATTGGTAAAGATTGAAAAAGCACTGTGAATCACGGCGGGAGAGCCAAAAATATTATTCCCTGAGTCTGCCCTTTTCCATATAAAGATAGAAGAGAAGGCACTGAAATCTAGGCCTTCACAGGGGTATTTAACAGAAGTTTCTGAAGCTGAATGATTCCCAAGGTTCATGTGAACATTATTTAAGATGTTGGAGAAGAAGGTTGGGGATTTTAGGTAAGAAATATAACTCTACATGAGTGTAAATACCTGTGATGTCTGGGTGTCTATGCATAAGAAGGAGAAAAATTGAAATCTAGATGTATATTTAATATTCATAAATACATTTTGATTAAAAATAATGTAATAAGTACACAAGATGCGGCATTCCAGGGTGAACCTTCAGTGACAGACAGCGTAGCTAAGAAATATTAATAAAGAAGATATTGTGAAATGTGAGTCATAGAAATGAATTCAGTTTGGAATTGGGGAAAAGGCACCTCTTTTTTTCTGGGATCCCTTGAATTGCACAAAGAAGATGTTTTTCTCAGGCTTATTTCCTGTAAATGGACCTTCTCAGACTGAAATCTACAGAGACATTTCTTATGCTAAATTAAAGGCTAGAGAGAAAATAAAATATTTCCAACGCTCAAAAAATTTGAAAGAATAGTACAATGAACACCTACATTTTCTTCCTTATATTTACCAAAAATTTTATAGCCATGATTTTCTTTCCTATATTTCCATGTCTACGTGTTTCCAGCCAAACTTCCCACTCACGGGCAACTTTTATATATTCAAGTGGTCCCCTAAAACCAGAGCACCCTTTCTCTCCATTCTCATGTGCCCCAAACATAAACGTCACCTCCTTCATGCAGGTTTCTCTGAGCCTCTAGGTGAGAAATCACCCTTTTCTCACACAGAGCTCATCTGTCTTTAGAGGGTCCCCATCACTCCCATATTACTATTAGATTTCAATTCTTTTTCCACTGGTTTTGGATTGGATTCCTTTCTCTCAAATAACCTAGAACTCTGCCAATTTTCCATCAATATTTGCTAAATAATTAGATGGATTAAAAGTAGCAGAAATATGGAGCAGAAGGTGGAGGATGTTGTCTGAATTACCAAAGGTAGTTTGTGAACAGGGGACCTATTCCTTTCTGAAAAACAGGCCTGACTTGGGGTCTAAGGTACTGTCTACCTTCGACCCCTCTCTGTAGACCATAGTCTGTTATTTACATGTGGGTCCCTGTGGGAGCCTTTCATAACTAGGTTGGACCTCCTCAATATCTCTAGTTACTATGTTGAGTTGATGTTTTCTGGTGATCATTTCCTTTCTTTAAACAAGTCAGAATTGATAGCTTAGCTACCATCTAGTTCAACACACTCCATTTCCTGATAAGCCTCCAGTGTTAAGTTACCCAACATAGTACTAATCCTAACAGATGACCAGCCATGTGTACTGAGACTCTGCATGTGTTAATTCACCTAATCCTCATAACTTCCCTGTGAGGTGGGTATTATTATAATCCCCATTCCAAGACGAAGAATGGAGACTCCATGAGGTCTCTCACTTACCCAAATCACACAGGAACAAAGCTAGGATGTGAGCCCAGATGGCTCTCACTGCAGAGACCATGCACCGGGCTTCTCTGGTCTGCTAAGATGAGGTCAGATATAAAGCCAAACCAAGCAAGTGCTATCCTTACTATCATACACTGTCACCACCCTCCGGGCCACTCTCATTGACACTGAAAGAAAAATACCTCCTATTTCTCCAAAATAGTATGTTCTGATGAAGCTGTTTTAGAGTACATGTTCTGGGAAATGGACAGCTCCTTTAAAAAATTGTCAATACATTTAAAGAAGCTGTGTGTCTGTGATAGCTACTAACCAGCGTTTTTCTTTAATGCTGCACATGTATAAGCATACTTTTTATTGATTAGACAATGCTCTAAGTATTGATGCTTTTGCATAGATTAATTTGTTTAATCCTCACAAAAATCACACAAAGGAGATGCTATTGTTTCCAAATACGGATGCAGAGGCCAAGGCCAAAGGGGTAAAGTAAATTCCCCTGTAGCATAACCATAAGTGCCCAGCTGGGATTTGAACAGCCTGTGTGATGTCAGAGGCCCCCAGGTATCTGCCTGTATGCAATGACATCTCTTGGTAGCTTTTTTAGTTTTTCATATTAAGTAGACTTTGGGCAAAAGTGCATACAGAGGAAAGAAACCTTGAAAGGAAAGTGAAGTAGGTGAAAAGAAATATCTTCATTTGAACTGGGAAACACACCCAGAAGTGGGAAAAGTGACTTTCACCTTTTGTTTCTGATTATGGTAAGAAAAGGGGGATAAACTGCAAAGAAAGAAATTAAGGTCCCTTTCAAGAATTCACACAAAAAAGAAAGGAATTCAAAGCAATAAGATTATATGTAAAGTACATGCTTAACTTTTTAAGAAATTGACAAACTGTTTTCAAAAGCAGTTACATCGTTATACATTCCCAACAGAGTTCCAATTGCTCTACGTTTTTGTCCACTGTTGATAAATTTGCCTTCTTTATTTTAGCCATTCTAATAGGTGTGTACTGTTATCTCCCTATGGTTTTCATTTAAATTTCCCCAGTGATAAATGATCGTGAGCATCTTTTCATGTGCTTATATGCTATCCCTATATCTTCCTGTTGAAGTGTCTACTCAAACCATTTGTCCTTTCTTTTTTAAAAAAACAATTGGGTTGTTTGTTTTCTTATTGAATTTTAAGAGTTATAGCCATTCCATCCTAGGTACTTACCCAAGAGAAATGAAAACATATGTCTTCATGTAGACCTGTACAAGAATGTTCATAGCAGCCTTATATGTAATATTCAAAAACTAGAAACAACCCAAATGTTCATCAGCAAGTGAATGGATAAACGAAATGTTGCATACCCATACAATAAAAAGGGACAAAATATTGATACACACAAAAACATGGATGAATTTTGTGAATGAAAGAAGCCAGACAAAAAGCGAGTGCACAATGTAGGATTCCATTTACAGAAAATGCCAACTAATGGATAGTAACAAAAAGCAGATCAGTGGTTGCCTAAAGAAGGAGTGCAGAGGGAACATATTACAAAGGGTCACCAGGACACTTTTGGGGTGATAGATATGTGAACCATCTTAAACATAGTGATGACGTCGTGGGTATATGCTTATGTCAAAACTTACCAAAGTGTACAATTCAAATGTATGAGTCTATTGTATATCAATGATAGCTCAATAAAAAGAACTTTTAAGAAACAAATTCAAAAGATGAAGAGAAGAGAAGCTCTGAGGATAACTTTTATTTCAATAACTATTCAATACCCAGGGGTTTTGGTACCTAAAGTAGTTTGAAGTAAAGATGGAAACAAAGAAATTCCCTTAAGGAAGAATAGAGCAACAGAGAAGAATTTTATGGCTTTAAAATTTTCTATTTTCACAGCATTAAATTTGGAATTTAAAAAAGGGAGGAGTGCCTCTGTATATTCAGGCCAAAGAGAACCATTTTGCAGATAGGGGTTCTTAAACCATTCAAACGGAGCACCCAGTCTAGAAAAAAAACCCACACTCCTGTGGAACCTCAAAGGACCCCAGTCATACCGAATAGACACTGCCTTATCCACACACCAAACTGCCTCCATTTTTGTAGCTCTCGTGCCACATGAGTCCCTTTATGAATATTTAACATCCACCTGTTTATCTTGGATACTTAGAACTTATACGTTGAGAATATTATCTTCATGCATTTTCTAAAATATTTCTAATTTAGAGAAGACAGAATGATTAAATGCATGCTTGTGTAATAAGATGTCATTTTGGACATGTTAGCAATAACCTCAGAACAGCTCTTCGTGTGGTGATAACACCTCACTAGTCTTCAGACCTAATACCTGACACTGTAAACCTGAATCTATTAAGAGAGAGTAAACCCTTTCTGAAACAACACTTTTGAAGTTTTCCAAGCTATGTGAGGAAGAAGAAACACGAGTCAATGCAGTTGGGAAATGGCACCAGGGTAAAAGAATTTATATTTCTGGGCCTTACTCAGGCCCAAGAACTGAGCTTCGTCTCATTTTTTTGTGTGTGTTTTGTGTACCTGACAACTCTGCTGGGAAACCTCCTCATCACGGTCACTGTGACCTGTAAGTCTCGTCTTCACACCCCCATGTACTTACTGCTCTGAAATCTAGCCATCCTTGACATCTGCTTCTCCTGCATCACTGCTCCAAAGGTCCTAGTAGACCTTCTGTCATAGATAAAGACCATATCCTATACAAGCTGCATGACACAGATGTTTTTCTGCCCCCTCTTTGGTGGAGCAGATAGTTTTTCTTTCTCTGTGATGGCCTTTGATCACTGCATAGCCATCTCCGAGCCCCTGCACTAGGTGACCATCATGAGTAGGGGGCGATGCACTGTCCTCATTGCAGGGGCCTGGGTGGTGGGCTTTATCCACTCCATCGTGCAGATTTCCCTATTGCTGCCCTTCCCTTTCGGTGGACCCAATGTTCTTGACACCTTCTACTGTGATGTCCCCCATGCCTTCAAACTCGCTTGTACAGGCAGCTTTGCACTTGAGATCCTGATCATTTCCAACAATGGCTTAGTCACTGTCTTGTGGTTTATCTTCCTGCTTGTGTCCTGCACATTCATCCTAATGATGCTGAGGTCTCAGGCAGGGGAGGGCAGGAGGAAAGCCATCTCTACGTGCACCTCACACATCACTGTGGTCACTCTGCACTTTGTGCCCTGCATCTATGTCTACGTCCGGCCCTTCACTGCCCTCCCCACATATAAGGCCATCTTAGTCACCTTCACTGTCATCTCCCCTCTGCTGAACCTGTTGATCTACACTCTGAGGAACCAGGAAATGAAGTCAGCCATGAGGAGACTGAAGAGAAGACTTATTCCTTCTGTGATGGAATAGAGTAAGAGTCTCCAACCTCTTCATCACCAAGGACTCCTTTCATTATTTTTCCCATAGAGTCGTATTTATATATTCAAATATATTGTCAATAAACCAACTACACTTACTAAGTAACAATTTATTTTTATATTGAAGTTAATAGGTTGCTGATAATCCAAGCCTCCAGCAAGCATGAGGTAACTAGTGTTATAGGGTTGAGCTGATTGTTGTATTTCCATACAAAAATCAAAGTAACAATGTGTCAATCAGAACAATTATATGGCAGGTGATTAGACTGATTGAATCCAACCCCTTTTCAAGCAGTAAGTAAATAGAAGCCTAGATATAGAGTGATTTGCTCAAGATCTCATATCAACATAATTACAGAGATAATCTTCAGATACCCAACCAGTTGCATTTCCACCATTTGAATATAATTTATTACATTACTGGACTTGTCTAGGCCAAACCGCAATCCTGTTCTAGAAAGGTCTCATGATCAGTGCATCTGAAGTACACATATATGGGTACATATGGCCCATCACAGATCAAGACATTTTTTCTGCTTAGTTAAACTCAATATGGGCTTGTGACCTATTGACAACCTCAAAGGTATATAATTGTTGTCTTCCTGGATTCCTATCAGGAAGGAAGAAGCTTTGAAAGATTTCCCATAATGCTCTAAAGGAATTTATCTGATGCAGAACTAGACATGCTGGATTCGCATTCTTGTGATAAGTTTAGACAAAGGCAGAACCTCAGGGATCCAGGCAAAGAGCAAACCATGTTCGTTATTCAAGAGCTGATTTTCCAGTTGCAGCCTTACCAGGGCCAATCTCAGATTGCCTTCACCGTTGAGGATTTACATTCTTCCCTCTTCCGACTTCTCAGAGAGAGAGAGAAGGGTTAAGAAGATAAAACTCTAATGAGCCTACTTTTCAGTCTGTTGGTGTTTGTGAAGAGAAAGTATAGACTAGTGTTTTTGTCTGGGAAAGCGTGGTAAAAGTAAAACATTATAGCTGAAAGCTCTAACTTCAGAGTCATACAGACCTGGGTCCAAATCCTATCTCTGCCATCCACCAGCTGTGTGATCTTGACCAAGATATTTTATCTCTTCACAGGTCATAGTTCACCTATACGAAGGCACATATCATATCCATCACATGCAGTTGTTGTGAAGGACAAAAAGAGATGGTATATGTGAAACATACCATACCTGGAACTCAGTAAATGCTCAGTGAAAGGCTAATGTCATTATTAATATCATCCTTATTGCTCTGCCTAATGCACATTCTTGCCCTAACCCTAACACTAACCCCCATCGACCTGTTACACTCTTCTATATGGCCCATACTCCTCATTATTGGGCAAAAACTTATGGAGTAGAAAACATAGGAATGTACATGGAATTCGAAGCATCTTTCATCTTAAAATTTCTAGCTTTCTGTCATTGAAACATGACAATAGGTTTGCTTGTTATTTTTACAGCTTAAAGAGTCATCCTGAAGCTGATGAGGTAAAGCATAGGAGAGTTGCGTATCAAAAGAAGGTAATGGGTCAAAGATAAACCCTTGGATTTTAGAGTACAGATAAAGAATCAGAGCAAGAGGAGGGATCTGGTGGGATAGAAAAGAGCCCAAGAGGAGTTAGCCAAAGGATACCGAGTATTGAGGACAAACTTCACTTATGTCCCACGTTGGATCTGGAATGGCCCCGTAATCATTCATTAACTGGCTCAATTGATTGCCATTTCCTGTTACCTGATCAATCAATTCTAACTTTTTACAATATTAACCTACTTCCTGTAGCATGAAAATTCTAAGAATAATTAACACTTGTCAAGTCACCATTCATAGGGTCCTGCTACCTTTGCGCAGCTGGCTTTGGTCTCGACAGTCCCTAAGCATTTTGTTAAGAAATTGTCTATGAAAATTGCATACAACAAACCACTTTATAGCCTATTTTATGCAAATACGTCCTTTCCTTTCCTTCCTATCTTTTGTAACTCACTCCAATCATATTTTTTCATTATGTCAGAATTGGAAGTCACCAAAGATCTATGGGGTCTGAATCACTGTATCTCAGAAGCATAATCCCAAGGGGCAAGAACCCAGGAAGTCCTGCCATATCATTGTCCCTGAGACTTCCTCAAATCACGTCTAAACACTCAACACAACCTGATTCAATAATTCAGGGGAAGGGAAAAGAATTGCATCTGATTACACAAACATATATCATTTACCTGGATAACATAAAATCACAAGCTGAGCTGCATTTTTTCCATTTAAATCAGTTTTTATTATTCTCTAAACTCTGCTGCTAAGAGCCATAGAAATGTCAACTGCCTCTGGGCAACACATAGCTTTCAAACTACTCTTTCCTACATTTCTCCCTGAATCAAATGTTTCAATGATCAACATCTCTGGGTACCCATGAACCCAATAACATTAAACAATTGTAAAGTAATTAAACTGATCAATATCAAGAGCTGTCACCATGCTGCCTCTCTAAATTCTAAGTGAGCTGTGAATCTCAGAGATGTAGATTAACATAATTGCATATGGTCAATGTATATATTGCATTAATCAGAAATTGAACATATAAATCTACATCATTCAGTCTGATAGCTGCCCTGACAGTAGCCACAAAGCTTTGACTTTTCCATTGCTATCTTTTTACTTAAGTTGTATTTCCCAGACCATTGTAAGCAAAGCAATTTTGGTCAGGAGGAAGATGCCACAGTCCTTTGTGTGATTTAACACAACACTTTCTTCTTGAGCCAAGATGGATAATACACTGTCTAGAGAAAAAGATATGTGCTGAGTGTGCACTGGTGCCTCTGCATGTACATGTGAGATGGGACAGACAGGAGAAGAGAGAGAGAGCAGGAGGGCTTGGTGACATTTTAATGACTGATAGGAACTCCGTTGAATTGGCCACTCAGCTTCCACATTCATATCCGACAATATTTCCTTTGCTAACTCCTTTATTGGGCTGTGGCTGAGGGAATAAGATGTGGCCAGGACACTGTAAGGCAAAGTGGAAGACTCAGAATGACATGATTCCCCAAGGTTGCCTTTTCGCATCTGAAGGAAGAAGATAAAAAAATCACTAGCCTTGAGGTAGGCTTTCCAATAAACATAGAATTTCCCCAAAACCCACTTTTTAAAGATGCAGTTGGAGCATAACAAGAGGATCAGTTTTCTACTTGGAGACTGATGTCAGTTAGTCTTTGTGTGCATGAACTTCTGAAACTGAAAAGCTCTTAGTGCTGATTTTTCAGAAATGCTGCAATTATATGGAATGTTTCTATTGAGACCAAAACTCCTAATGAAGCAAAGAAAAATGGTAGTTTTTAACTACTGGGAAGAGGGGAATTGTGGCTTGTGAAATATTGGAAGAAGGCCAGTTGGCTCCAGGGGATGAGATGTCTTCTACTTGGCAGACGTTGAAGCTGGAAGTGATTTGAAGGCAGTTGAGAAGGTGCTGATATCCCCAGCTCTCAGAAGAGTGATTGCCTTGGAAAAACAGCACTCAAAGAGAGCGATTCCTGAATTCACTATATGCAGCCTGGTCAGCTTTGCTTCTTGTCAGGGAATGGAAGTTGAGGGTCTTTATGTAAGATGTTTTAATGGTTAGCTTGTCTGTGCCCTCATGTGCTGCTGAATATAAATAATTCTCCTAAAAATTTTAGGGATTCAATCAAGAATAGAGGCTTTTCAATATTAGGAAAGAGTAAAAGGAGCAGCATTTGCTCAGAGGGAAGCTGGAGTGTGGAGATAACACTCAGTTTGTAGGTTCTGTCCAAGCTTGATAAGCTTGTTTCCAATGGATGGTCCCCTTGGAGTGATTTCTAAGAAATGCTCACGATCCTTATTTTGACCTTTCAAAAACACATAAAATTATATTTCTTTATCCATTTCTCCCCGTCCCTCTCTATGGTGCATGGGTTTCAGTGCAATGTGTATAATCCTATACTCTTTGTAAAAAGACAGCATTCATAGGAACCCACCAGATCCATTACTTTCAAGAGTTCATATTTGAGGCCATGCTACTCAGAAGTCATTTCTGCACCTTGCCATTGGAGCACTGTGTAGCTGATCCAGGTTCTTGGTGAAGGTACCTTTAAAGACTACAAAGTCTGCCATTCAAACTCCTTTTTTATTTTTTAAAGTCACTGCTGATATCCTCTCATGCTAGGGCACTCTCAGCCATACCTCTAACTCACCATGTGCAGGCTTCTTACCCACATACTACTGCACTTGACTGCATAAGATTTTTGGGAACCTATTTCCTTGTAGGATTTTCTGGGAAGGGCTGATCAACACTGGGAAGAAGTATAGTTGCAGTAGTTAAGAGCATAAGTCTTTAGAATAAGACAGATCTTGGTTTGAGACATGGCTCTACTAGCTGTGAGACATTGAGGAAGTTACTTGATCTATCTGTGTCTCAGTTTCCTCATCTATAAAATCAGGACAATAATATAAGTTTCACCTGGATATCATATGGGTTTTGGAAGAGATAAAATGAAGCAGTTGGTATAAGAATCACTCCAGAAGTGTTTGCTAAAAGCAGGCAAAAAAATCAACAAAGGAGAGCTCCATTATTCTGCCCACATTTCTATAATGCTAAGACCTTGCAAGTTACATGTGCCTCTCTGGGGCTTGATATCTAGAGGACTGGGTTTGTAATTGAGGATTATAATTCATTTTCTTTCTGTAAAGGTTTATAATGTAAACACCTATATTTAAACTGGATACAACAATTGATTTATGTTTATAAGCAGGAGTATTATACAATACTCTGGTTTTTTGAACATATGTCTTGACTCAAATCTCTAAGTGAAAAAGAAAAACATCCCTAGAGGAGAGAGAGCATTTCTCACTTACTCCAAAGTGTTGGGAAGAGGGCTTTGAACCACAGGGTCAAGAGCAAGATGAATCACTCTCAGAAAAGCCCCCAAAGATGAACATGGCATGTATAAGGAAAGAAGCACTCACCTGGGGCTGATGAGATTGGCAAAATCAGATTAATCAGTTGCTTTCGGTTTCCAAAACAGACATACAATCTCACCTCCTCCTTAGAAGCACCCTGTGTATGAGGTGGGGATTTATGCATTATTCATGCATCTCTGTTCAAAATAAAAATGTGACAGTGTGGCTAACTGAGCACATGGCTGATGATGCCATTGTGTGTGTGTGTATGTGTGTGCAAATGCAATCTTCTTGACACTGAATTCTTGAAGGAAAAATAAATTGTTCTTTAATTTTGGTTTACCTTTAAAAAACAAATTATAGGAGCTCTTGTGGTTGCTATTGTTGAAGAATTGTGACAATGATAATGCTGCAAAAAAGAATAGAGGCTTCCAAGAGTAAATAAACCTTATATTAAATGAAATAGGAAAACATTGAATTGTCCTAATTTTCTTCCTGTAGAAGAGAAAAGGATATAATTGATAAAACGGAATGAAATTCTTGACATGAGAATAGAAATTTCCTTTCTTATTTTCTCAGCTACAATGCCTCTTTCTCTCCCTCTGACTATTCTGTCCTTCGTCTTTCCCTGCTCCATTATTTCCTCTCCACTTATTTTTATAACACCTTTTCTTCTCTTCCTTTCTTAATTTTATTACAGGCATCAATTGGATATTTCAAATACATAGGAACAAAGAGATGCAGACTCCAGAAATAAAGTATTCTATTGAGAAACCTAAATCATTTTCTTCAAATGAATGTGTGGTATGTAGACTATAGTGGGTTAATCTGTGCTGAATTCTAGAGTGTCAGCATTGATTTGATTGTAAAAGGTCACAAAGTTAATAGCTCGGGAAGACCTGTAATATCTGAATCTCTTTTATAATGCGTTCCCCAATTCTCAGGCGGAAACTCATTAACTCTGAAGGCAGCTCATTCCAATTGGGTACAGTTGTGACCATTTGATAACTCTTCCACGTACTGAATAGATATTTTATATATCCTCAGGACTTCTAAGAATTGAACACTGGAGTAGTAAAAAATAAATAAAATTTGTCAACTTCCCTCATGAGTCATTGCTTGCCTAAGATAAACTACTTATGGTCCTTCATTCACTTTAAGACTTCTGTGCCTTCTGCTCCTCTCTACTCATATCCTCCCCCAGTTAACACGGAATGCTATTCAGCCACCTATTTTCATAACAGCCAATGCAATACTTTTCCCCGTCCTGTTGATGCCACTTGTTCTATATTGGTCTATGTTATCATCCCAGCTTCTATTACCAATAAAGTCTGCTTTTTTCATAACATCACGAGATCTTACCAATACAGATTCAAATATACATCCTCAAATATTTTCTCATATTTATGATTAAGTATGCCCACATTTAATTTTCAATTTTCATGAGAATTTTGCTATCCTTCATAAAAATCAGTTTTTTATCTTGGGGATTTTTCTCTCTCATCTCTCTCATGTTCAGTTAAAACATTTTGGATAATATCCTCTCAACTTCATTTCGCCCTGTCCTAGTTATATGTTCTCTATTTCTAGCCAATTTTTTTTTCTTTTGCAACTCTATATTAAATAACAGGCATAGGTAGAGGTGATAAGTCTCAGTATACTCTATGTCATACCCAGGATGTATACTCCATAAAGATTGACCAAGAATACCACTGGCAATTTTGGATCTATGTCAAGTCACCCCTGTAGTAATCTCAGAAATGACTGTCACTAGAATGTAATATTTTTACCCCCAGATCTTTGATCCCTGATTTTACCTGCTAGTTCTCCTTATTGGTTTTTAATTTTCTAATAGTGATGACTTTTCCCTGGGTGGAATACTGGGATTGCCTCAAAATTGTTAAGTCAATCCAGGTTAGCAGAATCACTTCCCATCACCCCTCTCCCACAATTTTTGGAGTAGCCTTCATTCTCCCTTCTGCTCATTCAGCTGTTAACCACAGCATAACAATATATGTTCAATATTTTTTGTGTATTATCTCTTTACTGTCTCTTTGAATGTTATCTCCACTCAACTACTGCTAAGAAAGTTTATTTTCAAGTGTCCTTAGTTTCTCTGGAATCAAGTGGTCTGACTTCCACCTCTCTTTAACTCTTGAGCCTTTTCCCTGCGCCCTTTGGTTCTCACGGTTATCAACAAAATCTCAGGTCCTCAACATCTCTTTTGAACACTCTATTCTTTTCACTGTCCTTTTCAACAGATACGTGGCTTTCCCCTGAGGACAATGTTTTCTCTGCAGCCTTCTCAAGTGATGAATGTGTTTTCTCTTACCACTCATACCACTGGGCCTGGAAGTGGGTAGAGTCTTCCTTCTCTCCCATTGTCACTTATAGACATTCTTTCTCCTACCTACAAGCACTCGTAGTTGAGTTTTACATTATCAGTCTATACTAACCAATCCTCTTTATCTTCTTCCTTCTTTTGTAATCATCTGCTGGCTACTGTCATGTCTCCTCATCCTTGGAAGATTTTTGGCTCTTGCTCACTCTTTCTCTTTTATGGCATTCCTGTCATAATTCCTGATGGCTTTAATATCTCCACATAGAAGATCCTTCCAACATCATGGTCTCTTAGTTTCTTGACCTCTCCTCTAAAGATCTTGTTTACCTCCCTACCACATCCAGCCACTCTCAGTGTTGGAGTTTAGACACTGTCATTTGCCAGTAGCTCTCCCATAATCTCATTTTTAAGCATCCCAAACTATAACCATCACCACATACTATCCTTCTAGTTCATTATCCCTAGAGGAATAATTACAGCAAATCTTCAATCCTTTGCGAGCCTGGCACCTTTTTGTTGACTTTACCCATTTCATGTACTCACTTTATCTTTGTCCAGCTTAAATGTAATGGTTATTTTACTCTCTACAGTGCATCTGCCTTTAAATGCCATACTTATCCCCTCTGTTGCTCTACAAAAAGAAAATCTCAGTTAACTCCAATCCTTCTTCTACCAAGCACCCATAACTGTTCAACTGAAAACAGTGACACATCAGTTCCTTGGGTCTGAGCACTGAAGGAGGCTATCATCTACCTCAAGATTGGTCATTACCTTGCAGCCATTTCTTTTCTTTTTTAAAAAATTATTTTATTTAGGTCATGTTGGCTTATAACATTGTGTAAATTTCAGGTATACATCACTATAATTCAGTTTCTGTGTAGAATACATTTTGTTCACCACCAGCAGTCCAGTTTTTATCTCTCACGATACATATGCGTCTCTTTACCCCTTTTGCCCTCCCTACATTTTCTTTCCCTCTGGTAAGCACCAGTCTGCTCTCTGCATCTATGTGTTTGTTTATCTTCCACATATGAGTGAAATCTTTCTCTATCCAACTTATTTTGCTTAGCATAATATCCTCAAGGTCCATCCATCTTGTCCATCCATCTTGCCCCAAATGGCATCATTTTGTCTTTTTTATGGCTGAGTAGTATCCCAGTGTGTGTGTGTGGTGTGTGTATATACACCACATATTCTTTATCCATTCATCCATTGATGGGCACTTGGTTTGCTTTCATGCCCTGGCTATTGTGAATAATGCTGCAATGAACATAGGGGTGCATGTATCGTTTTGAATTATTGATTTCATGTTCTTTGGATAAATTCTCAGTAGCGGAATAGCTGGATCATATGCTGTTTTTATTTTTACTTTTGAGAAGTCTCCTACTGTTTTCCATAGTGGCTGTACCAGTTTACACTCCCACCAGCAATGTATGAGCGTCCACTTTTCTCCACATCATCTCCAACACTTGTTATTTCTCATCTTGTTAATTATAGCCATTCTGACAGGTGCGAGGTGAAATCTCATTGTTCATGGTGTTTGTGGGTGTAGCTGCCACTGCCAGGGGCCTGGGATCTTGTATGCAGCCCCTGCTGCTGGAAGGTCCAGTGTTGGAGGTGCCACCACAGTGGGCTGGGTCACAGGTACTGCTGTTGCTCCTGAGTCCTCAGGTTGAAGGTGCCACCCACCATTACTAGGGGAGGGAAGGGGCTAAGACATGAATGCCACTGTGTTTCCTAAAGCCTCAGGTCACCAGAGCCATCTGCCACTGCTGGTGGAAGGGTAGATGCTGAGCCATGAGCACTGCTACTGCTCCTACAGCCTCTGGTCTCTGACTAGGGCACCACCTTGAAACCTCAGGTCCGGGCACCACCGCCGCTGCCAGAGGTATCTGCATTTTGGATTGCTGCCACTGGGGGATAAGAAGGGGGCTGCTCCCCTATTTCCACTGTCTCTTGTAGATCCAGTCCACTCACCTTCAGATGAATAGATCTATGGATCTCTTAGGCATTCTGGTGTCCTGTGCAGGGAGTCCTTTTTTGGTTAATGTCCTATTGGTTGTAACTTAGAAGAGAGAGACAAAGGGAACAACTCACTCTGTCATGATGCTGACATCCTCCTGAAGTATCATTTCTCATATGAAAGAGGATGTGCAGTCATATTGAAACCTGAATTCAAAGCAGAGGTGAAACAGATGACCTGCATGCTAATCCAGAGGACCAGGAAGAGGTAAGTAGCTCATCAGTGGACTGTGGGCACCACTCAAATGTCTCACAAGAACAGAGGCAGGATGTAGGATAAGTTGCTCAAATCAGGAACAAATTAATCAAGAGAAACTGAGGTTTGGAAGAGGAGATGAGATTATCTTAGGATCAAGCTATCTGATTCATGATAGCAGACAATCAGGGGAAAGGGAACCAGAAACATTGATCAGGATACCCCTGGAAGACTCCACAGATGCCTGAGACTGCATAAGGAGCTGGGCTGCTAGCAGAAGGTTCCAGATTTCTACTTCCCACTGATATCCAGCCCCATCTGAATAGTCTCTGTCTGAGAAAAATCACGCTCATAGGTGAGCTTCGAGAAAGACCTTCCTCATCCCAATTTGTTTGAGAAAAGTCATGAAAAACCAAGAAAAGAATGAAAGGTTTCTCAAAGAGTCACACGATGCCCAGCTTCAAAAGACCCCTCCATCAACTCCATTTCCCTCATTTTAGAAAGTTAGAAACTGAGATCTAAAGAAGTAAGGTAAGTAATTTTAGGCTAAATGGATTTCTGGTAACTGAGCTGAAACTCCATATTCCTGGAGTTCTTCTAATACATTATCATATTTATATAACAAAAATATTTTCTGTAATTTCTAAAGAAGAATATAGAATATCATAAAATATAGTTGATGTACTTTATAATACATTATATGTTCAAAAAATTTTTAAATTATTTTAATATATAATAGTACCTTAACTCTTGAAAGGGTGGCTTTGCAGTCTAGCAATTCATGTAAAGAAATGGCTACAAGGAGAGTGATGTCAACATCATGGTGGAGTGAGTTATTCCTTTTGTCTCTCCCCTCTAAGTTACAAGCAATGAGACATCCCTTGACCAACAGAGGATTGCCTACACAGCACAACAGGACTCCTACAATATCCATGCATCTATACATCTGAAGTGCCAGAGAACAGAGGCTGTATGAATGAGCAGCCACAACAACCTCTCCCTGCATAGCCCCTGCTACCCCTCAGTGGTGGCAGGTGGAACATGTGACTAGAGGCTTTAGGAAGCAAAGCAGGACTGGTGATCCAGCTCAGTGTGGTAGCACCACTGACACTGGATCCACCAGCAGTGGGAACTGCATCCAAGTCCCCTGTCCCTGGGACTCCAGCAGCAACACAAAACCTGTGAACCCAGACATCAAGCAGCAGTGCAGCCAGCACCCCCAGACAATCAGGGAGCAGCACCACAGCTGGTTCACAAGGCAGCAGCATCCAAACCTATGAAGAGCACATGGACAGCCAGTGGGGGAACATGAGACCCATGGGACCCCAGAAGCAACAGAGTTGCTCATAGCCTGATGACACTGGTGGTGACATTCATGACTGCAGCACCATCATAAGCAGCAAGGCAGCAGAAACCTCAGAGGCACAAGTGACACAAAGAGGGCACTGACAATGCCTCTGGCAGAGGCAGTGGAGGCTTGAAAGTGCAGGCTCTCAAAGACAACTAGATGCAACTCAGAACCAATATAACCAAAGCCGTACTCAAATAAGAAAGGTGGTTACTACTACAAATGCACCAGCAGAGGATCGATTCATCAAGTACCATGAAGAACTACAGTAACACAGCAGAATAGAAAGACAATGACAATTCTCCAGAAATCAAACTTGAAGTCATAGAAGGCTACAATCTAACTGACAGAGAATTCAAAATAGGTGTTATAAAGAAACTCAGTGATTTACAGTAAAACCCAGAGAGACAGTTCAATGAGCTCAGGAATAAAATTAATGAACAGAAAAGTACTTCACTAAAGAGATTGAAACCACCCCCCCCCAAAAAAAAAGCCAAACAGAAATTCTGGAGATGAAGAACACAATTAATGAGATGAAAAATAATGTAGAAAGCATTGAAAATAGAGCAGGCTATATGGAGGAGTGAATTAGTGAGCTCAAAAATAGAAATCTAGAAATGATTCACATGGAAGAGGAGAGAGAACTAAGATTTTAAATAAATAAAGAAATTCTTTGAGAGATATCCAACACAATTAGAAAAAGTAACATAAGGATAATAGGTATCCCAGAAGGAGAAGAGAGGGAGAAAGGAGCAGAGAGCTTATTCAAGGAAATAATAGCTGAAAAATTCCCAAACCTGGGAAATAAACTGGACTTGCAAGTACATGAAGCTAATAGAAGTCCTAATTACCTCAATGCAAAAAGACCTTCTCCAAGGCATATAATATTAAAACTGACAAAAGTCAATGAAAAAGAAAAAATATTAAGGACAGTAAGAGAGAAGAAAATAACCTGCAAAGGAAGCTCTGTCAGGCTTTCAGCAGATTCCTCAGAAGAAACTCTACAGGCTAGGAGAGACTGGAATGCTATATTCAAAATACTGAAAGACAAAAATTATCAGCAAAGAATACTCTATCTAGTGAAATTATCCTTCAGATATGTTGGAGAAATAAAAGCTTTCCCAGATAAACAAAAGCTGAGGGAGTTCATTGCCACTAGACCTGCCTTACAAGAAATGCTGAAAGGAGCCCTCTTACCTGAAACAAAAAGGCAAAGATTTACAAAGCTTTGAGCAAGGAGATAAATAAACAGACAGAATCAGAACATTGCTGCTACGTATCAGAATAGGTAAGTAAACACTTAATTATAACATAAAGGATAAAGGGAAAGAAAGCATCAAAAATAACTATAACCACTTCAATTTGGTAACAAACTCACAACACAAAAATGAATAATTTAGGACAACAAAATCATAGAAGGAGAAGAAAGAGATGGAACCTGCATAGGCTAATGGAGATAATAGGCTACCAGAAAAAGCACTATTTCATCTATGAGACCTTTTGTACAAACCTTGTGGTAACAACAAAACAGAAAAATCAGAGCAAAGTCACAAATCATAAATAAAGATAAAATGGAGAAGAACATCACAGAAAACCACCAAACTGAAATAGCAGACAGAAATACAAGGAAAAAGAAACAAAGGAAATACAGAACACCTAGAAAACAAAAATAAAATGGCAATATTAAGACCTCATATATCAATAATCACTCTAAATGTAAATGGATTGAATTCTCCAATCAGAAGACACTGAGTGGCTGGAGGGATTGAAAAACAAGACCCAACAGTATCCTTTATCCAGGAAACACATCTCAGCTCTAAAGACAAACATAGGCTTGGAGTGAAGGGATTGAAGATGATACTCCAAGCAATGGCAAGCAAAAGAAAGTGGGTATAGCCATACTTATATCAGACAAAACAGACTTTAAGATAAAAAAGATAACAAGAGATAAATATGCACACTATATAATGATAGAAGGGACATTCCACCAAGAAGACATAATACTTATGAATATATATGCATCTAACATAGGAGCACCAAAGTATATAAAGCAACTATCAAGAGACCTAAAGGGAGAAATTGACAGTAATACAATAATAGTAGGGGACTTTAACACCCCATTTACCTCAATGATAGATCATCCAGATGAAAAGTTAACAAAGAAACATTGGCCTTAAATGAAACACTAGACCAGACTGACTTAATAGACATATATAGAGAACATTCCATGCAAAAGCAGTGGAATACATATTCTTCTCAAGTGCATCTGGAACATTCTCAGATAGGCCGTATGCTGGGAAGTAAAACAAGCCTCAATAAATTTAAGAAGATTGAAATCATTTCAAGCGTCTTTTCCAACCACAATGATATGAAACTAGCAATCAATACAAGAAGAAAGCTGGAAAAGTCACAAATATGCGGACATGCTACTGAACAACTATTGGATCCAGGAAGAAATAAAAGGAGAAATCAAAAAATACCTGGAGACAAATGAAAATGAAATCACAACATACCAAAAATTATGGGATGCAGCAAAAGCGGTACTAAGAGGGAAGTATATAGCAATACAGGACTACCTCAAGAAATAAGAAAAATCTTAAATAAACAATCTTAAACTATATCTAAAAAAACTATAAAAATAACAAAGCCTAAAGTCAGTAGAAGGAAGGAAATAATAAAAATCATAGCAGAAATAAATGAAACAGAGACTAAGAAAACAATAGAAAGGATTGATGAAATTAAGAACTGGTTCTTTGAGAAGATAAACAAAATTGAAAAACTTTTAGCCAGACTCACTAAGAAAAAAAGAGAGAAGACTCAAATAAATAAAATTAGAAATGAAAGAGGAGAAATTACAATGGACATCACAGAAATACAAAGGATTATAAGAGAATACTAAGAAAAG
The DNA here is from genome assembly GCF_057802395.1 of Ceratotherium simum simum. NCBI lineage: Eukaryota > Metazoa > Chordata > Mammalia > Perissodactyla > Rhinocerotidae > Ceratotherium > Ceratotherium simum. The sequence goes on from NC_141906.1 coordinate 21,549,070, forward strand.
CTATTTGCCAACAAATTGAATAACCTAGAAGAAATGGATAAATTCTTAGAATCATACAACCTCCAAATACTGAATTAACAAGAAATAGGTAATCTGAGTAGACCAATCACAAGTAAATAGATTGAAAAAGTAATCAAAAACCTCCAAAAAGCAGAAGTCCAGGACCAGACAGCTTCCTTGGTGAATTCTATCAAACATTCAAAGAAGAGTTGATACTTATCCTTCCCAAACTCTTCCAAAAAATTGAAGAGGATGGGATGCTTTCTAACTCATTTTATGAGGCCAACATTACCCTGATAGCAAAACCAGACAAGGACAACACACAAAAAAGGAAAATTACAGGCCAATATCACTGATGACCATAGATGAAAAAATCCTCAACAAAATATTAGTAAATCAAATACAATACATTAAAAGGATCATACACCACATTCAAGTGGGATTTATTCCAGGGATGCAAGGATGGTTCAGCATCTGCAAATCAATCAGTGTGATACACCGCATTAACAAAATGAAGAATAAAATCATGTGATCATCTCAATAGATGCAGAGAAAGCATTTGACAAGATCCAACATCAATTTATGATCAAAACTCTGAATAAAATGGGTATAGAAGGAAAGTACCTCAGCATAATAAAGGTCATTTATGACAAATCCACAGCCAACATCATAACCAATGGTGAAAAACTGAAAGCTATTTCTCTGAGAACAGGAACAAGACAAGGATATCCACTTTCACCACTCATTCAACATAGTACTGAAAGTTTTAGCCAGAGAAATCAGGCAAGAAAAAGAAATAAAAGTGATCCAAATTGGAAAGGAAAAGTAAAATTACTATGTCATTTTCCAGATGACATGATTTTATACATAGAAAACCCTAAAGAAACCACCAAAAAACTGCTAGAAATAATTAATGAGTACAGTAAAGTTGCAGGGTATAAAATCAACATACAAAAATCAGTTGCATTTTTATACACTAACAATGAATTAGGAGAAAGAGAAATCAAGAATACAATCCCATTTACAAACCTAACAACAAAAATAAAATACCTAGAAACATATTTAACCAAGGAGGTAAAAGACCTATAAACTGAAAAGTATAAGACTTTATTAAATGAAATTGAAGACATAAAGAAATGGAAAGATATTCTGTGGTTATGGATTGTAAGAATTATAATAGTTAAAATGTCAGTATTATCTAAAGCAATCTATAGACCTCAATGCAATTCTAATCAGAATCCCAATGACATTCTTCACAGAAAGAAAACAAAGAATCCTAAAATTTATATGGAACAACAAAAGACTCTGATCAGCCAAAGCAATCCTGAGAAAAAAGAACAAAGCTGGATGTGTCACACTCCCTGAATTCAAAATGTACTACAAAGCTATAGTAATCAAAACAGCATGGTACTGGCAGAAAAACAGACACAGAGATCAATGGAACAGAATTGAGAGCCCAGGTATAAACCCACACATCTCCAGACAGCTAATTTTCAACAAAGGATCCAAGAACATGCAATGGAGAGAGGAAAGTCTCTTCACTAAATAGTGTTGGGAAAATGGAACAGCCATATGCAAAAGAATAAAAGATCATTTTCTTACACCATACACAGAAATGAACTCAAAATGGATTAAAGATTTGAGTGTAAGATCTGAAACCATAAAACTCCTAGAAGAAAACATAGGCAGTACACTTTTCACCATCGGTCTTAGCAGTATCTTTTTGAATATCGTGTCTCCCCAAGCAAGGGAAACAAAAGAAAAAATAAGCAAATGAGACTACATCAAACTAAAAAGCTTTTGCACGGCCAAGCAAACCATCAACAAAATGAAAAGATAACTCACCAACTAGGAGAAAAATATTTGCATATCATGTATCTGACAAGGGGTTAATTTCCAAAATATATAAGAACACATACAACTCAACAACAAAAAAATGAACAATCTCATCAACAAATGGCCAGGGGATATGAACAGACATTTTTCCAAAGAAGATATACAGATGACCAACAGGCACATGAAAAGATGTTCAACATCACTAATTATTAGGGAAAGGAAATCAAAACTACAATGAGTTATCACCTCACGCCCGTCAGAATGGCTATAATTAACAAGACAGGAAACAACATGTGTTGGAGAGGATGTGGAGAGAAGGGAACCCGCATACACTGCTGGTGGGAGTGCAAACTGGTGCAGCCACTACGGAAAACAGTATGGAGATTCCTCAAAATATCAAGGATAGAACTACCATATGATCCAGATATTCCACTGCTGGATATTTATCCAAAGAACTTGACAACACCAATTTGTAAAGGTACCTGCACCCCTGTGTTCACTGCAGCATTATTCACAATAGCCAAGACTTGGAAGCAACCTAAGTGCCCATCAAGGGACGAATGGATAAAGAAGATGTGGTATATATACAAGATGGAATACTACTCAGCCATAAGAAATGATGAAATCCAGCCATTTGTGACAACATGGATGGACATTGAGGGTTTTATGCAAAGTGAAATAAGTCAGAGGGAGAAGGTTAAATACCATATGATTTCCTTCATTAAGTAGTAGACAATAACAACAATAAACAAACACATAGGGACAGAGATTGGATTGGTGGTTACCAGAGGGGAAGGGGGGAGGGAGGAGGGTGAAAGGGATAATTCGGCACATGTGTGTGGTGATGGGTTGTAATTAGTATTTTGGTGGTGTACATGATGTAATCTATGCACAAATAGAAGTATAATGATGTACACCTGAAATTTATACAATGTTATAAACCAATGTTTCTGCAATAAACAAAAACTTAAAAAAAATTGATGTTGAAAAAAAAAGAAATGGTAGACTTAAATGAAAAACTGGACGAGATGGACCTAGTAGACATATACAGAGCACTCCATCCAAAAACAGCTGATTACACATTCTTCTCAAGCACGCATGGAACATTCTCAAGGATAGACCACATATTGGGAAACAAAGCAAGCCTCAATAAATTTAAGAAGATTGAAATCATAACAAGCATCTTTTCATACCATAATGCTACGAAACTGGAAATCAACCATGAAAAACAAACTGGGAATGTTACAAAAATGTGGAGATTAAATAACATGCTACTGAACAACCAATGGATCATTGATGAAAGTAAAGGAGAAATCAAAAACTATCTGGAAACAAACTAAAATGAAAATATGTCATACAAAACCATATGGGATGCAGCAAAAGAAGTCCTGAGAGGGAAACTCATAGGGATACAAGCCCACCTTAACAAACAAGAAAAAGCCTGAATAAGCAACCTCAAATTACACCTAACAGAACTAGAAAAAGAAGAACAAACAAAGCCCAAAGTCTGCAGAAGGAGAGAAATAATGAAAATCAGAGCAGAAATAAATGAAATTGAGACCAAAAAAAAAAACAGTAGAAAGGATTAATGAAACAAAGAGTTGGTTCTTTGAGAAGATAAACAAAATCGACAAACTCTTAGCCAGGCTTACTAAGAAGAAAAGAGAAAAGGCTCAAGTAAATAAAATTAGAAATAAAAGAGGAGAAATTACAACAGATACCACGGAAATGCAGAAGATTATAAGAGAAACTATATGCCAACAAACTAGACAATCTAGAAGAAATGGGTAAATTCTTAGACTCATACAACCTCCCAAAACTGAACCAAGAAGAAATGGAGAATCTGAATAAACCAACCACAAGTAAAGAGATTGAAATAGTAATCAAAAACCTCCCAAAAAATAAAAGTTCAGAACCAGATGGCTTCTCTGGTGAATTTTACCAAACATTCAAAGAAGATTTAATACCCATTCTTCTCAAACTATTACAAAAAGTAGAGGAAGATGGAATACTTCCTAAATCATTCTATGAGGCCGACATCACCCTGATGCCAAAGCCAGACAAAGACAATACAAAGAAGGAAAATTGCACGCCAATATTGCTGATGAACATAGATGCAAAAATCCTCGACAAAATATTGGCAAACCAAATACAGCAATACATTAAAAAGATCATACACCATGATCAAGTGGGATTTATACCAGGGATGCAGGGATGGTTCAACATCTGCAAATCAATCAACGTGATACACCACATCAACAAAACAAAGAATAAATACACATGGTCATCTCAATAGACACAGAGAAGGCATTTGACAAGATACAACATCCATTTATGATAAAAACTCTCAACAAAATGGGAATAGAAGGAAAGTACCTCAACATAATAAAGGCCATATATGACAAACCCTCAGCCAACATCATACTCAACGGGGAAAGATTGAAAGCCATTCCTTTGAGAACAGGAATGAGGCGGGGCTGCCCACTCGCATCACTCCTATTCAACATAGTACTGGAGATTTTGGCCAGAGCAATTAGGCAAGAAAAAGGAATAAAAGGAATCCAAATAGGTAATGAAGAAGTGAAACTCTCACTATTTGCAGATGACGTGATTTTATATATAGAAAACCCTAAAGAATCCATTGGAAAACTGTTAGAAATAATCAACAACTACAGCAAAGTCGCAGGGTACAAAATCAATCTACAAAAATCAGTTGCATTTCTGTATGCTAATAACGAACTAACAGAAAGAGAGCTCGAAAAGATAATACCATTTACAATTGCATCAAAAAGAATAAAATATCTAGGAATAAATCTTACCAAGGAGGTGAAAGACCTATACAATGAAAACTACAAGACATTATTCAAAGAAATCGATGATGACATAAAGAAATGGAAAGACATCTCATGCACATGGACTGGAAGAATAAATATAGTTAAAATGTCTATATTACCTAAAGCAATCTACAGATTCAATGCAATCCCAATCAGAATCCCAATGACATTCTTCACGGAAATAGAACAAAGAATACTAAAATTCATATGGGGCAACAAAAGACTCCAAATAGCTAAAGCAATCCTAAGGAAAAAGAACAAAGCAGGAAGTATCACAATCCCTGACTTCAAAACATACTACAAAGCAATAGTAATCAAAACAACATGGTACTGGTACAAAAACAGACACACAGATCAATGGAAAAGAATTGAAAGCCCAGAAATAAAACCACACATATACGGACAGCTAATTTTTGACAAAGGAGCTAAGAACATACAATGGAGAAAGGAAAATCTCTTCAATAAATGTTGTTGGGAAAACTGGACAGCCACATGCAAAAGAATGAAAGTGGACCATCTGCTATCACCATTCACAACAATTAACTCAAAATGGATCAAAGACCTGAAGGTGAGACCTGAAACTATAAAACTCATAGAAGAAAATATAGGCAACACACTATTTGATATTGGTCATAAAGGAATCATTTCGGATGACATGCCTACCCAGACTAGGGAAACTAAAGAAAAAATAAACAGGTAGGACTTTCTCAGATTAAAGAGCTTCTACAAGACAAACGAAACCAGAATCAAGATGAATAGATAACCCACCAGCTGGGAGAGAATATTTGCAAAACATATATCTGACAAGGGGTTGATCTCCATAATATATAAAGAACTCACACAACTGAACAACAAAAAAACAAACAACCCGATCAAAAAATGGGCAGAGGAAATGAACAGACACTTCTCCAAAGAAGATATACAGATAGCCAATAGGCACATGAAAAGATGTTCAACGTCACTAATCGTCAGGGAAATGCAAATCAAAACAACACTAAGATATCACCTCATGCCCATTAGAATGGCTATAATCACCAAGACAAAAAACAACAAATGTTGGAGAGGATGTGGAGAAACAGGAACCCTCATACACAGCTGGTGGGAATGCAAACTGGTGCAGCCTCTATGGAAAAGGGTATGGAGAGTCCTCAAAAAATTAAAAATAGAAATACCCTATGATCCAGCTATCCCACTACTGGGAATCTATCCAACAAACCTGAAATCAACAATCCAAAGAGGCTTATGCACCCCTATGTTCATTGCAGCATTATTCACTATAGCCAAGAAGTGGAAGCAACCTAAGTGTCCCTCGACTGACGATTGGATCAAGAAAACGTGGTATATATATATATACAATGGAATACTACTCAGCCATAAAAAAAGACAAAATCGTCCCATTTGCAACAACGTGGATGAGGCTGGAGGGTATTATGTTAAGTGAAGTAAGCCAGAAAGAGAAAGACAAACACTGTATGATCTCACTCATATGTGGAATATAAACCAACACAAGGACAGAGACAACTGTATTGTGGTTACCATGGGCAATGGGTGTGGGAGGTGGGCACAAGAGGTGAAGGGAGACATATATATGGTGATAGACAAACAAAAATGTACAACCCAAAATTTCACAATATTAAAAACTATTAAAACATCAATAAAATAAATAAATAAATTAAAAAAAAAAACTCAGTGTGTCCTGGCCTATGGGTTGACATGGAGATCAAAGAAACAGCATTGAAAGTTCAGAAATAAACCCATGTGTCCATGGTAAACAGATTTTCAACAAGGGTGCCACGAACTTTCAATGGGTAAAGATTGTCCTTTCAATAAATGGTGCTGGGTCACTTGGATATCCACATTCAGAAAAGAAAGTTGCACCCTTACCTCACATCATTACAAAAATTAATCCAAATAGATCAAAGACCTACCATAAGAGCTAATATTCTATAAAACTCTTAGAAGAAAGCGTAGAGGCCAGTCTTTGTGATCTTGGATTTAGTAATGGATCTTTAGTTAATGACATCAAAAACAGGAGCAATGAAAGAAAAAGTAGATAAATTGGACTTCATTACAGTTAAAACTTTTCTGCTTCAAAGGAAACTATCAAAGAAAATGAAGAAATAACGGAATAGGAGAAAATATTTGTACATCATATATCTGATCAGGGACTTGTATCTAGATTATAAAGAGTACTTACAATTCAATACAAATAACCCAATTAAAACATAGGCAAAGTTGTAATTAGTATTTTGGTGGTGAACATGATGTAATCTATGCAGAAATAGAAGTACAATGATGTACACCTGAAATTTTTACAATGTTATAAACCAATGTTACTGCAATAAACAAAAAATTAAAAAAAATAAAATAAAATAAAATAGAGATAAAAAAATAAAAAAATAAAAAAATAAAAAATAAAAAATGCAAGGAAACTAAAAAAAAAAAAAACATAGGCAAAGGACTCAAATCGACTCTTCTCCAAATTAGAGATACAAATGACCAATTAGTACATGACAAGATGCTGGACATTATTAGACATCAGAGAAATGAAATTCAAAATCACAACGATACATTACTTCACTGCTACACTAACCATGCGGACAATATAACCCCAAAATTCTTTGACCTCCTTAAAACATCAATCAGCATGGCCAGAGGTTCTGGCGCCCCCTACCAATGCTTTCCCTTCCCAGGAAAGCAAGCAGCTGTGGTTTTGTCCCCCAGCTCTGTGTTGAGCAAGGAGTAGGATCAATGGTGTCTACAAGCCCAAGTTGCTGCCTCTGTTGTCTGCTGGGTGGCTAGATTGTGCCTGTCTTGTCAGAGCTCCAAGACTGGCAAGGCAGAAGCCAGTTCTCTGGGAAGCTCTTGTGGAAAAGTTGAGGTGCTAGATGTGTGAACCAACACCTTCCCTTACAGGGGAGCTAGGGCGTCTCTTCCTGATAGTAAGGCACTGTGCTGGCGGCAGGATCTCTAGTGAGAGGGTGTCTTGAATCTCCTTACCAGCATCGCTGAGTCTGGTTTCAAAGTCTCCCAGGGTACAGGAATCTTTCAGTTAGTTTCTGATGTTTAGCAAAGATAATATGTCTGTGAATTGTTGCTGACTTGGTGTGTTTGTGGGTGTAAGGAAGGTCCTGGGCTTCCTACGTTACCTCGTTGCTGACATCACCTTGCAGAGGTTTTTATTTTTTTGAACTTTTTTGAAGTATAATAAACTTTAATAAACACATGCACATAAAGTGTACAATTTCATCAGATTTGTCTGTTGTATACAAGTCATGAAACCACAGCTCCAATCAAGTAAAAGAGCACTTCAATCACCTCCCAAGGATCCCTTATGCCCCTGTGCAATCCATTCTTCTCTCTGACCCCGATCCCAGGCAACTACTGATTTGGTTTTGAACAATACAGATTAGTGTGTTTTGTCTATAACTCTATAAAATAAGAATGATAAAGTATATACACTATTTCATGTGACTTCTTTCTCTGAGCATAATTATTTTGAGATTCTCTTATAATGTATCAGCAGTTTCTTTTTAATGCTGAGCAGTATTTCATTATATAGATATACTGCTTTTTTATCCACTCACTGATTGGTGGGCTTTAGGGCTGTTTCTAATCTGGGGCTATTGTGAATGAAGATGCTATGAACCTTGGAGTGATTTCTGTGTAGATATATATTTCCGTTTGTCTGGGGTAAATACTTTGCAGTGGGATTGCTAAGAGAGATGATGTTCACGTTTTTAGAACTTTCAATCCATTTTCCAAGTGGTTGTATTGTTTAACATTCCTACTTGCTATGGTGAGAGTTTCAAATGCTTCAACACCTTGCCAACATTTGGCGGTGTTAGACTTTTTTAAATTTAGCCATTTAATGGGTGTGTAGTGATATCTATTTAGGATTTTAATTTGCATTTTCCTGATAGTTACTATAACTAAGCATTTTCTCATTGCTTGTTGGCCATTTAAGTATCTCCTTTAAGTGCCTGTTCAAATCTTTCATCTATTGTTAAATTGGCTCTTTTACTTCTTATTGAGTTCTAAGAGTTCTTCATATATTCTAGATCAAGGGTTGGCAATATTTTCTTCAAGTCCAGAGAGTAAATATTATAGGCTTACAGGCCATATGATCTCAGTGACAACTACTCATCTCTGTCATTGTAGTGCAAAAGCAGACATAGACAAGGTGCAAACAGATAGATATGGCAGTGTTCTAGCAGAACTTCATTTACAAAAATAGGCAGTCAGCCCACAGTCTGTAATTTGCCAACTTCTTTTCTGAATACAAGTAATTTGTAATTTGTAATACTAGAAATATTAACTCTGTCCTGTATTTATTTGGTGTCATTTGATGGTTTGTTTCTGGTGAGGCCTCCTTCCTCACTCATAGGCAGCTGCCATCTCACTGTGTGCTCCATGACCTTTCCTCAGTGTATGCGCCTAGAGAGAGAGAGGGAGCGAGCTCTCTGGTGCCTCCTCTTATGAGGGCACTAATCCCATCAGATCAGGGCCCCAAACCTCATGACCTCATTTCAACCTAATTACCTCCCCAAACTGCAAACCCAAATACTATCACATTGGGGTTTAGGAGTTCAACATATAGATTTTTTGGGAAACAAACATTCACTTCGTAAAAACCGATATATCATTTTTAAAAAAGATTTTTGGTTTGTGCTTGTTGTGTAATGCCTGAGAAATCTTTGCCAAAATGTGACAATTTTCTGCCATATTTACCTCTAGAAATTTTATTGTTATATCTTTTGCATTTATAGCTATGATACATTTTGAGTTAATTTTCATATATACTGTGAGTAATGGTTGGTGTTATTTTATTTCATGTGGATATCCAGTTGTTCCAGTAACTGTTGAAAACATGTTCTTTCCTCATTGAATTTCTTTCACATTTGTCTAAACTCAATTAACCATATATATTTGGATCTATTTTTGGACTGTCTTTTCTGCTCCTTTGAACGGTACACCCATCATTTCACCAATACAACACTGTCTTGATTACTGCAGGTTTATGACGTCTTGAAATGATATATTGCAAATACTCCAACTTTGTTCTTCCTTTCTAAAATTGTTTTCCTTATTCCGGCCAGTATTCTATCCACATAAATTGTAGGTTTAGTTTACCAGTCTCTACAAAAGTTAGTAAAATAATTTTGATGGGGATTTCATTGATTATGCAAGTCAATTTTTGAAGAATTGACATTTTAATAGTATTATGTCTTCTAATCCATGAACATGATGTATCTCTCTCCTTTTATTTAGATCTTCATTTTCTCTCATCAAGAATCTATAATTTTTAGTGGCGAGGTATTTCCTGAGTTTTCATGAATTTATTCCTGAGCATTTTGTGTTTTTTGACCTGTTTTAAATGGAGCTTTCTTTTCTCATTTTCCATCATTTTCTCCAAATATCTAAAATATAATTCATTTCTTATATTTTAGACATATATCCTGCAACCTTGTCATTTAGCTCTGGTGTATGTTTTAGAAATCTCTCAAAATCTTCTATGTAAACAAGTGTGCTATCTGCAAACAGAGACAAATTTACCTCTTCCTGTCTGATCATTCTTGTTTTATAACTTTTGCCTATTGCAATACCTAGGACTTTCAGGAAATTGTTGAATGGATGTGGTATGAGTGGGTCTTCCTGTTTCCAAATCTAAGGGGAAAAAGCATTTAATTTTTTACCATTCAGGGTCTTAGTTGAATGTTTTCCACAGATGCCATTTGTTAGGTTGTGTTTTTTTCCTTGCTTTCCCTTCTGGCCTTCTTTTGGGTTATTTGAATATTTCAAAATTTAATTGATCTATCTGCATTATAGTTACAACACTGAAGGAGTGGAAGATATATGAGTGAGTGTGTGTGTGTATTAATGTGAATGGTAGAGGTGTGCAGAATGTCAATAGATGAATATATAAAAAATTCTGGATCAATAAAGAATGATATCAGCTGTAGAAAAACAAATTTTAAATTTCAAGTTACTTAATACAGCCTTGATTAATATTAAAATTACAACCAGAGGACTCATAGTAATAGCTGGAAACTTGAAAGGTTAAAAAACTGAATTGTTTCCTAATAGAATTTGAGATGACAATGAACTGAGCTAGTCATCATATCTTGTTATACAGATGTGAATAAAACGTTGGAAAATATTTATATGATCATTTACAAAGAAAACTAGAAACATATTTTTTTAGGGTGTAAGATTTATATTTATTCTTTACTTTGCTAGAATAAAGTTGAATTGCTTATTTGTAATAAAATTACATGTAAGATTCTGCTTTAACTCTCCTGTCTATTGTTATATAACTTCCAAATTTGTTACCACCACATTCTATTGTCTGTTAGTTGTGAGGTGATTAATTTTTATTTTGTCTTTACAATAGAATATTGAATTAAAATTTATTCTCCTTTTTGATATTTAACCCATTGATTTTCTGTTTTGACTTTGTTATAATAAACTCAACAAATAAAATCTGTAATGATCCTCTCAGACTTGGAAAACTGACAGTTTTTGTCTTCTTGTATCAATTATGTTAAAATTAAATATATAGGAAAAATAGCAGGAACACAAAGAGAAATTCCGATTTTTTTTCAGTAAACAATATTTACAGATACTGAGGTGTCTCAATCCTGAAATAGTGTAAAGAGTCAAAAGCAGTTTTTATGGGGAGTTGGACCTTGGATTTGTAAAGGATGAGGCAAAGACCATTGTTTTCTCTTATGAGCCATTGTAACTAAATATGTAATAACTTAATAGTGCCAGAAATGAATAATATTAAATTATTTTAATAAATAGTCTGGTTGTTGTGTGGAAGGCCAAGAATGCATATAGGAAAATAAAATAGGACAGGCTACTGTAGTATTGACATGGAGAGAAGTGGACTCATTTCATAGGAACATAGAAGGTAAGATCAACAGGAAGTGAGCATATGACCATACATGAGAGGAAATCAAGATCCTGAGTTCTGGGCTGGTGCTCAGGGCCAGACTGTAGGCCTAGTCAATTTTAGGGAATTAGGCAGTGTTGAGGATGGGGAGAGGAAACTGTGAATCAGGGACTAGTTGGGGACCAGGGGTCATCACTTAGCACTTAGGGCTTGAGGTTGAATAGATGACAGCAGTAGAGGTGGGTACACATTCCAGCATTCAGCCTGAATCGAATTTTAAACCTGGATTTAATTTAACCAGCTGAGCACATTTGGACAAGTATCTTAGAATAAGCCTAACTTTAAAGTTTTCCATCTGTAAAATTAGGATAATAAGAATACTTAGCTCACCAAATTATCGTGAGGATTAAAGGAGAAAATGTAAGTAAAGTGTTAAGCGCAGTGCTTGGTAAAGAGTAAGGTCTGAATGAACTTTGGCTGGTATCATTAGTGCAAAATCTACCCAGGGTGCATCAGGAGGATGAGAAAGGACTTTCTATAGTTAGAATTAGCAAGACAATTAGATTGTCTTCAGGTTGAAGATAGTGGTTTCTATCATTATCCATATAGTCAAATAAGCCACTAGCCAGTAACCATCCCTTTGAGGCATGTAGACTAAGTCTGTTCTGGAAGTCATCCAAAACTCTTTTTATGTCACAATTCTCTATCTATACAACTTTAAAGATATTCATTCATTTTATATTTTTTGCTAGAAAAATAATACACACATAACTTAAATAGTTGTGTTATTTAAAATTCAAGAGCCAGCTCTAATGGCCTAGTGGTTAAAGTTCAGCACTTTCACTGCTTCGGCAACCCAGGTTCATTTTCTGATCATGGAACCACACCACCCATTTGTCAGTTGCCATGCTGTGGCTGTGGCTCACATAGAAGAACTAGAAGGACTTACAAATAGGATATACAACCATGCACTGGGGCTTTGGGGGAAAAAAAAGAATATTGACAACAGATAGCACAGGGCAAATCTTTCCCTGCAAAAAAGAAAAAAATTCAATTTTACATAGCATTCCACCTCATTCCCTAAGGCACATAATGGAGTGTCTTACATATATCACATAAAACACTGATGAAATGAATGCATGTATAAAGAATGAAGCTAAGGTTACTCTTTTATATTTGAAGTTTAGAATTCTTTAACCTAAAATATCAAACTAAACTTAGAACAAATATTTAGTTATGAGATGATATATTATATTATACTCCCCATAATTATCAAATGAAAGTCTATAAACACCTAGAAAAAAACTGATCACTTGAGAATTGACAGAACCCTTAAAGATTAGTTATGTTTGTGTGAAGTGAACCGCTCAATATTCACTTGAGAATGTGATAATGATCCCTGGTACTTTTGAATTCACATTTGAATCTCTAGAATCTTCAGAGATTTATCCTCAAAGCCAAACAATTATAAAACTGCATGGCCGCTATATAACAACAATAACTTTGAATTTACTGCTGCAAGAGGAATGAATTCTTATTTCAAGAGGTAAGATTTTGGCATTAGTGAGTTAATCTGATATACCGATTTTCATTTACCATTTGAGAACACTTTAGTCTCTGAAGTTGTATCTGTATTGACAGTCGTACTTGAGAAACAGGTTAGATGTAATCCTGTGTCATCTAGCAAGTAACTCTAGCTGAATTAGCCTAAGTTTCTACAGTCTATTTAGTGTGTATAAACAAGCAAAATTCAAGATACCACGATCCTCGTTTTTCCACCCATAAGACCAGAAACTCACATGGTCTTTCAATGTTATCTAAACTTGGCACTTAGCCACAATGTTAATAAATTCAGTAGCTTTGAGATGCTTTGGGGACTTACTGTTAGTAAATATCTTGTGGAAAGACTTCCTTTGTTTATTTTTCCGAATGCTTTAGCTTACAGGAAACCAGATACTTTGGATTAAGTCAAGAATATAAAGCCAGAGAACTTGGAGATGAAGTTCAACTCGGCCACTCCCTCAGCAAACTTCTTAACTTTTTAGGCTGGAACTTTATTCAGCTGTATATTTTATTGAAACTAATATTATTTTGTCCTATAATACTCCAATTAGAAAACATTGTTACATTAGGAAATGATTTGATTTGTTTGATTAAATTTACTTTAATTATGTCCTAGATATTAAACATATGGTGTTTTGAATAGTAATTAGATTGATATTTCAAAGTACTTGACAAAACAATACTTTAATTGTTAATATTAAAAATGTACAATAAATTTTCAACAGGTGAATTCATTCATAACCTTAATTTGAAATTACTTTCAATTTCATCTTCATCCTATTAGGAAAATTGTATCTCTCCTTTTGAAAAATGGTCTTGTTTTACTGATAGAAATTGTAAGCTTGTGGTTTACTAGGCACCTCTTTTATACATAGTTGTGAGAATGTAGTTAGGGTAACTTATGATCTACCCATTTCCAAGAGACTCGACTTCATTGTAAGTATTATTTAATTTCGTATAGCATACTTATTAAAGGAACTGACTGAATTCAAACTACCTGGGATTCACCTCATGATTCCACCACTTGCTATGTAAATTTAGATTAATTACTTAACATTGTCAAAGTCAGTTTCTTCATGTATAAATAAATTAAAGTACTTAATATTATTTTGTGGAAATTAAAAAAGAATTCTAAATATAAGTTCATCAACCTGTGCCCATATCATTTAGAAAGTATTCAATAACTATTAGTTATTGCTCAAATCTCTATTGCATAATCATATGTTTATACATTTTTATCTTTTTGCGTCATGCATACCATTCCTTTTGGTTAACTCATAATGCTTATGTTTTTTCATCTTTAGCTTTAAAACCAATTTAAGTACATTTTACAAATATATAGTATAAAGGGAAAAAGATATACATTATTTGAAGTAGGTTTTCTAGTGTTTCTGTTAATAACAATTTTTAAATTATGGAAGAATAATTAGAAAGAAATACATAAACTCTGGACTCTGAAGTAAAAAAAAATCCAAACTTAGCTTCAATAATTTATTTGTTTTAGTAACCTCTATGTGTATTAATGGAAGTGAAACCATCAAATTAAAAATTTCTTTAAGGTAATGTTTCATCACAGGTTCATTTTGGTAGCAGCTACGTTGTGTCATGGATGCCCTGTGGGATGGGAATCACACTGAAGTGATAGGGTTCATTTTATTGGGCTTAACTGATGACCCAATCCTTCGAGTCATTCTCTTCATGATCATCCTGTGTATCTATCTGGTGACCATATTCGGCAATATCAGCACAATCATTCTTATCAGAACCTCTTCTCAGCTCCATCATCCTATGTATTTCTTCCTCAGCCACTTGGCTTTTGCTGACATGGGCTTATCATCTTCCGTCACACCATCATGCTTGTAAACTTCCTGGTGGAGGGAAATATCATCTCCTATTATGGATGTGGCATTCAGCTTGGTTTTGTTGCTGCCTTTGGCTCAAATGAATGCTTCCTTCTGGCTTTTATGGCATATGATCGCTTTGTGGCAATCTGCAGCCCACTGCTTTATTCCACCAAAATGTCCACACAAGTCTGTGTTCAATTACTTGTGGTAACTTACATAGGTGGTTTTGTCAATGCTTGCTCTTTTGCTATCTCCGTGTTTTCTTTAGTCTTCTGCGGACCAAATCGAGTCAATCATTTTTTCTGTGATTTTGCTCCTTTAGTTGAACTCTCCTGTTCTGATATCAGCATCCCTGCAGTTGTTCCCTCATTTATCGCTGGCTCCATCATTGGGGCCACAGTGTTTGTCACAGCCGTCTCCTACATCTACATCCTCATCACCATCCTGAAGATACACTCCACTGAGGGGCGCCACAAGGCCTTATCCACCTGCGCCTCACACCTCACAGCGGTCACTCTGTACTATGGGGCCATCACATTCATTTACGTGATGCCCAAATCCTACTACTCAACTGACCAGAACAAAGTGGTGTCCGTGTTCTACATGGTGGTGATCCCCAAGTTGAACCCTCTCATCTACAGCGTAAGGAACAATGAGATTAAGGGGGCTCTGAGAAGAAAACTTGCTAGAAAAATATTTTCTTAGTGAAGGCTGCTATTTTGTAGGATTTGATATAATAATATACCATAAATATAATTATAAAAGGAGATTGAGTGTATGTGGTCTCAATATTTCAGTCCTTATGTCAATAGCCAGTGTGGAGCTTTTTAGTAAAGGTAGGGGGTGGATTTCCAAATATCAAATTGTAAATCAGAAGCCTATAGTGTGTAACCTTTAATAAAATTAAATTAAATTTATAATTAGTAGCACAAATTGGTTAACATGAAACAATACTGAATCTGCTGAAAATTCTTCTAAAATTTTATCCATATCTTTTCAAAAGTTGTTCTCTGCTGTAAGTTATAGTTATTGTACCTCCAAACCTTTAAGACTGTATTCTTTTTAAACTTCAGCTTATCCTGAAATGAGCGTGATAATTACAGTTAGGATTGAGTACATTCTGAGGGGAAATTACAGAGTGGAACTAGACAGTAGAACAACTGCAGGCATTCTTCTTGCAGGAAGGTCATCTGCTGGCAATGGGCTTTTTTGGACCCATAAATTCTGAGCTGTGTTCTTGGCCACAAGTTCCAGCCTAGTTATAGGGGACCCCAGGAAAGAATAGGATGAGATGCCCCTGACATACCTGTGAATTCTTCTGTCAGGTCACATCAGGTGACCTCCCTGTGGGAATGAGCTGGGTTCCTGAACTCCTCAGGGACTGGGTGGAGTAAACTCTTGGAGTGACTTGCTCATGGTCAGACTCTAATCATGTTAAGGAAGATTGAGGGAACTGTATTGTATTTCCCCTGTGAAGCTTAATTTACCTCTGTATCCTGACGACTACCACATTTGTTTTTCATTCTCTGTCCTTTCTTTATTTTTTGAGACAAAAATACTTTTGTCTATTGAATCTCAAGCACAAACTGTCTAAAACTAAAGTAATTATCTCTTTCCATCCTCAATGGGCTCCCCTCTAATATCCTGTAACCCAGAAAGAGGCATCATCATTCAGTCAATTTATTGATTCAGAAATCTGACAGAAACTGATTTCTTTTCCCTCTTCCACCTGCCTGCATTTGTTCACAAAGTTGTACAGTCAGAGGCCAAAATTTATTTCCTACTTCTCTTCATTTTCATTGTCAGTACTGCTATTTCAAGGTACCAGCTCATACATTTATTTTACAATAGTACTCTCGTGATGGCTAACTTTTTGTGTCAACTTTGCTGGGCTATGGTATGCAGTTGTTAGATCAAATACCAGTCTAGATGTTGCTATAAAGGTATTTTTTAAGAAATGATTAACATTTAAATCAGTAGACTTTGAGTAAAGCAGATTATCCTCCTTAATGTGGGTGGTCCTCCTGCATCAGTTGAAAGCCTTAAGGAAAAAAACTGAAGCCCTCTGAAAACCAGAGATGTCTCTCCTGGCTGTCTTTGGACTCAAGTCTGCAACCTCAACTTTCACTGGAATTTCTGGTCTGCTGGACTACCCTGTGGATTTTGGAATTACCAGCACCCACTATTGTCTGAGAAATTCCTTCTAAAAAGAATATATCTTATTCGTCCTGTTTCTCTGGAGAATCCTGACCAATAGAATCCCAACCAATTTTAATATTCATTCTCTTACTCTTTTCTAATTCATTCTCCATACACCAACCATAGTCATAAATCTCAATAGATTAGGTTCTTTGTTAATATGCCCCCAAAAATCTTAGAATAAAGGCAACGACTCTTAACACGGCTTACAAAGTCTTGAACATGGCCCCTGTTTTATTTCTCTCTCTCACCACTTTTCCCTCAGTCCCTAAACACTCAAACTCTAGCAATCAATTATTGGTCTTCTTTTAAATGATCAAACACGTCCATCTTCTTTGCCACCTCAGAACCCTCTGACATGCACTACCTCTACCTGGATGCATTTTTCTCCTCACCTAGGTAATGCCTTCTTGTGTTATAGGTACCAACCTAAACCTTGTTTCTCATCCTCTTGGAAGCCTTCTTGAATTTTGGGACCAAATTAAGTACACCTGTTATCTCCCCATAGAACTCTGAGTATTTTCTTTGGAATACTCAGTGTGCTTGTAGTTACAGAATTCGTTTTTGTTTTCTCCAAAATGCTGGACAGCTACCATGTCTTTCATCTTTCCCCCGTGAGTCTAATTTTCACACAGTTCCTGGAACATAGTAAACATAAATGAATATTTGAAATGAATGAAAGAAAACTAATAAATGAATGGATGGCTGAATGAAGGTTTTGCTCTGACTTGAACCACTGAGTGTGCTGACTTTGAATCTGTTGAGTGTCAGACTGATTCAAGTGATTGAATGTTTTTGTCAGATCCTGCTACAACTGTGACAGGCTTTGACACAAACCCATGCTTCACCACAATTATGACGCTGCCTCGACACTGTTTCACTCAGCTTGGCAACTAGAATCCTAGCCTAGTTCAGTAAAAGGCACATAATCACCCTCTGCTGAATTATATCTCCCTTATTTGTCTGCATGGTTGGAGAGTTAGAAGATCCAGAAGCACAATGTTAGTAATAATACTAGTAGCAGTAGTAAGAGCATTAGCAATAGGAACTATAATATGCAATTACTCATTACATTCCAAGTATCGTTCCCAGTGATTTACAAATATTGACCAAATTAATTCTCAGAATAAGCCTATAAAGAGTCTTGTTATTTGTATTTTACAAAGGATGTAACTGAGGCACATAAAGGTTAAGCAAAAACTCAAGGTCAGAAATATGGTCTTAATACTTTGACTTCTTTTACGCATATGGTCTCTGTGGAGGGCCAAAGCGAGGGGCTTTCTGAGAATACTTCACCACTAGAGGATTTTCATTTGTCTCTGACACATTGTATTCTAACCAACGCTTTCCATTCAAAGTAAATATGGAGACCTCCACATCTGGATATGTCAGACTAATTTGTGTTAGACTAAGTTTCCGGCACAAAATAAGAAGGTGGATAAATATCTTGAAATGTTTGAGGGCATAGACTTGTGGTTCCACTGAAGATGAAGTAGCTCTATTCCACTAGTTCCTCCTTATTATTACCAAAAATACCCCCAGATGGGACACAACAAATAAGCATAGGAAGACTCTGAGAGGAGGAAGAAGAAGACAGACTCCTAGGGCCTTAGGGACAGGAGGAACCACATAGTGGTGAGTCCCTGGGTTTCCCTATTGCTTCCATATATCCTGGACAGGGTTCTGCAGAAGCCTCCAAACCAAAACAGCCAAGAGGCAAAGACCAAAATACCTCTAAGAAAAGCCTGTTGCCTCTAGCCAAAGAACTGGGAAAAGGGTGGACTTAAGAGAACAGAAAACATTTTGTCAATACCTGCCCTACTCCAGACAAACACCAGTGGAAAAACTGTGCATGCTTCTCACTCCTAGGCTTCAGTGGGGCTGAGTAGGGAGCTGATCTTCACCCCACCTCCCCTCCAGTTCTCCTGCCCTGTAGTGTCAGTGGAGATCAGTGCGTAAACGAGCCTCCACTGCCATCTGGCAGCAATGAGACTGAGGGAGTATGAGAGGGGGCTAGATGGTACTCCGCTCCCCCAGGTAGCATTCTCCCTCAGCCCCCTGTAAGTGGACCAGTGAGGGGCTAAGCATACACCTCTGCCCTGAACAACAATGAAGCAGCGTGAACCAGCTCTCTCCAATGCACTTCCGTAGTGGCATTGGGACCCAACAAGGAGGTGAGCTTTCTTGGAGGCATGGAGACATGCAAGTCATGGTCATACTATCACTGGGAGGGAAACAACAGGGCGGAGGGGGGAGCTGAACTTCCGTCTCACTCATCTGCAAGGAGGCAGTGTGGGTCAGCACTCCCTTTTTGCCAGAGTTGTGTCAGTAGTGCTCAGCGGGAAGGTCAGCATCCATAGTTGCCTGGCGCTGCAGAGACAACTCAGCAGGGGAACTTCCTTGCAAAAAAAGATTGAATATGACCCAGAGTCTCGTAATATAATATCCTAAATGTCTGTGATACAATCACAAATCACTTGTCATATCAAGAATCAGAAAAAATTACAATTTCAATGAGAAAGGATAATATGCCAACACCAAGATGAATAGGATGCTGAAATAATGTGACAAGGGTTTTAAAGCAGCCATCACACAGATGCTTCAACAAGCTTCATTAAATTTTTTGATACAAATGAAAAAAATAGAAACTATTGGCAAGAAATAGAAGTTACAAAAGATAATCAAGTGAGAATTCTAGAACTGAAAATACAATCACTGAAGTGAAAAAAGAAAGAAAAGAAAAATCTGGAAAGCCCTCGAGAGAAAGGAATCATTACTTATTGGCAAAAGCAATACGAAAGACTATAGGTTTCTCATGAAGCCAGGAAGGCCAGAGGGAAATGGCACAATATTTTTCAAGTCCTAAAAGCAAAGAATTTTGATATGTAAATTCTACATCTAGCAAGATAGCCTTAGGAATGAAGGAGAAATAAAGACATTTTAGATGAAGGAAAGCTAAGAGAATTTGTTCCCAACAAATCTCTTTAAGTAATGGCTAAAAGAAGTTCTCTATTCAGAAAATAAATGATAAAAAGAAGACCTGGAACTCTAGTACTTAAAAAATATGTAGAACAGAATGAAAATTTTAAAAGGCTGCGTATGAAAACATGTGAGATTCAGATAAAGCAGTGCTGAGAGAGAAATTTACGTCACTACATGCTTACATTACTAAAGAGGAAACGTCCTAGAATATATAAAACACTCTTGAAAGAGAAGAACAAAGTGGGACCTGATATTAAGGCTACCTGATACTAAAGCTCATTTAATATAAGTATACTTATATAGTATTATATTATGCTTACTATATAGTCTTACTATATAGCTACAGTCCTCAGGACAGCGTGGTGCTGGTGGAAGAACAGACACAGAGATCAACGAAGCTGACTAGAAAACCCAGAGAAAGACCCACAAGAGGATGCCCAACTGATTTTTTCCAAAGGTGGAAAAACAATCCACTGAAAGATGGAAGGCTTTTCAGCTAATGGTGCTGGAGCAATTGGACATCCATGGAGGACAGAAGCACCTCAACCTAAACTTCACATGTCATACAAGAATTAACTCAAAAGAGATCATAGGCTTAAATATAAAATGTAGAACTAAAAATCTTTAGAAAAAAATGTGAAAAAATATTTAAGATATAGGACCGGTGAAGAAGTTCTGGTAATTGACATTAATACTACAATGTGTAAACAGAAAGATTGATCAAACCACTGTCACGAAAACAGTGTGTTCCGAAACATGTTTTGATTCGTTTTCTGCTTGCATATTTGTGTATATATATATATATATATATGTACATGCATGCACACACACATAGTAAAATCATTTTAAAACTGTATCCTGTTTGTACTAGAAAATAAGCGATGCCAGGACGTATCTGGTAATTAGATAATTCTTGAGTTGCTTTGTACTCAGAATGATGATTTTTATTGAAAGTATTCTGCTTTTATTTATTTACATTGTGTAAATGTTTTAAATGTTCACAGTTTTTTTTTTTACCATCCCGGGGATAAACCTATTTGAAATGTCTACTACCCTCCTTAGGGCTTCTGCATTTTCTTTTTTGTTAGACTGTAAACGATGGGATTAAGCAGATGTGTCAGAACTGTATAAGTCACAGCCATCAGCATATCTTCACGGAATGAGTCACTGTCCTTGGGCCTCAAATAAACAAAGCAAGCAAATCCATAGTGGATGCACACTACAGTGAGGTGGGAGGAGCAAGTCGAGAAGGCTTTATACTTCCCCTTTGCAGAAGGCATCTTCACAACTACGGACCCAACGAAGACATAGGAAATCATAATTAAATAAGGCTGCCCACCAACACAAAGGCAGACAGCACGAACATAGCCATTTCATGACACAAAGTGTAATCACAAGCAAGGGAGACCACAGACGAGATGTTGCAGAAGTGCA
This sequence comes from Ceratotherium simum simum, assembly GCF_057802395.1. Lineage (NCBI taxonomy): Eukaryota > Metazoa > Chordata > Mammalia > Perissodactyla > Rhinocerotidae > Ceratotherium > Ceratotherium simum. Next base: position 21,570,660 of record NC_141906.1, read on the forward strand.
AGATGGTGTTGGAGTCAAAAAAAGACAAGTTGAATACAGTGATGATGATGCACAGAAAAACCAGGAACTCAACCATCCAAGAGGCCAAAGTCAGCTGAAAGCAGATTTTACGGGTCATTTGCATGGCATAGTGCAGTGTGTTGTGAATGGTATTGTAACGGTCATAGGAGATGGCAGCCATGATGAAGCAGTTACTGCCTCCTAAGCCTAAGAAGAAAAACATCTGTGTGACACACTCAGGAAGAGCAATGGTCTTGCTCTCTGATGGCAAGTCCACTAACATGTGGGGGAGGGTTACCATAGTGGTACAAGTTTCTGAAAAGGACAGGCCACCAAGGAAAAAATATATGGGGGTGTGAAGGCTGTGACTGAGCTTGATGGCCTGGTCATCATAAGTTATCACAAGTCATTAATAAACTATTATTTGAATGAATAAAGGAATTCAATCTTTTAAATCATTTAAAATGAAAATAACACTTAAAAAATTTAGGGACATCAGTGAAAATTTCCAAAAGAACTTTGACTTTTCTTTCAATCTGGTCATATTTTCATCAGTTCACCACCATGAAGTGGCACCAGGTGATATTGTGACAATGACTAGACCATGTAAATGAATTTAACAGGCAACTTCTGCTGGGTTCCTATCCATGATAATAATTGGAACTTGAGATCCATAGCATCATTAATTCTTAATACTTATCTATTATTTTTAAATTCTTAAGAACTCATAGATGCTCTTTTCCAGATACCTAATATAATGGACTAGCTTGGAGTCAACATGATTTTGGAGGTACTGTCTTACTCTAGAATGGTATATTCTGGTCATTATGTTGTAATGAACTTTGGGTTTTTAACAGAACTCCCAGGACATTTTCTATCAGGTATACCTGTTATGTGGTTTGCTTTGCAGTACAGAACTGAATAGACTCAACCTACACTTCTCAAATCAATTGGAAAATTATATTTCTATTTCGATTGCTCATTAAATATCCAATCTCATATGAGGTGAGGGCAGAAAAGTGATATGAAGATACTCCATAGAATTTTGATTTTAACATCTATCACTGTTAAAAGCAACATTTTTCTTATGCTCCTGCTAAACAAGTGCTACATTTACTGGATAGTTGTCAAAGATCTTCATTGGAGAAATGTCTATTCAAGTGTTTAGTCCATTTATAATTGGGTATTAGGTTTTTTGCTATTGAGTTTGAGAAGTTACTTAGATATTTTGGAAATTAATCCCTTATCAGATGTATGAGTTGCAAATATTTTGTACCATTCTGTAGGTTGCCTTTTCACTCTGTTGATTGCTTCCTTTTCTTTGCAGAGGCTTTTTAGTTCGATGTAGTCCCACTTATTTAGTTTTGCTATTTTTCGCCTGTACTTTTGGAGTCATAGCCAAGAAGTCATTGCCAAAACCAAAGTCATGTAGTTTTCCCCTATGTTTTTCTCTAGGAGTTTTATAGTTTCAGGACTTTTGTTTACGTTGTTTATATATATGTGTGTGTGTGTGTATATATATATATATATATATATATATATTTTTTTTTTTTTTTTTTTGTGAGGAAGATCAGCCCTGAGCTAACATCTGTTGCCAATCCTCCTGGTTTTTTGCTGTGGAAGATAGACCCTAGGCTAACATCCATGCCCATCTTCCTCTACTTTATCTGGGATGGCGCCAGAGCATGGCTTGACAAGCAGTGCGTCAGTCTGCGCCTGGGATCCAAACCCGCGAACACCAGGCCGCCACAGCAGAGCTTGCAAACTTAACTGCTATGCCACCGGGCCAGTCCCCGCTAATGTATTTTGAGTTGATTTTTGTGTACGGTATAAGGGTCCAACTTCATTGTTTTGCAAGTGGATATCCGTTTTCTGACACCATTTATTGAAAGGACTATTCTTTTCTCATTTTGTTATCATGACACTCTTCTCAAAGGTCATTTGACAGTATATGTATGAGTTTATTTCTGGACCCTCTGTTCTATTTCATTAGTCTATATGTCTGTATATGTGCTGGTACCATACTATTGTAATTACTGTAGCTTCCTAATACATTTGAAATCAAATGCAGGAAGTGTGATGCTTCCAGCTTTGTACATATTTCTCAAGATTTCTTTGGCTGTTCAGGATCTTTCGTGTTTCAAAACGAATTTTAGCATTGATTTCTCTGTTTCCATAAACAAAAGCCATACAGATTTTGATAGTGATTGCACTGAATCGGGATATGGCTTTGAGTAGTATGGACATTTTAACAATAATCTTCCAATCCATGAACAACGGATCTTTCTATTTATTTGTATCTTCTTTAATTTCTTTCACCATTGTTTTACAGCTTTTCAGGTACAAATCTTGCACCTTCTTGGTTAAGTTTATTCCTAAGAATTTTATTCTTTTCATTCTATTATAAATGGGATTGTTTTCGTAATTTCCTTTTCAGATAGTTCATTGTTAGTGTTTAGAAGAGCAACTGATATTTGTATATTAATTTTGTATCCTGCAACTTTACTGATTTCTAATTAAACAGGCTTTTTCTGTTGTTTAATCTTTATGGTTTTCTACATAAGTTCACGTCATCTGCAAGTCAAGATTATTTTGCCTCTTCCTTTTCTATTTAGATGACTTCTTTTTCTTGACTAATTGCTCTGGCAAGGACATCTGGTCCTATGTTTAAAAGAAGCGGCAAGAGTGGACATTCTTGCTTTGTTACTGATCTTATAAGGGAAACTTCTAGTTTTTCACCATGAGTATGATGCTAGCTGTGGGCTTATCATATATGGACTTTGTTATGTTGAGGTAAATTTCTTCTATACATAGTTGTTGAGTTTTATCATGATAGGATGTTGAATTTTGTTGAATATTTTTACTGCATACATCGAGATGATCATGTGATTTTTACTCTTCATTCTGTAAATGCGGTGTGTCACATTAATTGATTTGCATATGTTGAACCATCCTTCCATCCCAGGGAGAAATCCCACTTGGTCTTGGTGTATGATCTTTTTCTTTCATGTGCTGTTGAGTTAGGTTAGCTAAAATTTTGTGGAGGATTTTTGCATCTATATACAATGCACAACAGGGATATTGCCCTGTAGTTTTCTGTTATGAAGTGTTTTTGTCTGGCTTTCTATGAAGGTGCTGCTGGCATCATAAAATGAGTTTGGAAGTAGTCCCTCTTCTTCAATTTTTTGGAAGTATTTTAGAAGGATTTGAGTTAATTTTTCTTTAAATGTTTGGTAGAATTCATGAGTGAAGACACCTGGTCCTGAGTTTTCTTTGTAGGGAGATTTTTGATCACTGCTTCAATCTCCTTATTATTATTGACCTGTACAGATTTTCTATTTCTTTATGATTCAGACTTGGTAGATTGTATGTTTCTAGCATGTTTCTTATCCGTTTCTTCCAAGTTATCTAATTTGTTGGCTTATACTTGTTCACAGTAATCTATTATGATTCATTTATTTCTGTGAAATCAGTAAAAATGTCCCTTCTTTAGCTTCTAATTTTATTTATTTGAATCTTCTCTCCCTTTTTCTTGGTTAGTCCAGGTAAATATTTGTCAATTTTGTGTATCTTTAAAAAAAAAAGAACTCTTAGTTTCATTGATGCTTTTTAATTTCACTTATTTCTACCGTAACATTTGCCATTTTCTTCCTTCTGCTAACATTGGTTTTAGTCTGTTCTTTTTTTAGTCCCTGAGGTGTATAACTAGGTTACTTATTTGAGATCTTTCTTCTTTCTTAATGAAGGCATATATCAGTATAAACTTCCCTCTTAGCACTGCTTTTGCTGCTCCCCAGAAGTGTTGGTATGTTTTATTTTCATTTGTCTCAAGATATATTCTAATTTCCCTTTTGATTTCTTTTTTAACCCATTGCTTGTTCAACTGTGTGTTATTTAATTTCCATATATTCGTGGATTTTCTGGTTTTCTTCTGTTCTTTATTTCTATTTTCGTTTCATTGTGGTCAGAAAAGATACTTGGAATGATTTAAATCTTCTTAAGTTTGTTAAGACTTGTTTGTGACCAACATATGTTCTATCCAGAGAATTATTGTGTTCACTTAAGAAGAGTGCGTATGGGACTGCTATTGGGTGGAATGTTCTATATATGTGTGTCAGGTCCATTTGGTCTATAGTGTTGTTCAAGACTGCTGTTTTCTTATTGATTTTCTGTTTTGATGTCCTATTCATTATTGAAAGTAGGGTATGCAAGTCTCCTACTATTATTGTATTGATGTCTATTTCTCCCTTTTCTTATGCCAATGTTTGCTATATTTATTTAAGTGCTCTTATGTTGGGTGCATATATATCTAAAATTGTTATATCTTTCTAATGGATTGATCCTTTTATCACTATAAAATGTCTTTCTTTGTCTCTTGTGACAGTTTTAGAGTTAAAGTCTGTTGTATCTGATAAATATGGCCACCCCTGGCTTCTTTTGGCTACTGTTTCATGTAATATCTTTTTTAATCCTTTGACTTTCTGCCTATGTTTGTCCATCTAAAACATCTAGATGTTTTAGACACATCTAAAGTGTGTCTCTTGTAGACAGCTTTCTGCTCAATCTTGCTTCTTATTTCATTCAGCTACTCTTATGTCTTTTGATTGGGAGGATTTAATCCATTTTTGTTTAGAGTAACTGTTGATATGTAAAGACTTACTATTTCCATTTTGTTAATTGTTATGTGCCTTATACTTCTTTTGTCCGTCTTTTCCTTTTTTACTGACTTCTTTTGGGGTTTGTTGATTTTTGTACTGAAATGCTATGATTCCATTCTCTTTATTTTTCATGTATTTTCTCTAGGTGTTTTCTTTGTGGTTGCTATGAGGTTTACACACAACAATCTTATAGTTATAACAATCTACTTTAAGCTCCTACAAACTTAATTTCAATTGTATAAAACACTCTATACTTCAAATTCTTTTCTCAACACTTTATGTTACTGATGTTACAATTTATGTATTTTTATATTATATATCCATTAATATACTTTTTACTTATAGTTATTTTTAATAATTTTGTTTTTTAACTATTATACTATAATAAAAAGTGATTAATATACCACCATTACAGTACAACAGTATTCCTTATTTGTCTATATATTTGTCTTTACCAGTGAGTTTTATACTTTCATATCCTTTTGAGTTGCTCTTTAGTGTCCCTCTGTTTCAACTTTAAGAACTCCCTTTAGCATTTCTTGGAAGGTAGATATAGTGGTGATGAATTCCCACTGCTTTTGTTTCTCTGGAAAGGCTTTATTTGTCCTTCATTTTTTGAGGACAGTTTGCCTGGTATAGTATTCTTGGTGACAGTTTTATTTCTTTCAGCACTTTGCGTATATCATCCCACTCTCTTCTTGCATGTGAGATTTCTGCATCAAAATCTGCTGACAGGTTTAGGGCCACTCCATTGTATGTTATGAGTTGCTTTTCTTTTACTGCTTTCAAAATTCTCTCTTAGTCTTTGACATTTACAATTTGATTATAATGTGTTTTGCTGTAGATTTTTGGGGTTGTTTCATATTTGGAAATCTTTTGGGCTTCGTGAATCTGGGTGTTTAATTTCCTTCCCAGAATTGGATTTTTTTGGCCATTAATATGTAATTAATCTTTCTGCCACCTTCTCTTTCTCTTCTGCTTCTTCAACTCTCATATTGCATATATTGCTTCCCATTCTGGTGTCCCACGAGTCCCTTAGGCTTTCTTCACTCTTTTTTATCTTGTTCATTTTTGCTCCTTGAATGGATAATTTCAAATGACCTGACTTTTATTTCACTGATTCTTTCTTCAGGTTGATTAATCTGCTGTTGAACCCCTCTAGTGAATTTTTAAATTGTTATTGTATTCTTCTGCTTCAGCATTTCTGTTTGCTTCCATTTTATATTTTCTATATCTCTGTTGATACTCTCATTTTTAAATATGTTTTTTCTGATTTCATTATATTGTCTTTCAGTGTTCAAACTCTTAGAATTCCTTCATCCTCTTTAAGGTGATTATTTTGTCAGGCAGTACATAGATCTCCATTTTTTTAGGGTCAATTACTGGTGATGTATTTTGTTTCTTTGCTTGTCTCATGTTTCTCTGATTTTTCATGTTCCTTGTAGCTTTGTTGGTGTCTGTGAATTTAGGAAACAGCTTCCTCTTCCAGTCTGTGTGGATTGGCTTTGACAGGGAAAGAATTTTGCCAGTCTGCCTGGGTGGAGATTCTGGAAGGCTCTCAAACCTTTTTTACGGATATTTCTTGTCTGGCCTCTTCTGCTACTTTATGCAGTACCACAGGTCAGGACGTTGTGTGTATGCTTCATTTCTCTCCTGTCTCATGGGAAAGAACTTTCAATTTCTTTGCCTTACCCTAATCTAGCAGAGCTATGTCAGGTACATCAATTATCCCACAACTTCGCCTTGCTCTTCGCTGTCCCCTCCAAAATATTCTGGCTCTTTCAATGCTGCAGGTCAGAAGAGACAGAAAATAGTCATTCTGGGTGCACAGTGAAAGGCTAGGATGTGGAGGCAAACTCTGCTTCTCTCTTTCCAGCCTCTACACCTTCTCTCAATCTTACAGAGCTATGTCAAGTGTAGCCAGCAGACTGCTCCTGTACTTTGTTCTTAGCTGTTCCCACCAAGCTATGCTAGTTCCATCAGTGCTGTGGATGAAGCAAGACAGAAACCGAACTTTCAGGCAGCTCACTGAAAGTCCAGGAGGTTGGATGCATACTCCAATTTCTCCTTTCCCCAGAGTAAGAAGTTTTGGGCTGTGGTGATCTTTTTCAACCCTGAGCTGTGAACGTATGTGGGAGGGGCCAATGTGGAGAAAGTGAAATTGTTCTTCTTACTGATTTCAGTGTGATTTTATTTGGTTTTGTGTTTGTGTAGGGTGTTGCACCTTGTTAAATGGATTCTGGACATCTTAATGTTCAATAAATATCTGCTAAATGAATAAATGAATAGAAAAAACAACTTCTCCCATCTATCAAATTTCTTCATGGTCTACATCAAGTATCAGTTCAAGACTTTTGTATTATAATCACAGCAGGTGGCCAATACATATATCATGATTCTCTCACAGTTTTCCCTCTAAAAGAATCATGAAATCATGAGAAGGGATTCAGGAACCGCATTTGCTTAAGGAAGTGATAATGTTGGTTAAAGACCTTTGACTCCAGGAGGAATTCCCGCTAAACAAACATCTGAGACAGAACAGAAGGGACTCTGCACACAGTGATTTTCCAGCTATGCAAATTGAAATGAAAAACTCGCTGATTTGCATAGTTACCTGTGCATAAAATCCTTTGAGGAACTTTTATTAATCCTAATGTATAGGCCATACTCCAAATCAATTAAACCAAAATCTTAGGAATGAGATTCAGATATGAGCATATATTATTTTTCCAGGTGATTCTAATGTTCAGCCAAGGTTGAGAACACTGAGGTAGCCATTCTCAAACTTTAGTGTACATCAGAATCATACGGAGGGTTTGTTAAAGTACCGAGAATGTTCCTATTAAAGAGGATAGAAACTAGAGGTGCTCCAGACAACTAGCAAGTGTATAAGTAGTGGTCCTTTGAGGAGAGAAGCCAGGCTAGCTTACCCCTGCTTATAGCCGAATACCTCTTCAAAAGGGTGAGATTGCCCTGATTTGGGTGTATGTCTCAAACAGGAACAGTTCTTTGGGCGGAGTCAAGGGAAGGCAGTAAAGCCCAGAAGACAAGCAACTTTGGTACAGTGCCTGGCTATTTGTCTTGCCCATTTCCCTATCTAACTAAAAATGGAGAGCAATACTACTGCCTTTGTGCCTTTCCATGTGGGTTGTAGAAATAGAATCAGTGGGCAGTCTAGCAGAAAATCTCAATTGCAAATATGTACTTATAATAAGTACTCTCAAAATATTTTATGACTTTCAGAATCACTCAAAAATGACAACAAATTCAAAAGACAACAGAACATAGACTGAAAGAAATAGAATTTGTAAAGCTATCATAAGAAGAAGCCATATTAAAATAAATGTAATGAATACCTTTGTGATTAAGGAGAAAGTACTACACACATAATACAAGAACAGATGGTTATGAAACATTAACAAGAAGTTATGAAAAAATTCACTAGAGATAGTGGAAAGGAAAAATATAAGAATATACCATGTAATTATTTCCAAGGCTCAACATAGAGAGCCATTTCATTGTGTTGACGGGTTCACAGGAATCCATAGAATGAAGGTGTCATAATTTTTTTAACTATTCCCTTATTGATGTGCACTATATCCTTTGCAATATTTCTACTATTTAAACAATCATGTAATTAACTTATTTCTATATGTATGTTTGTATTCTCTGGTTATTATTATTTCTAGGATAGATTTCTCAAAGTGGAGTTTTAAAGGATAGCATTTAAAATTTTAACAAATTTTGCCAGATCATTTCCCCCAAGTTTCTAGCAAATCCATATCTTACCATTATAGATGAGAGTATCTTTTTTCAGACAGTTGTTAGTCCCATATATACACACACATAAATATATATATATTTTGTCTATATACACACATACAGATATATACATATTTGTGTACAGATACATATTTTATGCCTGCTTATTCCTCTCACGGATTTTTGAATTACTCTCTTGAACTTGAAGAGAGCAAAAGTTACCTAAAAATCTCTTACTCCAAACTTTTACTTCAATTGGTTGCTCACTATATTCAGTTTTGTAATGTATTATCTTTCCCTCAACACTAGAATATTAGGAGTTAGGGATTGTTCTTCTGAATTGTTGAAAGGAATGAAAAGTTTCCCAATTCCAAGCAACTCTGAAATTGAGCACCACAAATCCACTAGATTTCTAGGCCTAGGAATAATCCTTTGTGGCTCAGTGCTGCAGCCTATAGCCCAGTGGCTCCTGTCTATGGTCCTGTATCTCAGATCTCTGTGACCACAACTCCAGCCTCTGTACACATGGCTCTTTACCTTGGATCCAAGGCTTCAGTTTCTGGGCCAAAGTTTCTTCCGTTGAAGACATTCTTCCTTTTACTTGAAGGATAGCACATATTTGAACTGAGTAGTTTTATCAGCCTGCTGCCTGCCTGTAGAATTTTAAGTCTCATAACTTTCTTTTATGTAGTTTTGTCTCTGTCTCTTTTAGTGTAAGTCACAATGGTATATCATTTAAAAAATGACGGTATATCATTTAAAAAAAACTATTGTGTCCCCTATGTTATGGTATTCATACTAATAGACAAGAGGTTTCTCTACAAATATTTCCTGGATAGTCCCATCTCTATTCCTGACTTCTTCTGTGATAGTTGAGGAATTCATGAGTCGCATACTTAAACTCTTCAGCACTAGCAAGGAATTTTTCTACCACACCTTTTTTTTCTCTCTAGTGCATACTTTCTGAACAGTGACTATCACAGTTTTAACAGCTTTTGTAATCTAGGTATGCCGAGAATTTCCCAAATCATCAAGTCCTGGCTCCATTTCCTTAACTATTCTTTTTTAAATTATCTGTGTCTTCTCACATTTTACTAAAACCAGTAAGAAGAAACCAGTCTGCACGTTCAGCATTTTGCTTGTAAATCTTCTCAGGTAAATGTCCAAATTGATCACTTACAAGTTCTGCTTTCCACATAACTGTAGGACACAATTCAGCTAGGCCTCTTGCCACTTATAACACAGATCACATTTTTTCCAGTTTCCAAAGATATGTTCCTTATTTCTAACTGAGGCCTCACTAGCAGGGTGGATTAAAAAACATGACTCTTCTATGCTATCTACAAGAAATTCATTTCAAATATGATGATTACAACTGTTGGAGAGTTACAAAATGGGAAAAGATATAGCATGTAAACATTAGTTGAAAGAAAGCAGGAGTGGCTATTTTAATGTCTGGTAGTATAGTCTTTAGCACAAAGACCATTACTAGATTCAGAGAGGAATAGAATATAGTGATAATTCCTCAGTGATAAAACTATAGAAATGGAGAACAGATTAAGGGCTACCAGAAGAAATTAAGGAGGGAAGGGAGACAAAAAGGAAGTCATTGTGGCTATAACAGGTCACATGAGAGATCTGTATCCTATCTGTATCACTTTTCAGATTCTGGTTATGATATTGTACTATCGTTTTTCAAGATGTTACCATTTGGAAAAACTCTGTAAAGGGTATAGGGATTTTTGTATTATTATTTCTTACAATTCATGTGAATCTATAATTATCTCAAAAGACATTTAATCAAAAAAAGGTGATATCATCTAGAACTATATAAAAAATATAAGCTCTTATTTTTTCCCTTAAAGATTTCTATTTTAAAATGAAATTATATGTGCTACACTATGTTTATTCTTGTGAGTCCCAAAACAGTTGGAAAAATTTTAGCAATCCATCAAGAGTTTTCATTAAATAAAAAACTAATGCACATTCAAATAATGTTTAGATGCTCTTAGACAAAACATATTTCCTTGAGTATATGTACTTGTAACTTTCTCTGTCTTGAGGGTTTTCAGTGGAATTTTCACAAACAGGTAATATACTCCGTGGGTTATACCCCAAAAGACCCCAAATCTTATAAAAATAACCCTGCTTTACAGTGACATTTCCTTGGCATTTTTTCTTATTGTTGAGGTACAAATTTCCACAGATAATAATTTTCCTTCTATATTAGTATAGAAATGGTTGCTTCTCCTTTTTGTGTTAGAACTTAAAGTTTGGTTCTTTTAAGGAAATAATCATTTGTTGATCATCCACTTACCTCTGTGAGCCATTCTTGGTATTAACACAAACATCATTTTGTTCAAACCAAGAATCCTATGAGGTATATTTTAACTAACAAGGTAACGAAGTGTGGAAGAGTTGATGTAAATTGTCTAAGATTTCATAGACAGTCAGTGGCAAAGCTGGAATCTGATCCCAGGCTTGTATGGCTCCAAAGCTCAATGCGTTTTTGCAAAACACTTTCCTTCCATGCCATAATGCCACTGATAACCAACTCTGAATTTGTGTCATATATATCTATTTCCTTTAAAATGTTAAGCTTTCATTCAATCTTGGGTCCATGCCTAGTTAATAAGATGCTAGCACTGCCCTCAATAAAGATTAGGAAGCTGGGACTTTGGAGTTCAGCCACATAATTAAATGGTGTTCATAACATGGCATACTATTGCATAGTTAATTGACATATACCATTTTTCAAGCATTTCTGTTAAGAATAAAAGCGTGACATGTAGCTGGCTGAGCACATGCCTGTGATGCTGGGATGTGTGTATATGTGTTCAATCTTCTTGACATTGAATATTTGAAGGAAAAATATTATTATTCTGAAATTTTAGTTGATCTCTATCATTCAAGGAACTCATAAACTAACAACATGATGCAAATATGGGTTAAATTTGTAAAGTTAAAACATTTTTTTTCTGAGTATTCCTGGCGTTACATCAATGAAAATAGATACTACCAAGTTTTACATAAAGTATTATGTGTAAAAGTACTTCCACCAAGTTTGCTCTCAAATACCTATGTTTTTGTAATTTTTATTATATAGCCATTGTAAAAATAAGTATGAAAATTATAATATGTTCTTCAATTCTAATATTCACTTGTTTATCTTTCAATGGGCACCATTCCTAGTATAGATGGGGACTGAAAACTAAACAACCGTGACAGAGTTCATTCTTTGGGGTTAACAGAGGATACTATGGATTGTGTTGTTTTATTTTTTGTGTTTCTAGGAATCTGTGTGGTCACTTTATCGGGCAACAACAGCATAATAACATTAATCAGAAGCAGCCCTCAGCTTCATACCCCAATGTACCTTTTCCTCTGCTGTTTTGCCTTTCTAGAAAATGGCTACTCATCAGTCACACCTGTCATGCTCATGGGCTTTCTCAGTGAAGGAACCTTTCTGCCTGTTGTTGGTTGTGTAGCCCAACTCTGTTCTGTAGTCACACTGGGGACAGCTGAGTGCTCTCTGTTGGCTGTCATGGCCTGATCACTATGTGGCCATCTGCTCTATTCCACCCTCATGTATCCCAGAATCTGCACTCTCTTAGTGGGGATATCCTATCTGGGCAGACGTGTGAATGCTTGTTCATTTACTAGCTGTTTATTAAGTCCGTCTTTTGTGGAACAAATAATTTCGATCACTTTTTCTGTGACTATGCACCACTTTTGAAACTTTCTTGTTCTGATTTTATTTCTGAAATAATTCCAGCCTTCTCTTCTGGCTGCGTCATTGTGGTCACTGTGTTTATCATTACTCTCTCTTGTATCTCCATCTTTTTCTCAATCCTGAAGATGCACTCTGCTGAGGGGTGGCACAAAGCCTCCCCCACCTGCACATCCAACCTCACAGTGGTCACTCTTGTCTATGGGACCATTACATTCATTTATGTGATGCTCAGGTCCGGCTACTCAACTGAACAAAACAAAGTGATGTCTGTGTTCTACACGGTCCTGATCACCGTGTTGAACACCCTCATCTACAATCTAACAAGGAAGTTAAAGAAGCCATGAGAAAACTGATGGCTATAAAACATTGGTGGTCCTGAAGTGATCTGATTTCAATAATAAACACTATATAACGAGGATCTCTTCTGCAGATGAATGGACGATGTACTAAGTAAATTTCAGTTTATCTTCAGACTATCCTAGACTCATAAATTTCATTATGTCAATATCAAGAAAATTTTCAGCATAAAAATTAAACGTGGATTCACTAAGATAGGATTATCTAGTAACAAAAATAGATATTTGCTTTATCCTTCCTCCACTCACCATTCTTGCATCTATAAGTAAAACTCTTTTCAAAGAAGTTCTATGCTCTTTGAATTCAGTGTTTGGAATGAAGAGCTGGAAGCATCAGAGACTCCTTGAAGGTGGAATAAAGAGTAGTGCTGCTATCCAAGATATCATCATCTGAAAGAGATGGTGTCTATACTCTACAGACAATCTAAGAGTTGAAACTAGTGATACTGATGTTTGAAAAGCTTCTATTTTCCTGTGATCTGGACCTGACAAACAGGATCCCTCCCACACTACCTACCCCTGCAGATAAGCTTGATCCAATCAACTCAGAAGATAGCTGAAAACTCCCTTTAGCTAATAGTTTTTCCCTTCTAGGAATATTTTCCTCCAAATACCTTAGAAAGTCACCAAAGGAGAGTGTACCGGGAACTAACTGGCAGGACCTAGCTCCTGTGGAGGTGAATAAGTAAGGATATTTTCATTAGGGTATTTCAATCTTGGGAATGTATGTACACACTGCTGAATGTCTGTTGAACCACTTTATGCCCTTCTATTCCTATTGCTTATGATACTAAAAATTCTCCATATTAAGTCTTCTCTGACCTTCCCATCACCAAAACTGATCTGACTACCACCGTTGCTGAGTGCCAACCTGCCAACAAAATATTTCAATTTGACCCTGGGACAGCACCATTCCCCAGGGGCCCAGCTGGCCACCTGGTGGCAGGTTGATTATGTTCCACCCATTCCGTCTGGCCTGTTGAAGTCTTTGTTATGGGGCAGCTGACAGACAACATCTGCAAGTTGGAGTGGCTGTCCTACAGAATGAGAGATATGCCTTAAAAAAAATATGAGTCAGAATGCATGGTTCCAGGTTCCAAGGGGGTAGAGGTAGGAGTGGTCTTTCTCTTTATTACATTAGACAACACACTGATTAAGTTTTCTTCTACTACAAACTTAATGGTTAAAAGCAATACAAATTTATTACCTTACAATTCTGGAGATCAGAAGTCCAATATGGGTCTCACTAGGCTAAAATCAAGGAATAGGAAGGGTGTGGCTTAGTTCTGTAGGATTTAGGGGAAAATCCATTTTCTTGGCTTTTCCAGCTTCCAGAGACCACTGACCTTCCTTGACTTGTGGCCTCCTTCTCCCATATTCAAAGACAGTGATGTTATAGCTCTCACACTGAAGGAGTGGGAGATATATGATTGAATGTGTGTTTGTATACACATGTGTGTATGAATGTCAATAGTGGAGGGGTGTAGAACTTCAATAGATGAATATATAGGACTTCAGAATGAATAAAGAATGGTATAAGATGTAGAAATACAAATTTTAAACTCTAAGTTATTTAATTCAGCCATGATAAAAATTAAAGCTACAACTAGAAGACTTATAGTAATAGCTGGAGACTTGAAGTCTTAAGAAACTGAATTATTCGGTAATAGAATTTGAGATGACAATGAACTGAGCTAGCCATTATATCTTTTTATACAGATATGAATAAAATGTTGGAAAATGTATGTATGATCATATATTAAAAGAAACTCAAAATATATGTTTCTAGGGGGTAAGATTTTATATTTATTCTCTACCTGAATAAAGTTGACTTGCTTATTTGTAGTAAAGTGGCATGTGGGATTCCACTTAAACTCTACTTGTTTATTGTTATATAACTTTCAAACTTGATACTATCACATTCTATTTCTTGTTAGCTGTGAGATGACTAAGTTTTATTTTGTCTTTACAATAGAATATTGAATTAAAATTTATTCTCTTTTTTGGTATTTAACCCATTGATTTTCTGTTTTGACCTTGTTGTAATAAACTCAGAAAATAAAATCTGTAATGATCTTCTCAGACTTGGAAAAACCACTGTTTTTTTTTTTCTTGTGTCCATTATGTTCAAATTAAATATATAGGAAAGGTCACATAACACAGAGAGAAATTCCAATTTCTTTTTAGTAAAGCATACTATTTATAGATACTGAGGTATCTCAATCCTGAAATAGGTTAAAGAGTCCAAAGTGGTTTTCATGGGGAGTTTGACTTTGGATTTGTAAAAGATGGGGCAAAGGACCATTGTTTTCTCTTTGAGCCATTTTAACTAAGTGCATGTAATAATTTGGTAATGCTAAACATGAATAATATTAAATTCTTTTAATAAATAACTCATTCTGGCTGTTGCATGGAGGGCCAAAAATGCATATAGGAAAATCAAATAGGACAGCTATTGTAGTGTTGAGATGGAGAGAAGTGGACTCATTTGATAGGAATGTAGGAAGTAACATCAACAGGAGTTGGTTATTGGTGAGTATAAGAGAGGAAATTAGGATCCTGAGCACTGGCGTGGCGCTTAGTGCCAGACAGTAGGCCTAGTCAGTTTTACGGAATTAGGCAGAGCGTTGAGAGTGGAGGAGGAAGCTGTGAATCAGGGACTAGTTGGGAACCAGTGGTTGTCGCTTTAGCACTTAGCTCTTGAAGTTGACTAGGCAACAGCAGTGGTGCGGAGTACACATTTCAGCCTTCACTCTGACCTGAATTTTAAATCTGGATTTAATTTAACAAGTTGAGCACATTTGGACAAGTATCTTATAGTAAGTCTCGTTTCTCTGTCTGTAAAGCTAGAATAATAAGAATGCTAGGCTCACCAAATTATTGTGAGGATTAAACAAGAAAATGTAGGTAAAATGGTAAGTGCTGTGCTTGGCAAAGAGTAAGGTCTGAATCAACTTTGGTTGATATCATTAGTGCAAAGTCCATAAAGGGGAGCATCAGGAGGGTGAGATAGGACTTTCTATAATTAGACTTAGCAAGAGAATTAGATTGTCTTCAGGTTGAAGATAGCTGTTTCTACCATTGTCTTTAGTTTGAAGACAGCTGCTTCTACCATTATTCATCTAGTCAAATAAGCCACTAGCCAGTAATCTTCCCTTTGAGGCATGTAGACTAAGTCTGATCTGGAAGTCATCCAAACTACTTTTTACTTCACAGTTGTCTATCTATACAACGTTAAAGATATTCATTCGTTTTATACTTCTTGTTAGAAAAAAATATATGCACGTCTTAAATAATTGTGTTATTTAAAATTCAACTTTACATGGTGCTCTACCCCATTCCCCAAGGCACATAATGGAGTGCCTTACATACATCACATGAAACATTTCCGAAATGAATACGTGTAGAATGAAGGAAGCTAAGGTTACTCTTTTATATTTGAAGTTTAGTATTCCTTAACCCAAAATATCAAAGTAAACTTAGAACCAATATTTAGCTATGAGATGATATTTTATATTATACTCCCAAGGATTATCAGATGAACATGTATCAGCACCTAGTAAAAAGAAAAAAACCGGATCTCTTGAGAATTGACAGAAGCCTTAAAGGTTAGTTATGTTTGTGTGAAGTGAACTGCTCAATATTCACTTGAGAATGTGATAATGATCCCTGCTATTTTTGAATTCACATTTGAATCTCTAGAATCTTCAGAGATTTATCCTCAGAGCCAAACAATTATAAAACAGCATGGCTGCTGTATAACAACAGTGACTTTGGATTTATTGCTCTAAGAGGAATGAATTCTTATTTCAAGAGGTAAAATTTTGGTGTTTGCGAGTTAATCTGATGTGTTAGTTTTCATTTAGCACTTGAAAACACTTTATCGTCTAAGGTTATATCACTACTCACAAGTCATACTTGAGTAAGAAGGCGGATGTAATCCAGCAGTCAGCTAGCAAGCAATCCCAGCTGAATTAACCTAAATGTCTACAGTCTATTTAGTGTGTACAAAGAAGCATAATTCAGGATTCTTCACTTTTTCACCCGTGATACGAGAAACTCACATGATCTTTCCACACTATCTAAGCTTGGCACTCAGCCAGAATGTTAATAAATTCGATAGCTTTGACATACTTTGTGGGACTTACTGTCAGTAAATACCTTGTGGAAAGACTTCTGTTGTTTATTTTTCTGAATGTTTTAGTTTACAGGCAACTAGATACTTTGGATTGAGTCATATAGAGAATATAAAGTCAGAAAACTTGGAGATGAGGTTCAACCTGGCCACTCGCTGGGTGAACCTAGGTAAACTTAATAATTTTAGGTTGGAACTTTATTCAGTTGTGTATAATGTTGAAAGTAATATTATTTCAGTCTGTAGTCCTCAAATTAGAAGATGTTGTTACATTAGGAAATGATTTGATTTGTTTAAGTAAATGTACTTCAATTATGTCCTAAATATTAAACATATAACATTTTGCATAGTAATCATATTGATATGTATTATATTGATATGTCAAACTACTTGATAAAACAATATTTTAATTGCAAATATTAAATGTCTATAATGAATTTACAATAGGTGACTTCATTCATAACCCTAATTTGAAATTCCTTTCTATTTCATCTTTATCCTGTTAGGAAAATTGTATTTCTCCCTTTAAAACATGGTCTTGCTTTACTGATAGAAATTGTAAACTTGTCAACTAGACACCTCTTTCATCCACAGCTGTCAGAAAGTAGAAAGAGTTATTTATTAGCCACCCATTTCAAGAGACTTGACTTCATCGTATTATTTAACTTCATTTATAGCATAGTTATCAAAGGAATGGACTGAATTCTAATTGCTTGGGATTCACATCTTGATTCCACCACTTGCGATGTAAATTTAGATAAATTACTTAACATCGTCAAAGTCACTTTCTTCATGTATAAGTTAAATTAAAGTACTTAATATTATTTCATGGAAATTAAAATAGAACTCTATATGTAAAACTATTCACCTTGTTCCCATATCATTTAGTAAGCATTCTATAACTGTTAGTTATTACTCAAACCTCCATTACATAATCCTATATTTATATGCTATCTTTTTTATTACACATACCATTCCTTTATGTTATTCCCATAATGCTTATGTTTTTTCATTTTTAGCTTTAAAGCCAATTTTAGTACATGTTATAGATGTATAATATAAAGGGAAAAAGATATACATTATTTCAAGTAGGTTTTCTAGTGTTTCTTCAAAACAAACTTTTAAAGTATAGAAGACTCATTACACATATATATATGAACTCTAGACCCTGAAGTAAAGTCCGAACTTAGCTTAGAACAATTTATTTGTTTTAATAACCTCTATGTGTATTAATTAAAACGAAACTGTCAAATTTACAACTTCTTTAATGTAATGTTTCATTACAGGTTCATTTTGGTAGCAGCTACGTTGTGTCATGGATGCCCTGTGGGATGGGAACCACACTGAAGTGACAGAGTTCATTTTATTGGGCTTAACTGATGACCCGATCCTTCGAGTCATTCTCTTCATGATCATCCTCTGTATCTACCTGGTGACAATATTCGGCAATATCAGCACAATCATTCTTATCAGAATCTCTTCTCAGCTCCGTCATCCTATGTATTTTTTCCTGAGCCATTTGGCTTTTGCCGACATGGGCTTATCATCTTCCGTCACACCCAATATGCTTGTAAACTTCCTGGTGGAGGGAAATACCATCTCCTACTATGGATGTGGCATTCAGCTTGGTTTTGTTGCTGCCTTTGGTTCAAATGAATGCTTCCTTCTGGCTGTTATGGCATATGATCGCTTTGTGGCAATCTGCAGCCCACTGAATTATTCCACCAAAATGTCCACACAAGTCTGTGTTCAATTGCTCGTAGTGACTTACATAGGTGGTTTTGTCAATGCTTGCTCTTTTGCTTTTTGTGTCTTTTCTTTAGTCTTCTGCGGACCAAATCGAGTCAATCATTTTTTCTGTGATTTTGCTCCTTTAGTTGAACTCTCCTGTTCTGATGTCAGTATCTCCGCAGTTGTTCCCTCATTTATCGCTGGTTCCATCATTGGGGCCACAGTGCTTATTGTGGTCATCTCCTACATCTACATCCTCATCACCATCCTGAAGATACACTCCACTGAGGGGCGCCACAAGGCTTTCTCAACCTGTGCCTCGCACCTCACAGCAGTCACTCTGTACTATGGGACCATCACATTCATTTATGTGATGCCAAAATCCAGCTACTCAACTGACCAGAACAAGGTGGTGTCTGTGTTCTACATGGTGGTGATCCCCATGTTGAACCCCTCATCTACAGTCTCAGGAACAATGAGATTAAGGAGGCTCTGAAAAGAGAGATTTCCCAAAAAATATTTTCTTAGTGAAGCCTGTTATTTTGAAGGATTAGATATAATAATATACCAGGAATATAATTATAAAAGGAAATTGAGTGTCTGTGGTCTCAGTATTTCAGTCGTTATGTCAATAGCCAGTGTGGAGCTTTTTAGTAAAGGTAGGGGGTGGATTTTCAGATATCAAATTGTAAATCAGAAGACCATTGTGAGTAAGCTTCAATAAATTTGAATTAAATTTAATTAGTTACACAAATTGGTTAACATGAAACAATACGGAATCTGCTGAAAATTCTTCTAAAATTTTATTCATATCTTTTCAAAAGGCGTTCTCTGCTGTAAGTTACAGTTATTGTACCTCTAAACCTTTAAGACCATGTCCATTTTTAACTTCAGCTTATCCTGAAATGAGTGTGATAATTACAGTTATGATTGAGTACATTCTGAGGGGAAATGACCGAGTGGAACCAGACGGTAAAATGACTGGAGACCTTCTTCTTGTAGTAAGGTCATCTGCTGGCAATGGGCTTTTTTGGATTCATAAATCTGACCTGTGTTCCTGGCCACAAGCTCCAGCCTAGTTAAAGGGGACCCCAGGAAAGAACAGGATGAGATGCCCCTGACCAACCTGTGAATTCTTCTTTCGGGTCAAATCAGGTGAGTTTCCTGTGGGAATGAACAGGCTTCCTGAACTCATCGGGGGCTGGGTGCAGCAAACCCTTGGAGTAACTTGTTCATGGTCAGAATCTCATCACGTTAAGGAAGATTGAGGGAACTGGATGTGTTTCTCCTGTGAAACTTAATTTACTTCTAAATCCTGATGACTACCACATTTATTTTTCATTCCCTGTCCTCTTTTTATTTTTTGAGACAAAAATATTTTTATCTATTGAATCTCAAGCACAAAGTGTCTAAAGCTAAAGTAATTATCTCCTTCCATCCTCAAAGGGCTCCCCTCCAATATTCTGTAACCCAGCAAGAGGCATCATCATTCAGTCAATTTATTGATTCAGAAATCTGAGAGAAATTTATTTCTTTTCCCTCTTCCACCTGCCTACATTTGTTCACAAAGTTTTACAGTCTGAGGCCAAAATTTAGTTCCTACTTCTCTTCGTTTTCATTGTTAGTACTACTATTTCAAGGTACCAACTCATGCATTTATTTAACAATGGTATTCCTGTGATAGCTAAATTTATGTGTTAACTTTGCTGGGCTATGGTGTGCAGTTGTTAGATCAACTACCGGTCTAGATGCTGCTATAAAGGTGGTTTTTTAAGACATGATTAACATTTAAATTGGTAGATTTGAGTCAAGCAGATTATCCTCCTTAATGTGGGTGGTCCTCCTCCATCAGTTGAAAGCCATAAGAAAAAAAACTGAAGCACTCTGAAAACCAGAGATGTCTCTCCTGGCTGTCTTTGGACTCAAGTCTGCAAGCTCAACTTTTACTGGAATTTCTGGTTTGCTGGACTACCCTGTGGATTTTGGAATTACCAGCACCCACTATTGTCTGAGAAATTCCTTCTAAAAAGAATATATCTTATTCGTCCTCTTTCTCTGGAGAATCCTGACCAATAGAATCCCAACCAATTTTCATATTCATTCTCTTATTCTTTTCTAATTCATTCTCCATACACCAACCATACTCATAAATCTCAATAGATTATGTTCTTTGTTAATATGTCCCCAAAATCTTAGAATAAAGGCAACGATTCTTAACACGGCTTACGAAGTCTTGAACATGGCCCCTGTTTTACTTCTCTCTCTCACCACTTTTCCCTCAGTCCCTAAACACCCAAACTCTAGCAATCAATTATTGGTCTTCTTTTAAATGATCAAACACTTCCATCTTCTTTGCCACCTCAGAACTCTCTGACATGCACTACCTCTACCTGGATGCATTTTTCTCCTCACCTAGGTAATGCCTTCTTGTGTTATAGGTACCAACCTAAACCTTGTTTCTCATCCTCTTGGAAGCCTTCTTGAATTTTGGGGCCAAATTAAGTAGACCTGTTATCCCCCCGTAGAACTCTGAGTATTTTCTTTGGAATACTCAGTGCGCTTGTAGTTACAGAACTCGTTTTTGTTTTCTCCAAAATGCTGGACAGCTACCATGTCTTTCATCTTTCCCTATGAGTCTAATTTTCACACAGTTCCTGGAACATAGTAAACATAAATGCATATTTGAAATGAATGAAAGAAAAACTAATAAATGAACGGATGGCTGAATGAAGGTTTTGCTCTGACCTGAACCACTGCGTGCGCTGACTTTGAATCTGTTGAGTGTCAGACTGATTCAAGTAATTGAATGTTTTTGTCAGATCCTGCTACAACTGTGACAGGCTTTGACACAAACCCATGCTTCACCACAATTATGACGCTGCCTCGACACTGTTTCACTCAGCTTGGCAACTAGAATCCTAGCCTAGTTCAGTAAAAGTCACGTAATCACGCTCTGCTGAATAATATCTCCCTTATGTGCTTGCATGGTTGGAGAGTCAGAAGATCCAAAAGCACAATGTTAGTAATAATACTAGTAGCAGTAGTAAGAGCGTTACCAATAGGAGCTATAATATGAAATTACTCATTCCATTCCGAGTATCGTTCCCAGTGATTTACAAATATTGACCCAATTAATCCTCAGAATAACCGTATGAAGTTTTTTCTTATTTGTATTTTACAGAGGGTGTAACTGAGGCACATAAAGGTTAAGCAAAAACTCAAGGTCAGAAATATGGTCTTAATACTTTGACTTCTTTTACGCATATGGTCTCTGTGGAGGGCCAAAGCGAGGGGCTTTCTGAGAATACTTCACCACTAGAGGATTTTCATTTGTCTCTGACACATTGTATTCTAACCAACGCTTTCCATTCAAAGTAAATATGGAGACCTCCACATCTGGATATGTCAGACTAATTTGTGTTAGACTAAGTTTCCGGCACAAAACAAGTAAGAAGGTGGATAAATATCTTGAAATGTTTGAGGGCATAGACTTGTGGTTCCACTGAAGATGAAGTAGCTCTGTTCCACTAGTTCCTCCTAATTATTACCAAAAATACCCCCAGATGGGACACAACAAACAAGCATATGAAGACTCTGAAAGGAGGAAGAAGAAGACAGACTCCTAGGGCCTTAGGGACCTAAGGAACCACATAGCGGTGTGTCCCTGGGTTTACCTATTGCTTCCATGTGTCCTGGACAGGGTGCTGCAGAAGCCTCCAAACCAAAACAGCCAAGAGGCAAAGATCAAAAGAGCTCTAAGAAAAGCCTGTTGCCTCTAGCCAAAGAACTGGGAAAAGGGTGGTCTTAAGAGAATAGAAAACTTTTTGTCAATACCTGCCCTACTCCAGACAAACACCAGTGGAAAAACTGTGCATGCTTCTCACTCCTAGGCTTCAGTGGGGCTGAGTAGGGAGCTGATCTTCACCCCACCTCCCCTCCAGTTCTCCTGCCCTGTAGTGTCAGTGGAGATCAGTGCGTAAACAAGCCTCCACTGCCATCTGGCAGCAATGAGACTGAGGGAGTATGAGAGGGGGCTAGAGGGTACTCTGCTCCCCCAGGTAGCATTCTCCCTCAGCCCCCTGTAAGTGGACCAGTGAGGGGCTAAGCATACACCTCTGCCCTGAACAACAATGAAGCAGCGTGAAGCAGCTCTCTCCAATGCACCTCTCCAATGCACTTCCATAGTGGCATTGGGACCCAACAAGGAGGTGAGCTTTCTTGGAGGCATGGAGACATGCAAGTCATGGTCATACTATCACTGGGAGGGAAACAACAGGGCGGAGGGGGGAGCTGAACTTCCGTCTCACTCATCTGCAAGGAGGCAGTGTGGGTCAGCGCTCCCTTTTTGCCAGAGTTGTGTCAGTAGTGCTCAGCGAGAAGGTCAGCAACCACAGTCACCTGGTGCTGCAGTGACGCCTCGGCAGCGGAATTTCCTTGCAAAAAAAGATTGAATATGATCCAGAGTCACATAATATAATATCCTAATTGTCTGTGATACAATCACAAATCACTTGTCATATCAAGAATCAGAAAAAATTACAATTTCAATGAGAAAAGACAATATATGCAAACATCAAGATGAATGAATAGGATGCTGAAATAATGTGACAAGGGTTTTAAAGCAGCCATCACACAGATGCTTCAGCAAGCTTCATTAAATTTTTTGATACAAATGAAAAAAATAGAAACTATTGGCAAGAAATAGAAGTTACAAAAGATAATCAAGTGAGAATTCTAGAACTGAAAATGCAATCACTGAAGTGAAAAAAGAAAGAAAAGAAAAATCTGGAAAGCCCTCGAGAGAAAGGAATCATTACTTATTGACAAAAGCAATACGAAAGACAATAGGTTTCTCATGAAGCCAGGAAGGCCAGAGGGAAATGGCACAATATTTTTCAAGTCCTAAAAGCAAAGAATTTTGATATGTAAATTCTACATCTAGCAAGATAGCCTTAGGAATGAAGGAGAAATAAGGACATTTTAGATGAAGGAAAGCTAAGAGAATTTGTTCCCAACAAATCTCTTTAAGTAATGGCTAAAAGAAGTTCTCTATTCAGAAAATAAATGATAAAAAGAAGACCTGGAACTCTAGTACTTAAAAAATATGTAGAACAGAATGAAAATTTTAAAAGGCCGCATATGAAAACATGTGAGATTCAGGTAAAGCAGTGCTGAGAGAGAAATTTACATCACTACATGCTTACATTACTAAAGAGGAAAGGTCCTAGAATATATAAAACACTCTTGAAAGAGAAGAACAAAGTGGGACCTGATATTAAGGCTACCTGATACTAAAGCTCATTTAATATAAGTATACTTATATAGTATTATATTATGCTTACTATATAGTCTTACTATATAGCTACAGTCCTCAGGACAGCGTGGTGCTGGTGGAAGAACAGACACAGAGATCAACGAAGCTGACTAGAAAACCCAGAGAAAGACCCACACAAGGATGCCCAACTGATTTTTTCAAAAAGTGCAAAAACAATCCACTGAAAGATGGAAGGCTTTTCAGCTAATGGTGCTGGAGCAATTGGACTTCCATGGAGGACAGAAGCACCTCAACCTAAACTTCACATGTCATACAAGAATTAACTCAAAAGAGATCATAGGCATAAATATAAAATGTAGAACTAAAAATCTTTAGAAAAAAATAGGAGAAAATATTTAAGATATAGGACCGGTGAAGAAGTTCTGGGAATTGACACTAAACCTACCATTAGTGAACAGAAAGATTGATCAAACCACTGTCACGAAAACAGTGTGTTCCGAAACATGTTTTGATTCATTTTCTGCTTGCATATTTGTATATATATATATATATATATATATATATATATATATATATATATACATGTATGCACACACACATAGTAAAATTATTTTAAAACTGTATCCTGTTTGTACTAGAAAAATACTTATGGCAGGACGTATCTGGTAATTAGATAATTCTTTAATTGCTTTGTACTCAAAGTGATGATTTTTATTGAAAGAACTCGGCTGTTATTTATTTACATCATGTAAATTTTTTAAATTTTCACTGTTTTTTTTTTTTACCATCCCAGGGATAAACCTATTTGATATGTCTACTAACCTCCTTAGGGCTTCTGCATTTTCTTGTTTGTTAGACTGTAAATGATGGGATGGTGTCAGAACTGTATAAGTCATAGCCATCAGCATAACTTCACGGAATGAGTCACTGTCCTTGGGCCTCAAATAAACAAAGCAAGCAAATCCATAGTGGATGCACACTACAGTGAGGTGGGAGGAGCAAGTCGAGAAGGCTTTATACTTCCCCTTTGCAGAAGGCGTCTTCACAACTATGGACCCAATGAAGACATAGGAAATCATAATTAAAATAAGGCTGCCCACCAACACAAGACAGACAGCACAAAAATAGCCATTTCATGATGCAAAGTGTAATCACAAGCAAGGGAGACCACAGGCGAGATGTCGCAGAGAAGTGCTGGTTGGCGTTGGAGTCAAAACGACAAGTTCAATACAGTGATGATGATGCACAGAAAAACCAGGAACTCAACCATCCAAGAGGCCAAAATCAGCTGAAAGCAGATTTTACGGGTCATTTGCATGGCATAGTGCACTGTGTTGTGAATGGTATTGTAACGGTCATAGGAGATGGCAGCCATGATGAAGCAGTTATTGCCTCATAAGCCTAAGAAGAAAAACATCGGTGTGACACACTCAGGAAAAGCAATGGTCTTGCTCTCTGATGGCAAGTCCACTAACATGTGGGGGAGGGTTACCATAGTGGTACAAGTTTCTAAAAAGGACAGGCCACCAAGGAAAAAATATATGGGGGTGTGAAGGCTGTGACTGAGCTTGATGGCCTGGTCATCATAAGTTATCACAAGTCATTAATAAACTATTGTTTGAATGAATAAAGGAATTCAATCTTTTAAATCATTTAAAATGAAAATAACACTTAAAAAATTTAGGGACATCAGTGAAAATTTCCAAAAGAACTTTGACTTTTCTTTCAATCTGGTCATATTTTCATCAGTTCACCACCATGAAGTGGCACCAGGTGATATTGTGACAATGACTAGACCATGTAAATGAATTTAACAGGCAACTTCTGCTGGGTTTCTGTCCATGATAATAATTGGAACTTGAGATCCATAGCATCATTAATTCTTAATACATATCTATTATTTTTAAATTCTTAAGAACTCATAGATGCTCTTTTCCAGATACCTAATATAATGGACTAGCTTGGAGTCAACATGATTTTGGAGGTACTGTCTTACTCTAGAATGGTATATTCTGGTCATTATGTTGTAATGAACTTTGGATTTTTAGCAAAACTTCCAGGACATTTTCTATCAGGTATACCTGTTATGTGGTTTGCTTTGCAGTATAGAACTGAATAGAATCAACCTACACTTCTCAAATCAATTGGAAAACTATATTTCTATTTCGATTGCTCATTAAATATCCAATCTCATATGAGGTGAGGGCAGAAAAGTGATATGAAGATACTCCATAGAATTTTTATTTTAACATCTATCACTGTTAAAGGTAACATTTTTCTTACGTTCCTGCTAAACACAAGTGCGACGTTAACTGGAAAGTTGTCAAAGATCTTCCTTGGAGAAATGTCTATTCAAGTGTTTAGTCCATTTTTAATTGGGTATTCGTTTTTTTGCTATTGAGTTTGAGAACTTACTTAGATATTTTGGAAATTAATCCCTTGTCAGATATATGAGTCACAAATATTTTGTACCATTCTGTAGGTTGCCTTTTCACTCTGTTCATTGCTTCCTTTTCTTTGAAGAGGCCTTTTAGTTCGATGTAGTCCCACTTATTTAGTTTTTCTATTTTTTTGCCTGTACTTTTGGAGTCATAGCCAAGAAGTCATTGCCAAAACCAAAGTCATGTAGTTTTCCCCTATGTTTTTCTCTAGGAGTTTTATAGTTTCAGGACTTTTGTTTCAGTTGTTGTATATATATTTTCTTTTGTGAGGAAGATCAGCCCTGAGTTAACATCTGTTGCCAATCCTCTTCTTTTTTTGGTGAAGAAGAGAGACCCTAGGCTAATATCTGTGCCCATCTTCCTCTACTTTATCTGGGATGGCGCCAGAGCATGGCTTGACAAGCAGTGCGTCAGTCTGCGCCTGGGATCTGAACCTGCGAACACCAGGCTGCCACAGTGGAGTGTGCGAACTTCACTGCTATGCCACTGGGCCAGCCCCCATTAAGGTATTTTGAGTTGATTTTTGTATATGG
The DNA here is from genome assembly GCF_057802395.1 of Ceratotherium simum simum. NCBI lineage: Eukaryota > Metazoa > Chordata > Mammalia > Perissodactyla > Rhinocerotidae > Ceratotherium > Ceratotherium simum. The sequence goes on from NC_141906.1 coordinate 21,597,284, forward strand.
TATAAGGGTCCAACTTCATTGTTTTGCATGTGAATATCCATTTTCCAACACCATTTATTGAAAGGACTATTCTTTTCTCATTTTGTTATCATGACACTCTTCTCAAAGGTCATTTGACAGTATATGTATGAATTTATTTCTGGGCCCTCTGTTCTATTTCATTAGTCTATATGTCTGTATATGTGCCAGTACCATACTATTTTAATTACTGTAGCTTCCTAATATATTTGAAATCAGGAATTGTGATGCTTCCAGCTTTGTACTTGTTTCTCAAGATTTCTTTGGCTGTTCAGGGTCCTTCATGTTTCAAAACAAATTTTAGCATTGATTTTTCTATTTCCATAAAAAATGCCATAGAAATTTTGATAGTGATTGCATTGAATCGGGATATGGCCTTGAGTAGTATGGACATTTTAACAATAATCTTCCAATCCATGAACAATGGATCTTTGTATTTATTTGTATCTTCTTTAATTTCTTTCATCATTGTCTTGTGGCCTTTAGGGTACAAATCTTTCACCTTCTTGGTTATGTTTATTCCTAAGAATTTTATTCTTTTCATTCCATTATAAATGGGATCAATTTCTTAATTTCCTTTTCAGATAGTTCATTGTTAGTGTTTAGAAGAGCAACTGACATTTGTATGTTAATTTTGTATCCTGCAACTTTACTGAATTCTTTCATTAATTAAACAGTTTTTTTCTGTTGTCGTTGTTGAATCTTTAGGGTTTTCTACATAAATTCATGTCATCTGCAAGTTGAGATTATTTTGCCTCTTCCTTTTCTATTTAGATGACTTCTTTTTCTTGACTAATTGCTCTGGCAAGGACTTCTGGTCCTATGTTTAAAAGAAGTGGCAAGAGTGGACATTCTTGCCTTGTTACTGATCTTATAGGAGAAGCTTCCAGTTTTTCACCATGAGTATGATGCTAGCTGTGGGCTTATCATATATGGACTTTATTATGCTGAGGTAAATTTCTTCTATATGTAGTTGTTGAGTTTTTATCATGAAAGGATGTTGAATTTTGTTGAATACTTTTACTACATATATCGAGATGATCATGTGATTTGTACCCTTCATTCTGTAAATGTGGTGTATCACATTAATTGATTTGCCTATGTTGAACCATCCTTCCATCCTGGGGAGAAATCCCACTTGGTCTTGGTGTATGATCTTTTTCTTTCATGTGCTGTTGAGTTAGTTTAGCTAAAATTTTGTGGAGGATTTTTGCATGTTATGCAACATACAGCAGGGATATTGGCCTATAGTTTTCTGTTATGAGGTGTTTTTGTCTGCCTTTCTATGATGGTGCTGCTGGCCTCATAAAATGAGTTTGGAAGTAGTCCCTCTTCAACTTTTTGGAAGAATTTGAGAAGGATTTGAGTTAATTTTTCTTTAAATGTTTGGTAGAATTCATGACTGAAGACACCTGGTCCTGAGCTTTTCTTTGTAGGGAGATTTTTGATCACTGCTTTAATCTCCTTATTATTAGTGATCTGTACAGATTTTATATTTCTTTATGATTCAGACTTGGAAGATTGTATGTTTCTAGCATGTTTCTTATCCATTTATTCCAAGTTATCTTATTTGTTGGCTTATAATTGTTCATAGTAGTCTATTATGATTCTTTTATTTCTGTGAAATCAGTAATAATGTCCCTTCTTCAACTTCTAATTTTATTTCTTTGAATCTTCGTCTTCTTTTTCTTGGTTAGTCCAGGTAAAGATTTGTAATTTTGTGTATCTTTTCAAACAAAAAGAACTCTTACTTTCATTGAGTTTTTAAATTTCATTTATTTCTACTGTAACATTTGTCATTTTCTTCCTTCTGCTAACATTGGTCTTAGTCTGTTCTTCTTTTTGTAGTTCCTGGAGGTGTAAAACTAGACTACTTATTTGAGATCTTTCTTCTTTCTTAATGAAGGCATATATCAGTATAAACTTCCCTCTTAGCACTGCTTTTGCTGCTCCCTGTAAGTGTTGGTATATTGTATTTTCATTTGTCTCGAGATATATTCTAATTTCCCATTTTTTTTGTTTTGTTTTGTTTTTTTTTTTGGTGAGGAAGATCAGCCTTGAGATAACATCTGATGCCAATCCTCCTCTTTTTGCTGAGGAAGATCAGCCCTGAGCTAACATCTGTGCCCATCTTCCTCCACTTTATATGGGATGCCGCCAAAGCATGGCTTGACAAGCAGTGCGGCGATGCCTGCCTGGGATCAGCACCAGCGAACCCCGGGCCGCCGCGGCGGAGCGGGTGCATTAAACCGCTTCCGCCACCGGGTAAGAGCCTAATTTCCCTTTTGATATCTTTTTTAACCCATTGCTTGTTCAACTGTATGTTATCTAATTTCCATATATTTGTGGATTTTCCAGTTTTCTTCTGTTCTTTATTTCTATTTTCATTTCATTGTGGTCAGAAAAGATACCTGGAGTGATTTAAATCTTCTTAAGTTTGTTAAGACTTGTTTATGACCAACATATGTTCTATCCAGAGAATTATTGTGTTCACTTGAGAAGAGTGTGTATGCGACTGCTATTGGATGGAATGTTCTATATATGTGTATTAGGTCCATTTGGTCTATAGTGTTATTCAAGACTGCTGTTTCCTTATTGATTTTCTGTTTTGATGTCCTATTCATTATTGAAAGTAGGGAATGCAAGTCTCCTACTATTATTGTAGTGATGTCTATTTCTCCCTTTTGTTATGCCAATGTTTGCTATATTTAAGTGCTCTTATGTTGGGTGCATATATATCTAAAATTGTTATATCTTTCTAATGGATTGATCCTTTTATCATTAAAAAATGTCTTTCTTTGTCTCTTGTGACAATTTTTGAGTTAAAGTCTGGTTTTATCTGATAAATATGGCCACCCCTGTCTTCTTTTGGCTACTATTTCATGTACTATCCTTTTTAAGATTTTTTTTTTTTTTTGAGGGAGATCAGCCCTGAGCTAACATCCCTGCTAATCCTCCTCTTTTTGCTGAGGAAGACTGGCTCTGAGCTAACATCTATTGCCAATCCTCCTCCTTTTTTTTTCCTTCCCCAAAGCCCCAGTAGATAGTTGTATGCCATAGTTGCACATCCTTCCAGTTGCTGTATGTGGGACGTGGCCTCAGCATGGCCGGAGAAGTGGTGCTTCCGTGTGCCCGGGATCCGAACCGGGCCGCCAGTAGCCGAGTGCGTGCACTTAACCGCTAAGCCACTGGGTCGGCCCCTGTACTATCTTTTTTAATCCCTTCACTTTTAGCCTATGTTTGTCCATCTAAACATCTAGATGTTTTAGACACATCTAAAGTGTGTCTCTTGTAGGCAGCATGCTGCTCAGTCTTGCTTCTTATTTCACTCAGTTACTCATGTCTTTTGACTGGGAAGAATTTAATCCATATTTGTTTAAAGTAACTGTTGATAAGTAAAGACTTACTATTTCCATTTTGTTAATTGTTATGTGCCTTATACTTCTTTTGTCCGTCTTTTCCTTTTTTACTGACATCTTTGTGATTTGTTGATTTTTGTACTGAAATGCTATGATTCCATTCTCTCTATGTTTCATGTATTTTCTATAGGTGTTTTCTTTGTAGTTACTATGAAGTTTACATACAAGAATCTTATAGTTATAACAATCTACTTTAAGCTCCTACAAACTTAATTTCAATTGTATAAAAAACTCTATACTTCAAATTCTTTTCTCAACACTTTATGTTACTGATGTTATGATTTATGTATTTTATATTGTGTATCCATTAATATACTTTTTAGTTATAGTTATTTTTGATAATTTTTTAACTATTATACTATAATAAAAAGTGATTAATATACTACCATTACAGTATAACAGTATTCTTTATTTGTCTATATATTTGCACTTACCTTTACTTTTGAGTTGCTCTTTAGTGTCTCTCTGTTTCAACTTTAAGAACTCCCTTTAGCATTTCTTGAAAGGTAGATATAGTGGTGATGAATTCCCACTGCTTTTGTTTCTCTGGAAAGGCTTTATTTCTCCTTCATTTTTTGAGGACAGTTTGTTTGGTATAGTATTCTTGGTGACAGTTTTATTTCTTTCAGCACTTTGTGTATATCATCCCACTCTCTTCTTGCATGTGAGATTTCTGCATCACAGTCTGCTGACAGTTTTAGGGTCACTCCATTGTATGTTATGAGTTGCTTTTCTTTTACTGCTTTCAAAATTCTCTTTTAGTCTTTAACATTTACAATTTGATTGTAATGTGTTTTGGTGTAGATTTTTTGTATTATTTCATATTGGTAAATCTTTCGGGCTTCATGAATCTGGATGCTTAATTTCCTTCTCAGAATTGGAAGTTTTGGGCCATTAATATATAATTAATCTTTCCGCCCCCTTTTCGTTCTGTTCTGCTTCTTCGACTCTCATACTGCATGTATTGATTCCCATTCAGGTGTCCCACGAGTCCCTTAGGCTTTCTTCACTCTTTTTTATCTTGTTCATTTTTGCTCCTTGAATGTATAATTTCAAATGACCTGACTTTTATTTCTCTGATTCTTTCCTCAGGTTGATTAATCTGCTGTTGAACCCCTCTAGTGAATTTTTAAATTGTTATTATATTCTTCTGTTTCAGAATTTGTTTGCTTCCATTTTATATTTTCTATCTCTTTGTTGATACTCTCATTTTTAAATATGTTTTTTCTGATTTCATTATATTGTCTATCAGTGTTTAAACTCTTAGAATTCCTTCATCCTCTTTAAGATGATTATTTTGAGTTTTTGTCAGGCAGTACATAGATCTCCATTTTTTTTAGGGTCAATTACTGGGGATATATTTTGTTTCTTTGCTTGTGTCATGTTTCTCTGATTCTTCATGTTCCTTGTAGCTTTGTTGGTGTCTGTGAATTTAAGAAACAGCTTCCTCTTCCAGTCTGTATGGATTGGCTTTGACAGGGAAAGACTTTGGCAATCTGCCTGGGTGGAGATTCTGGAAGGCTCTCAAACTTTTTTTATGGGTATTCATTGTCTGGCTTCTTCTGCTGCCTTACTGCAGTACCACAGGTGAGGATGTCCTGTGCATGCTTCATTTCTCACCTACCTTATGGGAAAGAAGATTCAATTTCTTTGCTTTATCCTAATCTAGCAGAGCTGTGTCAGGTACATCAATTATCCCACAACTTCTCCTTGATCTTAGCTGTCCTCACCAAAATATTCTGGCTCTTTCAATGCCGCAGGTCAGGAGAACAGAAAATGGTCATTCTCGGAGCACAATGAAAGGCTAGGATGTGGAAGCAAACTCTACTCCTCTCCTTCCAGCCTCTACACCTTCTCTCAATCTTACAGAGCTAGGGCAAGTATAGCGTGCAGACTGCTCCTGTACTTTGTTCTTACCTGTTCCCACCAAGCTATGCCAATTCCATCAGTGCTGTGGATGAAGCAAGACAGAAACCGAACTTTCAGGCAGCTCACTGAAAGTCCAGGAGGTTGGATGCATACTCCAATTTCTCCTTTCCCCAGAGTAAGAAGTTTTGGGCTGTGGTGATCTTTTTCAACCCTGACCCATGAAAGTACATGGGAGGGGTCAATGTGGGGAAAGTGAAATTGTTCTTCTTACTGATTTCAGTGTGATTTTATTTGGTTTTGTGTTTGTGTAGGGAGTTGCACCTTGTTAAATGGATTCTGGACATCTTAATGTTCAATAAATATCTTCTAAATGAATAAACGAACAGAGAAAACAACTTCTCCCATTTGTCAAATTTCTTGATTGTCTACCTCAAGTATCAGTTCAAGACTTTTGTATTACAATCACAGCAGGTGGCCAATACATATATCGTGATTCTCTCACAGTTTTCCCTCTGAAAGAATCATGAAATCATGAGAAGGAATTCGTGAATCCCATTAGCTCAGGGAAGTGATAACGTTGGTTAAAGATCTTTGACTCCAGGAGGAATTCCCGCTGAAAAAACATTTGAGACAGAACAGAAGGGCCTCTGCACACAGTGATTTTCCAGCTATGCAAATTGAGATGACAAAATCGCTGATTTGCATAGTTACCTGTGTATAAAATCACTTGAGGCACTTTTATTAATCCTAACGAGTAGGCCATACTCCAAATTCATTAAATAAAAATCTTAGGAATGAGATTCAGATATGAGCATATTTTAGTTTTCCAGATGATTCCAATGTTGAGCCAAGGTTGAGAACACTGAGGCAGTCATTCTCAAACTTTAGTGTACAGGAGAATCATATGGAGGGTTTGATAAAACACCGAGAATATTCCTGTTAAAGAGGGATAGAAACTAGAGGGGCTCCAGACAACTAACAAGTGTATAAGTAGTGGTCCCTTGAGGAGGGAAGCCAGGCTAGCTTACCCCTGCTTATAGCCGAATACCTCTTCAAAAGTGTGAGATTGCCCTGATTGGGGTGTATGTCTCATACAGGAGCAGTTCTTTGGGTGGAGTCAAGGGAAGGCAGTAAAGCCCAGAAGACAAGCAGCTGAGGTACAGTGCCTGGCTATCCATCTTGCCCATTTCCCTATCTAACTGAAAATGGAGAGCAATACTACTGCTTTTGTGCCTTTCCATGTGGGTTGTAGAAATAGAATCAGTGGGCAGTCTAGCAGAAAATCTCAATTGCAAATATGTACTTATAATAAGTACTCTCAAAATATTTTAAGATTTTCAGAATCACTCAAAAATGACAACAAATTCAAAAGACAACAGAACATAGACCCAACGAAATAGAATTTGTAAAGCTATCATAAGAAATAGCTGTAATAAATGTAATGAATATCTTTGTGATTAAGGAGAAAGTACTAAACACATAATACAAGAATAGATGGTTATGAAACATTAACAAGAAGTTATGAAAAAATTCACTAGAGACTGTGGAAAGGAAAAATATAAGAATATACCATGTAATTATTTCCAAGGCTCAACATAGAGAGCTATTTTGTTGTTTTGATGGGTTCATAGTAATCCATAGAATGAAGGTGTCATAATTTTTTTAACCATTCCCTTATTGATGAGCACTATACCCTTTGCAATATTTCTACTATTTAAACAATCATGTAATGAACTTATTTTTATATGTATGTTTATATTCTCAGGTTATTATTTCTAGGATAGATTCCTCATGCACTATTTTAGAGGATAGCATTTAAAATTTTAACCAATTTTGCCAGATTATTTCCCCCAAGTTTCTAGCAAATCCATATCTTACCATAATGGATGAGAGTATCTTTTTCTCAGACACTTATTAGTCCCATATATACACATTTTGTATATATGTATATACACACAAATTTTGTGTGTATATTCATATGTACATTTTGTATATATAGAGACACACAAATATATACACATTTTTGTGTCTATATATATACAGAAATATGCACATGTATACATATTTTATGTTTGCTTACTCTTCTCCAGCCTAATTGGCTAATTCCTCTCATGGATTTTTGAATTACTCTTGCGAGCCTGAAGGGAGGACGAGTTACCTGAATAGCTCTTACTTCAAACTTTTACTTGATTTGTTTGCTCACTACATTTAGATGTGTAATTTATTATCTTTCTCTCAACACTAGAATACTAGGAGTCAGGGATTGTTTTTCTGGCTTGTGGGAAGGAAGAAAAGGGTCACCAATTCCAAGCAACTCTGAAATGGAGCACCACAAATCTACCCGATTTCTAGGTCTAGGAATAATCCTCTGTGGCTCACTGCTGCACACTATAGCCCTGTGGCTCCTCTTTATGGTCCTGTATCTCAGATCTCCATGATCACAACCCCAGCCTCTGTACACATGGCTCTTTACCTTGGATCCAAGGCTTCAGTTTCTGGGCCACAGTTTCTTCCATTGAAGACATTCTTTCTTTCACTTGAAGGATAGCATATATTTGAACTGAATAGTTTTATCAGCCTGCTTCCTGCCTGTAGACTTTTCAGTCTCATAGCTTTCTTTCATTTAGTTTTGGCTCTGTCTCTTTCAGTCCAAGTCACAATGGTATATCATTTAAAAAATGATGGTACATCATTTAAAAAAATCTTTTGTGTCTCCTATGTATGTTATGATATTCATACTAGTATACAAGAGGGTTCTCTACAAATCTTTCCTGGATAGTCGCATCTCTATTCCTGACTTCTTCTGAGATTGTTGAGGGATTCATGAGTCCCATACCTAAACTCTTCAGCACTAGCAAGGCATTTTTCTACCACACTTTTGCTTTCTCTCTAGTGCATACTTTCTGAACAGTGACTATCACAATTTTATCATCTTTAGTAATCTAGCTACGCTGAGAATTTCCGAAATCATCATGTCCCGGTTCCATTTCTTTAACTGTTCTTTTTTAAATTATCTGTGTCTTTTCACATTTTACTAAAACCACTAAGAAGAAACCAGGCTGCATCTTCAGCATTTTGCTTGTAAATCTCCTCAGGTAAACATCCAGATTCATCCCTTACAAGCTCTGCTTTCCACATAACTGTAGGACACAATTCAGCTAGGCCTCTTGCCACTTATAACACAGATCACCTTTTTTCCAGTTTCCAAAGATATGTTCCTTATTTCTAACTGAGGCCTCACTAGCAGGGTGGATTAAAAAACATGACTCTATGCTATCTACACAAATTCATTTCAAATATAATGATTACAACTGTTTGAGAGTTACAAAATGGGAAAAGATATAGCATGTAAACATTAATTGAAAGAAAGGAGGAGTGGCTATTTTAACATCTGGTAGTGTAGTCGTCAGCACAAAGACAATTACTAGATTCAGAAAGGAATATAATACAATGATACAATTCTTGAGTGATAAAACTACAGAAATGGAGAACAGATTAAGCGTTACCAAAAATTAAGGAGGCAATGGAGACAAAAAGGAAGTCATTATGGCTATAATAGGTCACATGAGGGATCTGTATCCTATCTGTATCACTTTTCAGATCCTGGTTATGATATTGTACTATCGTTTTTCAAGATGTTACCATTTGGAAAAACTCTGTATAGGGTATAGGGATTTTTTATTATTATTTCTTACAATTGCATGGAATCTATAATTATCTCAAAATACAACATTTAATCAAAAAAAGGTGATATCATCTAGAACTATATAAAAAATATAAGCTCTTATTTTTTCCCTTAAAGATTTCTATTTTAAAATGAAATTATATGTGCTACACTATGTTTATTCTTGTGAGTCCCAAAACAGTTGGAATAATTTTAGCAATCCATCAAGAGTTTTCATTAAATAAAGAACTAATGCACACTCAAATAATGTTTAGATGCTGTTAGACAAAACATTTCCATGAGCATATGTACCTATAACTTTCTCTGTCTTGAGAGTTTTCAGTGGAATTTTCACAAACAAGTAATGTACTCAATATCTAAAAAGACCCCAAATCTCATAAATGTAACCTTGCTTTACGGTGATCGTTCTTTAGAATTTGTTGTTATTGTTGAGGTACAAACTTCTACAGGTAAAAATTTTCCTTTAATATTGGTATAGAAATGGTTGTTTTTCATTTTTCTATTAGTACTTAAGGTTTGGTCCTTTTAAGGAAATAATCACTTGTTGATCATCCACTTACCTCTGTGAGCCATGCCTGGTGTTAAAACAAGCAACATTTTGTTCAAAACAAGAATCCTATGGGGTATATTTTAACTAACAAGGTAATGAAGGGTTGAAGAGTTGATGTAAGTTGTCTAAGATTCCATAGATAGTCAGTGGCACAGCTGGAATGTGATCCCAGGCCTGTATGGCTCCAAAGCTCAATGCGTTTTTGCAAAACACTTCCTTCCATGCCATAATGCCACTCATAACCAACTGTGAATTTGTGTCATATATATCTATTTTCTTTAAAATTTTAAGCTTTCATTCAGTCTTGGGTACATGCCTAGTTAATAAGATCCTATCACTGCCCTGAATAAAGATAAGTAAGCTAGGACATCGGAGGTCAGGAATATAATTACATGGTGTTCATAACATGGCATGCTATTGCTCAGTTAATTGACATATACCATTTTTCAAGCATTTCTGTTAAGAATAAAAGTGTGACATGTAGCTGGCTGAGCACATGCCTGTGATGCTGGGATGAGTATGTTCGTGTTCAATCTTCTTGACATTGGATATTTGAAGGAAAAATATTATTATTCTGAAATTTTACTTGATCTCTATCATTCAAGGAACTCATAAACTAACAACATGATGCAAATATGGGTTAAATTTGTAAAGTTAAAACATTTTTTTTCTGAGTATTCCTGGCCTTACATCAATGAACATAGATACTGCCAAGTTTTACATGAGGTATTTTGTGTAAAAGTACTTCCTAGCAAATTTGCTCTCAAATGTCTATGTTTTGTAATTTTTACTATATATTCATTGTAAAAATAAGTATGAAAATTATATGTTCTTCAATTCTAATATTCACTTGTTTTTCTTTCAATGGGCACCATTCCCAGTATAGATGGGGACTGGAAACTACACATCTGTGACAGAGTTCATTCTTTGGGGTTAACAGAGGATACTACAGTTTGTGCCATTTTATTTATCATGTTTCTAGGAATCTATGTGGTCACTTTAACGGGCAACAACAGCATAATAACATTAAACAGAAGCAGCCCTCAGCTTCATACCTCAATGTACCTTTTCCTCTGCTGTTTTGCCTTTCTAGAAAATGGCTACTCATCAGTCACACCTGTCATGCTCATGGGCTTTCTCAGTGAAGGAACCTTTCTGCCTGTTGTTGGTTGTGTAGCCCAACTCTGTTCTGTAGTCACACTGGGGACAGCTGAGTGCTCTCTGTTGGCTGTCATGGCCTATGATCACTATGTGGCAATCTGGTCTCCCCTGCTCTACTCCATCCACTTGTCTCCTAGAATCTGCATTCTCTTGGTGGGGATGTCCTACTTGGGTGGATGTGTGAATGCTTGGACGTTTACTAGCTGTTTATTAAATCTGTCTTTTGTGGAACAAATAATGTCGATCACTTTTTCTGTGACTATTCACCATTTTTGAAACTTTCTTGTTCTCATGATTTTATTTCTGAAATAATTGCAACCTTCTCTTCTAGCTGCATCATTGTGGTCACTGTGTTTATCATTGCTCTCTTATGTCTCCATCCTTTTCTCAATCCTGATGCTGCGCTCTACTGAGGGGTGGCACAAAGCCTTCTCTAACTGCACCTCCCACCTCACAGTGGTCATTCTTTTCTATGGGACCATTACATTCATTTATGTGATGCTCAGGCCCAGCTACACAACTTAATAAAATAAAGTGATGTTTGTGTTCTACACGGTCCTGATTCCCATGTTGGACTCCCTTGTCTATAGTCTGAGGAAGAAGGAAGTTAAAGAAGCCATGGGAAAACTGATGGATGGAAAACATTGGTGGTCCTGAACCGATTTGATTTCAGTAATAAACACTGTATAATGAGGACCTCTTCTGCAGGTGAATGGACGATGTACTAAGTAAATTTCAGTTTATCTTCAGACTATCCTAGACTCACAAATTTCATTATGTCATTCTCAAGAAAATTTTCAGTGTAAAAATTAAACGTGGATTCACTAAGACAGGATTATCTAGTAACAAAAATAAATATTTGCTTTATCCTTCCTCCACTCACCATTCTTGCATCTATAAGTAAAACTTTTTTCAAAGAAGTTCTGTGCTCTTTGAATTCAGTGTTTGGAATGAAGAGCTGGAAGCATCAGAGACTCCTTGAAAGGGAAATAAAGAGTAGTGCTGCTATCCAAGATCTCATCATCTGAAAGAGATGGTGTCTATACTCTACAGACAATCTAAGAGTTGAAACTAGTGATACTGATGTTTGAAAAGCTTCTATTTTCCTGTGATCTGGACCTGACAAACAGGATCCCTCCCACACTACCTACCCCTGCGGATAAGCTTGATCCAGTGCACTCAGAAGATATCTGAAAACTCCCTTTAGCTAATAGTTTTTCCCTTTTAGGAATATGTTCCTCCAAATACCTTAAAAAGCCCCCAAAGGAGAGTCTACCGAGAACTCATTGGCAGGACCTAGCTCCTGTAGAGGTGAATAAGTAAGGATATTTTCATTAGGGTATTTCAATCTTGGGAATGCATGTACACACTGCTGAATGTCTGTTGAACCACATTTTGCCCTTCTATTCCTATTGCTTAAGAAACTAAAAATTCTCCATATTAAGTCTTCTCTGGCCTTCCCATCACCAAAACTGATCTGACTACCACCGTTGCTGAGTGCCAAACTGCCAATAAAATATTTCAATTTGACCCTGCGACAGCACCATTCCCCAGGGGCCCAGCTGGCCACCTGGTGGCAGGTTGATTATGTTCCACCCATTCTGTCTGGCCTGTTGAAGTCTTTGTTATGGGGCAGCTGACAGACAACATCTGCAAGTTGGGATGGCTGTCCTACAGAATGAGAGATATGCCTTAAAAAAAAATATGAGTCAGAATGCATGGTTCCAGGTTCCAAGGGGGTAGAGGTAGGAGTGGTCTTTCTCTTTATTTCATTAAACAACACACTAATTAAGTTTTCTTTTACTATAAACTTAATGGTTAAAAGCAATACAAATTTATTACCTTACAGTTCTGGAGGTCAGAAGTCCAATATGGGTCTCACTAGGCTAAAATCAAGGGATAGGAAGGGCGTGGATTAGTTCCGTAGGATCTAGGGGAAAAACCATTTCCTTGGATTTTCCAGCTTCCAGGGGCCAATGACATTCCTTGACTTGTGGCCTCCTTCCTCCATATTCAAAGACAGTGATGTTCCATCTCCCACACTGAAAGAGTGGGAGATATATGATTGAGTGTGTGTTTGCGTTTGTGTATGCGTATTAACTTGAATAGTAGAGGGGTGCAGAATTTCAATAGGTGAATATATAAAACTTCTGAATGAATAAAGAATGGTATAAGATGTAGAAATACAAATTTTAAACTCCAAGTTATTTAATTCAGCCATGATAAAAATTAAAGTTATAACTAGACGACTTATAGTAATAGCTGGAGACTTGAAAGCTTAAGAAACTGAATTATTCAGTGATAGACTTTGAGATGACAATGAACCGAGCTAGCCATCATATCTTGTTATACAGATATGAATAAAATGTTGGAAAATATATGTATGATCATATATTAAAAGAAACTCAAAATATATGTTTCTAGGGGGTAAGATTTTATATTTATTCTCTACCTGAATAAAGTTGACTTGCTTATTTGTAGTAAAGTGGCATGTGGGATTCCACTTAAACTCTACTTGTTTATTGCTATATAACTTTCAAACTTGATACTATCACATTCTATTGCTTGTTAGCTGTGAGATGATTAAGTTCTATTTTGTCTTTACAATAGAATATTGAATTAAACTTTATTCTATTTTTTGGTATTTAACCCATTGATTTTCTGTTTTGACCTTATTATAATAAACTCAGGAAATAAAATCTGTGATGATCTTCTCAGACTTGGAAAAACCACTGTTTTTTTTTTCTTGTATCAATTATGTTCAAATTAAATATATAGGACAGGTTGCATGGACACAGAGAGAAATTCCAATTTCTTTTTGGTAAAGCATACTATTTATAGATACTGAGGTATCTCAATCCTGAAATAGGTTAAAGAGTCCAAAGTGGTTTTCATGGGGAGTTTGACTTTGGATTTGTAAAAGATGGGGCAAAGGACCATTGTTTTCTCTTTGAGCCATTTTAACTAAGTGCATGTAATAATTTGGTAATGCTAAACATGAATAATATTAAATTCTTTTAATAAATAACTCATTCTGGCTGTTGCGTGGAGGGCCAAAAAAGCATATAAGAAAATCAAATAGGACAGTTATTGTAGTGTTGAGATGGAGAGAAGTGGCCTAATTAGATAGGAATGTAGGAGGTAAGATCAACAGAAGTTGGTCATTGGTGAGCTTATGAGAGGAAATTAGGATCCTGAGTACTGGCGTGGTACTTAGGGCCAGACCGTAGGCCTAGTCACTTTTAGGGAATTAGGCAGAGTGTTGAGAATGGGGAGAGGAAACTGTGAATCAGGGACTAGTGAATCAGTGGTCGTCACATTAGCACTTAGGTCTTGAAGTTGACTAGACACTCTGACCTGAATTTTAAACCTGGATTTAACTTAACAAGCTGAGCACATTTGGACAAGTATCTTATAGTAAGTCTCAGTTCTCCACTTGTAAAATTAGAATAATAAGAATACTAGGCTCACCAAATTATTGTGAGGATTAAGCAAGAAAATGTAGGTAAAACAGTAAGTGCTGTGCTTGGCAAAGAGTAAGGTCTGAATCAACTTTGGTTGATATCATTAGTGCAAAGTCCATAAAGGGGAGCATCAGGAGGGTGAGATAGGACTTTCTATAATTAGACTTAGCAAGAGAATTAGATTGTCTTCAGGTTGAAGATAGCTGTTTCTACCATTGTCTTTAGTTTGAAGACAGCTGCTTCTACCATTATTCATCTAGTCAAATAAGCCACTAGCCAGTAATCTTCCCTTTGAGGCATGTAGACTAAGTCTGATCTGGAAGTCATCCAAACTACTTTTTACTTCACAGTTGTCTATCATACAACTTTAAAGATATTCATTCGTTTCATACTTTTTGTTAGAAAAAAATATATGCATGTCTTAAATAATTGTGTTATTTAAAATCCAACTGTACATAGTGCTCCAACCCATTCCCCAAGGCACGTAATGGACTGCCTTACATATATCACATGAAACACTTACGAAATGAACACATCTAGAATGAAGGAAGCTAAGGTTACTCTTTTATATTTGAAGTTTAGTATTTCTTAACCCGAAATATCAAAGTAAACTTAGAACCAATATTTAGCTATGAGATAACATTTTATATTATACTCCCAAGAATTATCAGAGAAAGTGTATCAACACCTAGATAAAACGAAAAAAGCCTGATCACTTGAGAATTGACAGAAGCCTTAAAGATTAGTTATGTTTGTGTGAAGTGAATTGCTCAATATTCACTTGAGAGTGTGACAATGATCCCTGCTATTTTTGAATTCACATTTGAATCTCTAGAATCTTCAGAGACTTATCCTCAAACCCAAACAAGTATAAAATAGCATGGCTGCTATATAACAACAGTGACTTTGGATTTATTGCTCTAAGAGGAATGAATTCTTATTTCAAGAGGTAAGCTTTTGGTGTTTGTGAGTTAATCTGATGTGTTAGTTTTCGTTTACCATTTGAAAACACTTTATCCTCTAAAGTTATGTCTGTACTCACAAGCCATACTTGAGTAAGAAGGCAGATGTAATCCAGCAGACAGCTAGCAAGCAATCCCAGCTTAATTAACCTAAATGTCTACAGTCTATTTAGTGTGTACAAAGAAGTATAATTCAAGGTACAGGATTCTTCACTTTTTCACCCGTAATACGAGAAACTCACATGATCTTTCCACACTATCTAAGCTTGGCACTCAGCCAGAATGTTAATAAATTCGGTAGCTTTGACATACTTTGTGGGACTTACTGTCAGTAAATACCTCGTGGAAAGACTTCTGTTGTTTATTTTTCTGAATGTTTTAGTTTACAGGCAACTAGATACTTTGGATTGAGTCATATAGAGAATATAAAGTCAGAAAACTTGGAGATGAGGTTCAACCTGGCCACTCGCTGGGTGAACCTAGGTAAACTTAATAATTTTAGGTTGGAACTTTATTCAGTTGTGTATAATGTTGAAAGTAATATTATTTCAGTCTGTAGTCCTCAAATTAGAAGATGTTGTTACATTAGGAAATGATTTGATTTGTTTAAGTAAATGTACGTCAATTATGTCCTAAATATTAAACATATAACATTTTGCATAGTAATCATATTGATATGTATTATATTGATATGTCAAACTACTTGATAAAACAATATTTTAATTGCAAATATTAAATGTCTATAATGAATTTACAATAGGTGACTTCATTCATAACCCTAATTTGAAATTCCTTTCTATTTCATCTTTATCCTATTAGGAAAATTGTATTTCTCCTTTTAAAACATGGTCTTGTTTTACTGATAGAAATTGTAAACTTGTTAACTAGACACCTCTTTCATCCACAGCTGTCAGAAAGTAGAAAGAGTTATTTATTATCCACCCATTTCAAGAGACTTCATTGTATTATTTAATTTCATTTATAACATAATTACTCAAGGAATGGATTGAATTAAAACTGCCTGGGATTCATATCTTGATTCCACCACTTCTGTGTAAATTTAGATAAATTACCTAACATTGTCAAAGTCAGTTTTTTCATGTATAAGTAAAGTACTTAATATAGTTTCATGGAAATTAAAATAGAACTCTAAATATAAAATTCTTCATCCTGTAACCATATCATTTAGTAAGTATACTATAGCTGTTAGTTATTACTCAAATCTCCATTACATAATCATATATTTATATGCTGTTATCTTTTTTGTTATACATACCATTCGTTTATGTTATTCCCATAATGTTTATGTTTTTTCATCTTTAGCTTTAAAGCCAATTTTAGTACATGTTATAGATATATAATATAAAGGGAAAAACATATACATTATTTGAAGTAGGTTTTCTAGTGTTTCTTCAAAAAAAACTTTTAAAATATAGAAGACTCTTTACACATATGTATATAAACTCTGGACACTGAAGTAAAGTCCAAACTTAGCTTGAACAATTTATTTGTTTTAATAACCTCTATGTATATTAATGAAAATGAAACCATCAAAGTTACAACACCTTTAATGTAATGTTTCATCACAGGTTCATTTCGGTGGCAGCTACGTTGTGTTATGGATGCCCTGGGGGATGGGAACTATACTGAAGTGACAGAGTTCATTTTATTGGGCTTTACTGATGATCCAATCCTTCAAGTCATTCTCTTCATAATCATCCTGTGTATCTACCTGGTGACCATATTCGGCAATATCAGCACAATCATTCTTATCAGAATCTCTTCTCAGCTCCATCATCCTATGTATTTCTTCCTGAGCCATTTGGCTTTTGCTGACATGGGCTTATCATCTTCCGTCACACCCAATATGCTTGTAAACTTCCTGGTGGAAAGAAATACCATCTCCTATTTTGGATGTGGCATCCAATTTGGTTTTGTTGCTTTCTTTGGGGCAGCTGAGTGCTTCCTTCTGGCCGTTATGGCATATGATCGCTTTGTGGCAATCTGCAGCCCACTGCTTTATTCCACCAAAATGTCCACACAAGTCTGTGTCCAATTGCTTCTAGTAACTTACATAGGTGGTTTTGTCAATGCTTGCTCTTTTGCTTTTTGTGTCTTTTCTTTAGTCGTCTGTGGACCAAATCGAGTCAATCATTTTTTCTGTGATTTTGCTCCTTTAGTTAAACTCTCCTGTTCTGATGTCAGTATCCCTGCAGTTGTTCCCTCATTTATTGCTGGCTCCATCAGTGGGTCTACAGTGTTTGTCATAGTCATCTCCTACATCTGTATCCTCTTCAACATCCTGAAGATGCGCTCCACTGAGGGGCGCCACAAGGCCTTCTCCACCTGCGCCTCACACCTCACAGTGATCACTCTGTACTATGGGACAATCACATTCATTTACGTGACGCCCAAATCCTACTACTCAACTGACCAGAACAAGGTGGTGTCCGTGTTCTACATGGTGGTGATCCCCATGTTGAACCCCCTCATCTACAGCCTCAGGAACAATGAGATTAAGGAGGCTCTGAGAAGAAAACTTGCTAGAAGAACATTTTCTTAGTGAAGACTATTATTTTGTAGGATTTGATGTAATAATATACCATAAATATAATTATAAAAGGAGATTGAGTGTCTGTGGTCTCAATATTTCAGTCCTTATGTCAATTGCCAGTGTGGAGCTTTTTAGTAAAGGTAGGGGGTGAATTTTCAAATATCAAATTGTAAATCAGAAGACCATTGTGACTAAGCTTTAATAAACTTAAATTAAATTTAGAATTAGTTACACAAATTGGTTAACATGAAACAGTACGGAATCTGCTGAAAATCCTAAAATTTTATTCATATCTTTTCAAAAGTTGTTCTCTGCTGTAAGTTATAGTTATTGTACCTGTAAACCTTTAAGACTGTGTCCATTTTTAACTTCAGCTTATCCTGAAATGAGTGTGATAATTACAGTTATGATTGAGTACATTCTGAGGGGAAATGACCGAGTGGAACCAGACAGTAAAATGACTGGAGACATTCTTCTTGTAGTAAGGTCATCTGCTGGTAACGGGCATTTTTGGACTCATAAATCTGACCTGTGTTCCTGGCCACAACCTCCAGCCTCGTGAAAGGGGGCCCCATGAAAAAATAAGATGAGATGCCCCTGACCAACCTGTGAATTCTTTCTGGTCAAAGCAGGTGACTTTCCTGTGGGAATAATCAGGGTTCCTGAACTCCTCCGGGACTCAGTGGAACAGACTCTTGGAGTGCCTTGTTCATGGTCAGACTCTCATCATGTTAAGGAATATTGAGGGAGCTGGATGGTGTTTCTCCTGTGAAGCTTAATTTACCTCTAAATCCTGATAACTACCACATTTATTTTTCATTCCCTACGCTTTACTTATTTTGTGAGACAAAAATTTTTTCGTCTATTGAAATTTTAACACAAAGTGTCTAAAACTAAAGTGATTATCTCCTTCCATCCTCAACTGGCTCCCCTCCAATGTTCTGTATCCCATAAAGAGGCACCCTCATTCAATCAATTTATTGATTCAGAAATCTGAGAGAAATTTATTTATATTCCCCCCTCTACCTGGCTACAATTGTTCACATAGTTGTCCAATCTGAGTCTAAAATTTATTTCCTATTGCTCTTACTTTTCATGATCAGTACTTCTATTTCAAGCTACCAACTCATATATTTATTTTATACTAGTACTCCTGTAATAGCTAATTATGTGTCATCTTGGCTAGGCTATGGTGGGCAGTTGTTAGGTCAAGTACCAGTCTAGGCGTTGTTGTAAAGTATTTTTTAGATGTGATTAACATTTAAATCAGTAGACTTTGAGTCAAGCAGATTACCCTCCTTAATGTGGGTGGCCCTCCTTCATCAGTTGAAAGCCTTAAGAGAAAAAAAGAGACGTCCTCTGAAAAACAGGGATTCCCTCTCCTGTCTTTGGATTCAAGTCTGCAACCTCAGCTTTTACTGGAATTTCCATTCTGCTGGTCTCTGAGCCTCCAACCACATTTAGCATGCCACCTACCCATCAAGTTGTGGAGGCTCTGTCTAACATAGGTACATCTGCCCTGTGGATTTTGGAACTGGCGGCACCCACTATTGTCTGAGAAAATTCCTTTAAAAAATAATTTGTATCTTTTCAATCCTGTTTCTCTAGAGAATCCTGACTAATAAGAACCCCAACCAGTTTTCACCTTCCCGTTCTTACTCTCTTCTAATTCATTCTCCATACACCAACCATGGCCCTAAATCTCAGTAGATTAGTTCCTTTGTTAATATCACCCAAAGATCTTAGAATAAAGACAACAATTCTTAATATGGCTTACAAAGTCTTGCATATTGCTCCTATTTTATTTCTCTCTCTCATCACTTTTCCCATAGTCCCTAAACACCCAAACTCTAGCAATCAATTATTGGTCTTCATTTAAAATCCTAAACATGTCCGTCCTCTTTGCTGCCTCAGGACCCTCTCACATGCAGTACCTCTACATGGATGCATCCCCCCCCCCACTCCCCCCCCCCCCGCCAGGTAACACCTTCTTATGCTTAAGTACCAATCTAAATGTTGTTTCCCATCCTCTTGGAAGCCTTCCTGATGCTCAGAATCAAATTAAGGACACCTGTTATCCCCCATACCCCCCCCCTTGCATATTTTCTTTGGAATAGTCACTGCACTTGTCATTACAGAATCAATATTTGTTTCCTCTACAATGGTAGAAGCTTCATACAGACATTACAATGTCTTTCCTCTTTCCCCATGTATCTAGTTTTCACATAGTTCCTGGAACATAGTAAGCATAAACGCATATTTGAAATGAATGAAAGAAAAATTAATAAATGAATGGATGGCTGAATGAAGCATTTGCTCTTGCATGAACCAATGACTGTGTTTCCTTTGAATCTGTTGAATGTCAGCCTGATTCAAGTGATTGAGTGTTTGTGTCAGACCCTGGTACAACTGTGAAAGGCCTTTTTATTTTTCTATTTTTTTTGGTGAGGAAGATTAGCCCTGAGCTAACATCTGTTGCCAATCCTCCTCCTTTGGCTGAGGAAGATTGGCCCTGGGCTAAGATCCGTTCCCATCTTCCTCTACTTTATGTGTAGGATGCCTCCCACAGCATGGCTTGATAAGCAGTGTGGAGGTCTGCGCCCGGGATCCAAACCTGCGAGCACTGGGCGGCTAAAACAGGGTGCGCAAACTCAACCACTATGCCACCAGGCTGGCCTGTGAAAGACTTTTACACAAACATATGCTCTCTACAATTACGGCACTGCCTCTGCACTGTTTAATTCAGATTGGCAACTAGAATCTCGCCTAGTTTAGTAAAAATTTTGTAATCACTATCTGCTGAAGATCACATATATCCCTCATGTGTTTATATTGTAGTAGAGTTAGAAGATCTAGAAGCCAAACGCTAGTAATGGCAGTAGTAGCAGTACCAAGAGCATTAGCAATAGGAGCTATATAATATGAGATTGCCCACTATATTCCAAGTACTGTTCCCAGCGATTTACAAGTATTGACCCAATTAATCTTCAGAATAACGCTATAAAGCTTTTTTTTTTGTTGGTGTTTTTGTTTTTTTGCTGAGGAAGTTTAATTCTGAGCTATCGTCTGTTGCCAATCTTCCTCTACTTTATATGTGAGCCGCCACCACAGCATGGCCACTGATAAACGAGTGGTGTAGGTCCACGCCTGGGGAACCAAATCTGGGCTGCCAAAGCAGGGTGAGCTGACCTTAAGCGCTAGGCCACTGGGCCCGGCCCAAGTTTTATTTTTTTTTTCAATCCTTATTTACAGAGGATGTAACTGAGACACATAAAGTTTAACCAAAAGCTCAAGGTCACAAATATTGTCTTAATACCTTGACTTCTTTTAGGGCATATACTTTCTGTGGAAGGGTGGAGTGAGGGGCTCTTTGAGAGTACTTCACCACTAAGGGATTTTCATTTGTCCCTGACACATTTCATTATAGCCAACCCCTTCTGTTCAAAGTAAACATGGAGACTTCTACATCTGGCTATGTCAGGCTAACTTGTATTACACTAAGTTTCTGGCTCAAAATAGGTAAGAAGGTGGATAAATATCTTTAAATCTTTGAAGGCATAGACTTGCGGTTCCATTGAAGATGAAGTAGCTCTATCCCTCTAGGTCCTCTTTATTATTACTAAAAATACCCCTAGATGTCACACAACAAACAAGCTTAGGAAGAATCTGAAAGGAGGAAGAAGAAGGCAGACTCCTAGGGCCTTATGGACCTGAGGAATCACATAGCGGTGAGTCCCTGGGTTTTCTTATTGCTTCCATATATCCTGGAAAGGATGCTGCAGGAGCCTCCAATCTAGAACCAATAAGAGACACAGACAAAGAGAGCTCAAAGAAAAGCTTGTTCCTTCTAGCCAAAGAACTGGGAAAAGGGTGACCATAGCAGAATAGAAAACCTTTTGGCATTACTTGCCTTATACTAGACAAACACCAATGGAAAAATTGTATCTGCTTCTCACTCCCAGGTTTCAGTAGGGCCATGTAGGGAGCTTATCTTCACTCCACCCACCCTCCAATTCTCCTGCCTGGGTAGTGTCAGTGGAGTTCAGTGTGTAAATGAGCCTCCTCTGCCAGCTGGCAACAGTGAGACTTGAGGGAGTATGGAGGGGAGCTAGTTATTAGTCTGCTCGTTCTGCTAGCATTCCCCCCCAAACTTCTGTAGATGAAGCAGTGGGGGTCTGAGCTTCCACCTCCAGCCTGCAACAACAAAGCAGTGTGAACCAGCTCTCCACTTCCCCCTTCCCCATTGGGCCCCAATAAGGAGCTGAGCTTTATTGGAAACAAGGAGGCATGCAAGTCACGGTCATACTATCACTGGGAAGGAAACAACAGGGCAGAGGGGGGAGCTGAATTTCCATCTGATTCATCTGCAAGGAGGCAGTGTGAGTCAGCACTCCCCTTTTGCCAGAGTTGTGTCAATAGTGCTGAGCAGGAAGCTGAACATCTACACTCACCTAGAGGTTGCAGAGATACCTCAACAGAAGAACTTCCTTCTAAAAAAAGATTGACTATGATCCAGAGTCTCATAATACAATATCCTAAATGTCCATGATACAATCAAAAATCACTTTTCATACCACGGGTCAAAATTACAACTTCCATGAGTAGGGACAATATATGCCAACACCAAGGTGAATAGGATGCTGAAATTATGTGACAAGGATTTTAAAGCAGCCATCAAACAAATGCTTCAGCAAGCTATCATTAAATTTTTGAGACTAATGAAAAAAATAGGAAATTTCATCAAATAAATAGACATTGTAAAAAATAACCAAATGAAAATTCTAGATGTGAAAATACAATCACTGAAGTTAAAAGAAAAATCTTGAAAACCTCAGACAGAAAGGAATCATTTCTTATTGGAAAAAGTAATATGAAAGACAGCAAGTTTCTCATGAAACCACAAAGGCCAGAAGGATGTGGCACAATATTTTCCAAGTACTAAAAGCAAAGAATTTCGAAATATAAATTCTACATCTGGAAAAATAGCCTTCAAGAATAGAGGAAAACTAAAGACATTTCAGATGAAGGAAAGCTAAAAGAATTCATTCCCAACAAATATACCTTTAAGTAATTGTAAAAGATTTTCTCTTTTCAGAAGGTAAATGATAAAAAGAAGACTTGGAACTCCAGTATTTAAAAAATGCATAGAAGAGAATGAAAATTTTAAAAGGCAACCTATGAAAACACATGAGAATCAGGTAAACCAGTCTGAGAGGGAAAGTAAATGCTTACATTACTGAAGAGGAAAGGTCCTAGAATATGTAAAATACTCTTGAAAGAGAAGACTCAAGTGGGAGGAATCAATCTACTTGATATGAAGGCTTACTATAGAGCTATAGTCATCAGGACAGTGTGGTGCTGGTGGAAGAACAGACACACAGATCAATGAAGCTGATTGGAGAACCCAGAGAAAGACCCACACTACTATGCCCAACTGACATTTTCAAAAGGAGTGAAAAAAAATGAAGCAGACTAAAGAACCCAGAGAAAGACCCACACTAGTATGACCAACTGACATTTTCAAAAGGAGCAAAAACAATCCACTGAAAGATGGAAGCCTTTTCAAAAATGGTGCTGGAGCAACTGGACATCCATGGAGTATGGAAGCCCCTCAACCTAAACCTCACACTTTGTACAAGAATTAACTCAAAATAGATCATAGACTTAAATGTAAAATGTAGAACTATAAACTATAAACCTTTAGAAAAAAATAGGAGAAAACATTTAAGATCTAGGTTAGTCAAAAAGTTCCGGGAATTGACACTAAAACTACAGTCCATAAACAGAAAGATTCATCAAACTACTGTCATGAAAGTACTGTGTTCCAAACATGTCGTGGTTCATTTATTGCATGCATATACATATTTATATACACATAAATGCATGCACATACATATTTAAAAATATTTTAACCCTGTATCCTTTTGTACTAGGAAAATGGTGATGTCAGGATATATATGGTAATTGCATAATATTTTAATTGCCTTGTATACCAAATGAAGATTTTATTGGAAGTACTCCCCTTTTTCCACCTTTTTTTTGGTGAGGAAGCTTGGCCCTGAGGTAACATCTGTGCCAATCTTCCTCTATTTTTGTATGTGGGACACCACTACAGCATGGCTTGATGAGCAGTGTCTACGTCCTTGCCGAGGATCTGAACCCACAAACCCGGGGCTGTGGAAGCAGAACATGCAAACTTAACCACTATGCCACTGGGCCAGCCCCGCCTTTTTCCACTTTTATTTATAAGCAAGCTGTAAATTTTTAAATGTTCAAGGTTCTTTTATTTACCATCTGAACAACAAACCTATTGCATTGTCTACAACCTTCCTTAGAGCTTCTGCATTTCTTTGTTTCTTAGACTGTATACTCTGGGATTAAGCAGAGGTAACCGCACTGTATATGTCACAGCCATCAGCATATCTTCACGGAATGAGTCACTGTCCTTGGGCCTCAAATAAACAAAGCAAGCAAATCCATAGTGGATGCACACTACAGTGAGGTGGGAGGAGCAAGTCGAGGAGGTCTTAAATTTCCCCTTTGCAGAAGGCGTCTTCACAACTATGGACCCAATAAAGACATAGGATATCATAATTAATATAAGGCTGCCCACCAACACAATGGCAGGGAGCTCAAAACTGGCCACGCCATGATACAAAGTGTAATCACAAGCAAGGGAGACCACGGGCGAGATGTTGCAGAAGAAGTGCCGGATGGTGTTGGAGACATAGAAAGACAAGATGAATACAGTGATGATGATGCACAGAGAAACCAGGAACCCAACCACCTAAAAGGCTGAAATCAGCTGAAAGCTGAAAACAGATCTTACTGGTCATTTGAACGGCATAATGCAGTGGGTTGTGAATGGCAGTGTATCGGTCATAGGAGATGGCAGACCTGGTGAAGCAGTTATTACCTGACAAGCCTAAGAAGAACATCTATGTGACACACTCAGAAAGAGCAATGGTCTTGCTCTCTGATAGCAAGTCCACTAACATGCAGGGGAGGACAAGTTTCTGAAATGAACAGGTCACAGAGGAAAAAGTACGCGGGGCCGTGAAGGTTGTGACTGAGCTTGATGGCCACCATTATGGACACATTTGCAGCTAGGAGGGTCACATGGGAGAAGAAAATCACCACAAAGAAGAGGCTCTGCAGATCTGGGAAGCTGGAAAACCCCACAGAAGGAATGTGCTCCCTATGGTATGATTGCCCATCCTCCAAGTGGGCACAGCAACTTTGCTCCAAAGGTGCAGAGGTTCTTGAGGTTAAGATTCTGGATGATTGTAAAAAGACCCATATACCCTGATGTCACCTAGACTTTAATCAAGGGCACCTGGGAAAGTTTTAGGCAACTCTTCGTGAAAGAACCTGAGAAAGGGATACTAAATGCTCCTGACTGAAGTCAAGTTCAGGAGTCAGAGTGATGAGAATGATTCTAGTATGAGAATCTGCATAAATGACATAGAGTGGGCCCAAATATCTTCTTGGATTTTACTCACAAAAGCACTCTTTATCTCTCTCTTTTCCAACCAATATCTGCACGTAAGAGGAAAATAGGAATAAAATTGCTTTGTCTGACCCACTGTATTTTGTGATGCCACATTTTTCAAATGCTTTTGTGATCTAATGGTACCTTGGTACTCAGGAGTGGTTAATGAACTATTGTTTGAATGAATAAAGGAATTCAATCCTTTGAGTCTTTTAAAATGAAAATATCATTTAAAAAATTTAGGGACATCTGTGAAATTTTCCAAATGAACTTTGACTTTTCTTTCAATGCAATCCTATTTTCATCAGTGCACAACCATGAAGTGGCATCAGGTCATAATTGGGACAATGACTAGACCACATAAATGAATTTAACATGTTGTAACTTCTGCTGGGTTCCTATCCATGGTGATAATTGGAGCTTGAGATCCATAACATCATTCCTTCTTAACACATATCAATGATTTTTAATTTCTTAAGAACTTCTCATTGACTCTCTTTCCAGATGCCTAATATAATATAATGGAGTAGCTTGGAGATAAAATGATTTTGGAGGTACTGTCTTATTCTGGAATGGCATATTCTGGTCATTATGTTGTAATGAACTTTGAGTTTTTAGCAAAACTTCCAGAACATTTTCTAGCAGGTATACCTGTTATGTGGTTTGCTTTGCAGTACAGAACTGCAAACAGAATCAACCCATATTTTTAAGATCACCTTGGGAAATTATATTTCTATTTCGATTGTTCATTAAACATCCAATCTTGTAGGAGGTGAGGGCAGGAAAGTGATATGAGGACACTCCATAGAATTTTGATTTTAAATTCTGTCACCGTTAAAGGTAACATTTTTCTTATGTCCCTGCCACACATAAGTGCCACATTGACTGGAAAGTTGTCAAAAATCTTTATTGGAGAAATGTCTATTCAAGTCTTTAATCCATTTTTTAATTGAGTATTAAGTTTTTTGCTATTGAGTTGTAGAAGTTTTTTGAATGTTTCGGAAATTAATCCCTTATCAGACACATGGTTTGCAAATATTTTCTACCATTCAGTAGGTTGCCTTTTCACTCTGTTGATTTATTCCTTTTCTTTGCAGAGGCTTTTAGTTTCATGTAGTCCCACTTGTTTCATTTTGCTCTTTTTTTTTTCCTGTACTTTTGGTATCATATCCAAGAAACCATTGCCAAAACCAAAGTCATGAAGCTTTCCCTCCATGTTTTTCTCTAGGAGTTTTATAGTTTCGAGACTTTTATTTAAGTCGTTGATATACTTTGATTTTTGTGTATGGTATAAGGGTCCAACTTCATTGTTTTGCATATGGATATCTATTTTCCAACACCATTTATTGAAAGGACTATTATTTGCCCATTTTCTAGTCACGGCACTCTTCTCAAAGATCATTTTACAGTATATATATGAGTTTATTGCTGGGCCCTCTGTTCTATCTCATTAGTCTGTATATGTGCTGGCACCATACTCTTTTAGTTACTGTAGCTTCCTAATACATTTGAAATCAGGAAGCATAATGCTTTCAGCTTTGTCCTTATTTCTCAAGATTTCTTTGGCTGTTCAGGATCTTTTGTGTTTGAAAACAAATTTTAGAATTGATTTTTCTATTTCTATAAAAAATGCCAGAGGGATTTTGATAGCAAAAATAGGAAAATAGGAAACTCAAATACGACAGCTATTGTAGTGTTGAGATGGAGAGTAGTGGACTCATTTAATAGGAATGTAGGAGGTAAAATCAACAGGAGTTGGTCATTGGTGAGCATATGGGAGAAAATTAGGATCCTGAATACTGACCTGGGTTCAGGGCCAGACTGTAGGCCTCGTCAGTTTTAGGGAATTAGGCAGAGTGTTGGGGGGTAGGGAGAGGAAATTGTGAATCAGGGACTAGTTGGGGACCAGTAGTCATCACTTAGCACCTAAATCTTGAAGTTGACTAGGTGACAGCAGTGGTGAAGGGTACACATTCTAGCATTCACTCTGACCAGAATTTTAAACCTGGATTTAATTTAACCAGTTGTTTACACTTGGGCAAGTATCTTGAAGTAAGCCTCAGTTCTCTATCTCTAAAATTAAGATAATAAAAATCCTAGGCTCACCAAATTATTGTGAGGATTAAATGAGAAAATGTAAACAAAGTGTTAAGCACAGTGCTTGACAAAGAGTAAGGTCTGAATGAAAGTTGGCTGGTATTACTAGTGCAAAATTTATCCAAGGTGCATCAGGCGGGCGAGATAAGACTTTCTCTAATTAGAATTAGCAGGAGAATTAGATTGTCTTCAGGTTAAAGATAGCCGTTTCTATCATCACCCATCTAGGCAAATAAGCCTCTAGCCAGTAATCATGCCTTTGAGACCTGTAGAGTAAGTCTGATCTGGAGGTCATCCAAACCTCTTTTTACTTCAAGGTTCTCTATCTATACAACTTTAAAGATATTCATTCATTTTATACTTTTTGCTAGAAAAAATATATATACATTTCTTAAATAAGGTGTTATTGAGAATTCAACTTTGTATGGCATTCCACCCCATTCACCTAATGGAGTGCCTTACATATATCACATAAAACCCTTAGGAAATGAAAACATATAGAATGAATGAAGCTAAGGTTGCTATTTTATATTTGAGGTTTAGTATTCCTTGACCTGAAATATCAAAGTAAATTTATAACTAACATTTATCTGTGAAATAGTTTATTATATTATGCTACCAATAATGAAAGTGTATCAACACCTAGATAAAAAGAAAAGAAAAACTGATCCCTTGAGAATTGACAGAACCCTTAAAGATTAGTTATGATTGTGTGAAGAGAACTCATCAATATTCACTTGAGAATGTGTAATGATCCCTGGTACTTTTGAATTCACATTTGAATCTCTAGAATCTTCAGAGATTTATCCTCAAAGGGAAACAAGGTAGCATGGCTGCTATATAACACCAATGACTTTGGATTTATTGCTGTGAGATGAATGAATTCTTTTTTCAAGAGGTAAGAATTTTTGGCTTTTGTGAGTTCATCTGGTGTATTGATTTTCATTTGCCATTTGAGAAGACTTTATTCTCTACAGTTGTGTCTGTACTTACAGCCATAGTCGAGAATCAGGGCAGACATAATCCAGCAGTCAGCTAGCAAGTAACCCTAGGTGAGACAGTCTAAATTTCTACAGTCTATTTAGTGTGTATAAAGATGCATAATTCAAGATACCAGGATTCCTCATTTTTCCACCCAGAAGACCAGAAACTCACATGGTCTTCCAACACTATCTAAACTTGGCACAGCCATAATGTTAATAAATTCAGTAGTTTTGAGATGTTTTAGGGAGTTACTGTTAGCAAATATCTTGTGGAAAGACTGCCTTTGTTTATTGTTCTAAATGCTTTAGCTTAAAGGCCACCAGATACTTTGGATTAAGTCGAGAATATAGAGCCAAAAAACTTGGAGATGAGGTTCAATTTGGCCACTGGCCAGGTGAACCTGGGTAAATTTAACTTTTTAGGCTGGAACTTTATTCAGTCATATATTACATTGAAACTAATGCTATTTCATTCTGTAATACTCCAATTAGAGGACGTTGTTACGTTAGGAAATGATCTGATTTATTTCAGTAAATATACTTTAATTATGTCCTAAATATTAATCATAAGATGTTTTGCATAGTAATTAGATTGATATTTCAAACTACTTGACAAAACATTTTAATTGTAAATATTAAAAATCTATAACAAGTTTACAATAGGTGACTTCACTCATAACCTTAATTTTCAATTCCTTCCTATTTCATCTTTGTCCTATTAGAAAAACTGTATTTCTCCTTTTAAAAAATGGTCCTGTTTTACTGATAGAAATTATAAACTTGTAGTTAACTAGGCACTTCTTTTATGCATAGCTTTCAGAAAGTAGAAAGGGTCATTTATTATCCACCCATTTCTGAGAAACTCAGCTTCATCGTTAAGTATTATTAAATTTCGTTTATAGCACAGTTACTAAAGGAGTGGACCGAATTCAAACTGCCTGGGATTCATGTCTTGATTCTACCACTTGCTGTGTAAATTTAGATAAATTACTTAACATTGTCAATGTCAGTTTCTTCATCTATAAATAAAATTAAAGTACTGGGTCAGCCCCGTGGCTTAGCGGTTCAGTGGGCGCGCTCTGCTACTGGCGGCCTGGGTTTGGATCCCGGGCGCACACCGAAGCACCACTTCTCCAGCCATGCTGAGGCCGCGTCCCACATACAGCAACTAGAAGGATGTGCAACTATGACATACAACTATCTACTGGGGCTTTGGGGAGAAAAGGAGGAGGATTGGTGATAGATGTTAGCTCAGAGCTGGTCTTCCTCAGCAAAAAGAGGAGGATTAGCATGAATGTTAGCTCAGGGCTGATCTTCCTCACACACACACAAAA
This sequence comes from Ceratotherium simum simum, assembly GCF_057802395.1. Classification (NCBI taxonomy): domain Eukaryota; kingdom Metazoa; phylum Chordata; class Mammalia; order Perissodactyla; family Rhinocerotidae; genus Ceratotherium; species Ceratotherium simum. The sequence goes on from NC_141906.1 coordinate 21,626,872, forward strand.
AAAGTACTTAATATTACTTTTTAGAAATTAAAATAGAATCATAAATATAAAACTCTTCATCCTGTGCCCATCATTTAGTAAGCATTCAGTAACTGTTACTTATTACTCAAATCTCCTTTACATAATCCTGTATTCATATACTTTTATATTTTGTTACACACACCATTCCTTTTTGTTAGTCTCATAATGTTTATGTTTTTTCATCCTTGCTTTAAAGCCAATTAAGTACATTTAAAAATATATAATATAAAGGGAAAAAGATATACATAATTTCAAGTAGATTTTTTAGTTTTGCTACTAAAAACAACTTTTCAAATATAGAAGACTCATTATACATAAATATATAAACTCTGGATTCTTATTTAAAAAAAAATTCCAAAGTTCGCTTGAACAATTATTTGTTTTAATGATCTCTATGTGTATTAATGAAAGTGAAACCATCAAATTTACAACTTTATTGTTTCATCACAGGTTCATTTTGGTAGCAGCTACGTTGTGTCATGGATGCCCTGGGGGATGGAAACCACACTGAAGTGACAGTGTTCATTTTATTGGGCTTAACTGATGATCCAATCCTTCGAGTCATCCTCTTCATGATCATCCTGTGTATCTACCTGGTGACCATATCTGGCAATCTCAGCACAATCATTCTTATCAGAATCTCTTCTCAGCTCCATCATCCTATGTATTTCTTTCTGAGCCACTTGGCTTTTGCTGACATAGGCTATTCATCTTCTGTCACACCCAATATGCTTGTAAACTTCCTCGTGGAGAGAAATTCCATCTCTTATTTTGGGTGTGCCATCCAGATCGGTTCTGCTGCTTTCTTTGGGGCAATTGAGTGCTTCCTTCTGGCTGCCATGGCATATGATCGCTTTATGGCAATCTGCAGCCCATTGCTTTATTCCACCAAAATGTCCACACAAGTTTGTGTTCAATTACTTGTAGTGGCTTACTTAAGTGGTTTATTCAATGCTTTCGCTTTTACTATTTGCGTGTATTCCTTAGTCTTCTGTGGACCAAATCAAGTCAATCATTTTTTCTGTGATTTTGCTCCTTTAGTTGAACTCTCCTGTTCATATATCAATATCCCTGCAGTTGTCCCCTCATTTATTGCTGGATCCATCATTGTGTTCACAGTGTTTGTCATAGCTGTCTCCTACATCTACATCCTCATCACCATCCTGAAGATGCACTCCACTGAGGGGCGCCACAAGGCTTTCTCCACCTGCACCTCCCACCTGACAACGGTCACTCTGTACTATGGGACCATCACATTCATTTACGTGATGCCCAAATCCTACTACTCAACTGACCAGAACAAAGTGGTATCTGTGCTCTACATGGTGGTGATCCCCATGTTGAACCCCCTCATCTACAGCCTCAGGAACAATGAGATTAAGGGGGCTCTGAAGAGGGAGCTTGCTAGAAAAATATTTTCTTAGTGAAGCCTGTTATTTTATAAGATCTGATGTATAACATGCCATAAATATAATAATAAAATGCAATTGAGTGTCTGTGGTCTAAATATTTCATCCATATTTCATTCCATTAGCCAGTTTGGAGCTTTTTAGTAAAGGTAGGGGGTGGATTTTCTGATAGCAAATTGTAAATCAGAGGGCCATAGTGAGTAATAGTTAATAAAATAAAAATTTTAATTGATAACACAAATCAGTTAAACTAAAAAATACTTAATCTGCCAATAATGATTTAAAAAATTTATTCTTATCCTTTCAAAAGATGTTCTGTGCTGTAAGTTTATGTTATTGTACCTTGGAACCTTTAAGACTGTGTCCATTTTTAACTGCATCTTATCCTGTAATGAGCATGATACTTCTGACTGAGTACATTCTGAGGGGAAATGACCAAGTGGAACCAGACAGTAACATTACTGCGGACATTCTCTTTGCAGTAAGGTTATCTACTGGTGATGGGCTTTTTGGACCCATAAATGCTGTCCTGTATTTCTGGTCACTGGTTCCAGCCTAGTTATAGGAGACCCCATGAAAGAACAGGATGAAATGTTCCTGACTAACCAGTGAATTCTTCTCTCAGGTCAAAACAGGTAACTTCTCTGTGGGAATGAGCAGCGTTCCTGAACTCCTCAAGGACTGGGTAAACAAACTCTTGGAGTCACTTTTTCGTGGTAAAATTCATGTCCCATTAAGGAAGATTGAGGGAACTGGGTGATGTTTCCTCTGTGAAGCTTAATTGACCTCTATATCCTGATGACTACCATATTTATTTTTCATTACATGTCCCCTATTTAGTATTTTAGACAGAGGTTATCTTTGTCTATTTTATTTCAAGCACAGATTGCCTAAACCTAAAGTAATTATCTCTTTACACTGCCAAGTTGCTTACCTCCAATATTCTGTATCTCACTAAGAGGCACCATGATTCAATCAATTTTTTGATTCAGAAACCTGAGATAACTGTACTTCTTTTTCCAGCTGCACATGCTTACTTTCAACGACAAGGTCTTATACATTCCAAGTCCAATATTTATCTCGTATTTCTCTTCATTTTCATTGTAAAGCTTTCTATTTCAAGCTACCAACTCATACATTTAATTTACATTAGTATGTCTCTGAGAGCTATTTTTGTGTGTCAACTTGGCTAGGGAATGGTGACCAGTTGTTTGGTCAAACACCAGTCTAGATGTTGCTGTGAAGGTATTTCTTAGATGTGATTAACATTTGAATCAGTAGACTGAATAAAACAGATCACCTTCCATAACGTGGGTGACCCTCTTCCAATCGTCTGAAAGCCTTAAGAGAAAAACACTGTGGTCCTCTGAAAAAGAGGGATTCCCTCTCCTGGCTGACTTTGGACTCCAGTCTGCAACACCATCTTTTTGTTTTTGTTTTTGTTTTGTGAGGAAGACTAGCCCTGAGCTAACATCCGTTGCCAATCCTCCTCTTTTTGCTGAGGAAGATTGGCCCTGGGCTAACTTCCGTGCCCATCTCTCTCTGCTTTATATAGGACACCGCTACAGCACGGCTTGGTAAGCAGTGCGTGTGACCGCACCTGGGATCAGAACCTGTGAACTCCGGGCAGCCAAAGTGGAGTGCGTGATTTAACTGCGATGCAACCAGGCTGGCCCCTGCAACATCACCTTTACTGGAATTTCCAGTCTGCTGGACTGCCCTGTGGATTTTGGAATTGATAGCACCCACTATTGTGTGAGCAAATTCCTTTAAAAAATATATATGTCTTATTCTGTGTCTCTGGAGAATCCTGACTAATAGAACTCTAACAAGATTTCCTCTTCCCTCTCTTACTCTCTTCCGATTCATTCTCCATGCACCAACCATGGCCCTAAATCTCAGTAGATTAGTTATTTTGTTAACATCACCCAAAGATCTTGGAATGAAGGCAACAATTCTTAAGAGGGCTTACAAAGTCCTGAGTTTGAGCCTTGTTTTATTTCTCTCTCTCACACAGCTCTTCCCTCATTCCCCAACATCCAAACTCTAGGAATCAATCATTTGTCGATTTTAAAATCTTTAAACACATCCATCTTCTTTGCTGCCTCAGGACTCTCGCACTACCTCTACCTGAATGCATTTTTCGCTTCACCTGGCTAATGCCAACTTATGCTATAGGTACCAACCTAAATGTTATTTCCCATCCTCTTGGAAGCCTTCTTGAAGATTAAGTTCAGTTAAAGAAAACCTGTTATTTCCCTTAGAACCCTGTGTATTTTCTTTGGAGTACTCAGTACACTTGTAGTTACAGAATCAGGATTTGTTTTTTCCACAATGCTGGAAGCTTCTACAGACACTACAGTGTCTTTCCTCTTTCCCCATGCATCTAATTTTCACACAGTTCCTGGAACATAGTAAGCATAAATGCATATTTGACATGAATGTAAGAAAAATTAATAAATGAGTGGAGGGATGGCTGAAGTTTTTGCTCTGGCATGAACCACTGACTGTGCTGCCTTTGAATCTGTTCAATGTCAGCCTGATTCAAGTAATGGAATGTTTGTGTCAGATCCTTCTACAACTGTGACAGGGTTTTACACAAACTCATGCTCTTCACAGTTATACCGTTGCCTCAACTCTGTTTAGCTCAGATTGGCAACTAGAATCCTGGCCTAGTTCGGTAAAAGTTTTGTACTCACCCTCTGCTAGAGAACACATATCTCCCTTATGTGTTTACATGGTTGGAGATTTAGAAGATCTAGAAGCCAAATGTTAGTAATAGTAGTAGTAGGAGCATTAGCAATAGGAGCAATAATATGAGATTGCTCCCTACATTCCAGGTACTGTTCCCAGAGATTTACAAATATTTACCCAACTCATCTTCAGAATAATCCTATAAAGTCCTAAAATTCTATCCTAAAAAAATCATTTTTTTCCATCCGTATTTGAGAGAAGATATGAGAGGCACTTATATAAAAGTTAAGCAATAGTTCAAGGTCACAAATATCTTGAAATACTTTGACTTCTTTTTTGGGCATATACTCTCTGTGGAGGGGCAGAGTGAGGGGCTCTTTGAGAATGCCTCACCACTAGAGGACTTTCATTTGTCTCTGACACATTTGATTCTAGCCAACTCTTTCTTTTCAAATAAAGTATGAAGACTTCTACATCAGGATATGTCAGGCTAATTTGTATTAGCCTAACTTTCTGTCACAAAATAAATAAGAAGATGGATACATATCTTTAAATGTCTGAAGGCATAGACTTCTGGTTCCATTGCAGATGAAGCAGCTCCATTCCTCTGCTTCCTCCATATTATTCCTAAAAACACCCCTAGATGTGAGACAACAACAAGCATAGGAAGAATCAGAAAGGAGAAAGAAGATAAACTCCTGAGGACTTCCTCCCTGAGGAACCACATAGCGGGGAGTCCCTGAGTTTCCCTACTGCTTCCATATATACTGGACAGGGTGCTGCAGAAACCTCCAACCCAGAACTGCCAAGAGACAACAATAGCTCTGAGAAAAGCCTGCTCCTTCTAGCCAAAGAAGTGGGAAAAGGGTGGCCTTAACAGAACAGAAAACCTTTTGGCAATATCTTCCCTACACTAGACAAACACCAATGGAAAGATCCTATCTGCTTCACACCCCCAGGTTTCAGTGAGGCCAAGTATGGAGCTGATCTTTATCCCACCCTCCTTCCAATTCTTCTGCCCCGTAGTGTCAATGGGATCCAGTGAGGAAAGGAGCCTCCTCTGCCAGCTGGCAGCAATGAGACTTGAGGGAGTGTGAGGTGGGTTATTACTCTGCTCCTTCCACTAGTATTCCTCCCTACCTCCCTGTAAGTGGAGCCGTGGGGGGCTGAGCCTCCACTTCCACCCTACAACAACAAAGCAGTGTGGCATTGTGCCCCAAAACACTTCTTAGAGGCATGGAGGCATGCAAGTCATGGTCGTACTATCACTGGGAGGGAAACAACAGGGCAGAGTGGTGAGCTGAACTTCTACCTCACTCATCTGCAAGGAGGCAGTGTGAGTCAGCACTTCATTTTTCCCAGAGTTGTTTCAATAGTGCTCAGCAGGAAGGTGAGCATCCAGAGTAACCTGGTGGTTGCAGAGACACCTCAACAGGGGAACTTCCTTCTAAAAAAAGATTGAATATGATCCAACATCTCATAATATAATATCCTAATGTCTATGATCCAATCACAAATCACTTGTCATACCGTGGATCCCGAAAAATTACGACTTCCATGAGAAAAGAACAATATATGTTAACACCAAGATGAATAGAATGCTGCAATTATCTGACAAGGGTTTTAAAGCAGCCATCAAACAAATGCTTCAACAAATAAAAAAATAGAAAATATCAACATGAAATAGAAGTTAGAAAAATAACGAAGTGAAAATTCTAGAACTGAAAACATAATAACTGAAATTAAAAAGACGAAAAAAGAGAAAAATATTGAAAGCCCCAGAGAGAAAGGAATCAACACTTATTGGAGAAAGCAGTATGAAAGACAACAGGTTTCTCATGAAGCCATGAAGGCCAGAGGAAGCGGCACAATATTTTTCAAGTAGTAACAGAAAAGAATTTTCAAATGCAAATTCTATACCTGGCAAAATAGCCTTCAGGAATGAAGGAGAAATAGAGATATTTCAAAGAAGGATAGCTAAGAGAATTTGTTTTCAACAAATCTACCTGTCAGTAATGGCTAAAGAAAGTTCTCTATTCAGAAAGTAATTTACAAAAAGAGGACTTGGAACTCCAGTGTTTAAAAAATACATGGAACAGAATGAAAATTTTCAAAGGCAGCATATGAAAACAGGTGAGATTCAGGTAAAGCAGTGCTGAGAGAGAAATTTATAGAACTAAATGCTTACATTTCTAAAGAGAAAAGGTTCTAGAATGTGTAAAATGCTCTTGAAAGGAAAGAATCAAGGGAAGGAATCACTCTATCTGGCATTTAGGCCTACTATAGAGCTACAGTCATCAGGACAGTGTGGTACTGGCGGAAGAACAGACATACAGATCAGTGAAGCTGACTGGAGAACCCAGAGAAAGACCCACACGAGGATGCCCAACTGATTTTTTTCAAAAAGGCGCAAAAACAATTCACTGAAAGAAGGAAGCCTTTTCAAAAATGATGCTGGAGCAATTGGACATCCATGGAGGGCAGAAGCACCTCAACCTAAACCTCACATCTCTTACGAGAATTAGCTCAAAATAGATCATCTACTATTTACAGACTATCATCATGTAAAATATAGAATTATAAACTATAAACTTTCAGAAAAAAATAGGAGAAAGTATTTAAGAAGTAGGACTAGTCAAAAAGTTCTGGGAATTGACAATAGAATACAATCCATACACGGAAAGATTATCAAACTACTGTCCTGAAAATATTGTGTTCCAAGACATGTTTTGATTCATTTCCTGCTTGCATATTTGTGTATATATATATACACACACACAAACATGCACACACACATACACACACATACATTAAAAATATTTTAAAACTGTATCCTGTTTGTACTAGAAAAATAGTGATGCCAGGACATATCAGGTAATTAGATAATGCTTTGTACTCAAAGTGTTGATTTTTATTGTATGTACTCCACTTTATCCACTTTTATTTATTAACGTTGTGTAAATTTTTTTAAATGTTCAGGGTTCCTTTATTTTCCATCTGAGGAATAAACCTATTTGAAATGTCTACTACCTTCCTTAGGGCTTCTGCATTTCCTTGTTTCTTAGACTGTAAACAATGGGATTAAGCAGAGGTGTCAGCACTGTACATGTCACAGCCATCAGCATATCTTCACAGAATGAGTCGCTGTCCTTGGGCCTCAAATAAACAAAGCAAGCAAATCCATAGTGGATGCACACTACAGTGAGGTGGGAGGAGCAAATCGAGAAGGCCTTATACTTCCCCTTTGCAGAAGGCATCTTCACAACTATGGACCCAAAGAAGACATAGTAAATCATAATTAAAATAAAGTTGCCCAACAACACAGAAGCAGGGAGCAAAAGAATAACCATTCCATGATACAAAGTGTATCACAAGCAAGGCAGACCATAGGTGAGATATCACAGAAGACGTGCTAGATGGTTTTGGAGTCATAGAAAGACAAATTGAATACAGTGATGCTGACGCACAGAGAAACCAAGAACCCAACAATCCAAGAGGCCAAAATCAGCTGAAATCAGGTCTTACGAGTCATTTGGATGGCATAATGCAGTGGGTTGTGAATGGCAGGGTCACAGTCATAGGAGATGGCAGCCGTGATGAATTGCTTTATTTGACCCACTGGATTTTGTGATGCCACATTTTTCAAATGATTTTGGGATGTAATTGTACCTTGGTACTCAGGCGTGCTTAATAAACTATTGTTTGAATGAATAAAGGAATTCAATCCTTTGAATCATTTAGAATGAACATAACGTTTTAAAAAATTTAGAGAGATCAGTGAAATGTTCCAAATGAACTTTGACTTTTCTTTCCATGCAATCGTATTTTCTTCAGTGCACTGCCATGCAGCAGCTCCAAAGGTGATAATTGTGGCAACGATTAGACCCCACACATGAATTTAACAGGTTGTAACTGCTTCTGGGTTCCTATGCAAAGTGGTAAATGGAGCTTGAGATCCATAATGTCATTAGTTCTTAATACATATCAATAATTTTTAAGTTCTTAAGAACTTCTCATTGCCATTCTTTTCCAGATACCTAATATAATATAATGGACTAGTTTGGAGTCAAAATGACTTTGGAGGTACTGTCTTATTCTAGAATGGTATACTCTGGTCATTATGGTGTAATGAACTTTGGGTTTTTAGCAGAACTTCCAGGACATTTTCTAGCAGGTATACCTTTATGTGGTTTGCTTTGCAGTACAGAACTGAATAGAATCAACCCACACTTCTCAAATCACTTTGGCAAATTATATTTCTATTTTGACTGTTCATTAAACATCCAATCTTGTAGGAGGTGAGGGCAGAAAAGTGATATAAGGACATTCCACAGAATTTTGATTTTAACGTCTGTCTCTGTTAAAGGTAATATTTCTCTTACGTCCCTGCCACAGACACATCTTCCTATTGACTGACAGGTTGTCAACGATCTTCCTTGGAGGAATATTTTTTCAAGTCTTAACTCCACTTTTTATTTCAGTGTTAGTTTTTTTGCTATTGAGTTTTAGAATTTCCTTATATATTTTAGGAGTTACTCCCTTATCAGATATACGGCTTGCAAATATTTTTGTACCATTCACTAGATTATCTTTTCAGTCTGTTTATTGATTCCTTTTCTTTGCAGTGGCTTCTTAGTCAGATGTAGTCCCAGTTATCTATTTCTGCTTTTTTTTTTTTTTTTTGCTTGTGCTTTTGGTGTCATATCCAAGAAATCATTGCCAAAACCAAAGTCATGCGCTTCCTCCTATGTTTTCTTCTAGGAGTTTTATAGTTTCAGGTATTATATTTTTAAGTCTTTAATATATTTTGAGTTGATTTTTGTGTATGGAATAAGGGTCCATCTTCATTGTTTTGCATGTGGATATCCATTTTCCAACACCATTTATGGAAAGAAAAATTTCTTTTCTCATGTTGTAGTCATGACACTCTTCTCAGAGATCATTTGACAGTATATGTGTGAGTTTATTTCTGGGCCCTCTGTTCTATTTCATTAGTCTGTATATCTATATATATGCCAGTACTATACTGTTTTAATTACTGTATCACCCTAATACATTTGAAATCAGGAAGTGTGATGCTTTCAGCTTTGTACTTGTTTCTCAAGATTTTTTTTTGCTGTTCAGGATCCTTTGTGTTTCCAAACAAATTTTAGAATTGATTTTTCTATTTCTGTAAAAAATGCCATAGGAATTTGATAGCGATTGCCTTGAATCGGGATATGGCTTTGAGTAGTATGGACATTTTAACAATATTCTTCCAATCCATGAACAATGGGTCTTTCTATTTCTTTTTGTCTATTTTAATTTATTTCATCAATGTTTTGTAGTTTTCAGAGTACAAATCTTTCACGTTCTTGGTTACGTTTATTCCTAAGTATTTTATTCTTTTTCATTCTATTGTAAATGGTGTTGTTTTCTTAATTTCCTTTTTAGATACTTCATTGTTGGTATTTAGAAAAGCAACCAATATTTGCATGTTAATTATGTATCTTGCAACTTTACTGAATTCATTCATTAATTGCTAGTTCTTGCTTTTAATTTCATTCGGCTACTCTTATGTCTTTTGATTGGGGGAGTTTAATCTATTTTTGTTTAAAGTAACTGATGATATGTAAAGACTTACTATTTCCATTTTGTTAATTGTTATGTGCCTTATACTTCTTTTGTCCATCTTTTCTCTTTTGTAGACTGCCTTTGTGATTTGTTGATTTTTGTACTGTTATGCTATGATTCCACTCTATTTTTTATGTATCTTCTAGAGGTGTTTTCTTTGTTGTTGTCACGAGGTTTACATACAAAAATCTTACAGTTATAACAGTCTATTTTAAGCTCCTACAAACTTAAGTTCAATTGTATAAAAAAACTGTATATTTTAACTTCTTTTCCCCACACTTTATGTCATTGATTTTACAATTTGTATCTTTTTATATCCTGTATCCATTAACCTGTTTTTTAAGTTATAGTTTTTTTTTTGTTTTCTTTTGTGAGGAAGATGAGCCCTGAGCTAACATCCATTGCCAACTCTACTCTTTTGGCTGAGGAAGATGGACCCTTGGCTAACATCCATGCCCATCTTTCTCCACTATATATGGGACACCACCACAGCATGGCTTGACAAGCAGTGCATTGGTCCATGCCCAGGATCCAAACCTGTGAACCCCAAACCACTGAAGTGGAGCATGAGAACTTAACTGCTACGCCACAGGGCTGGCCCCTATAGTTATTTTTAATGTTTTTTTTTTTTTTAACTTTTGTACTATAATAAAAAGTAAAACATACACCACCATTACAGTATAACAGTATTCTTTCTTTGTCTATATATTTACCTTTACCAGTAAGTTTTATACTTTCATATGCTTTTGAGTTGCTCTGTAGTGTCTTTCTGTTTCCACTTAGAGAACTCCCTTTAGCATTTCTTTTAAGGTAGTTATAGTAGTGATGAATTCCCACAGCTTTTGCTTGTCTGGAAAGGCTATATATCTCCTTCATTTTTTTAAGGTCAGTTTTTCCAGGAATAGTATTCTTGATGGACAGTTTTTGTCCGTCAGCACTTTGAATATATCATCCTACTCCTTTCTGGCTTGGAAGGTTTCTGCAGAGAAATCTGCTGACGGTTTTAGCGGTGCTCCATTGTATGTTATGAGTTACTTTTTTCTTACTGCTTTCAAAATTCTCTGTTAGTCTTTGACTTCTACAATTTGACTGTAATGTGTTTTGTGTGTAGAGTTTTTGGATTATTTCATATTTGGATGGGCTTCATGAATCTGGATGTTTAATTTCCTTCCCAGAATTGGGAAGTTTTTGACCGTTAATATTTAATTAATATTTCTACTGCTTTTTCTTCCTCTTCTCCTTCTTTGACACTCATATTTTACATATTGGTTTCCTCCCTAGTTTTCCACACATCCCTTAGGCTTTCTTCACTCTTTTTTCTTTTTTTCTTTTTTGCTCCTTGACTGGATAATCTCAAATGACCTGACTTTGAGTTCACTGATTCTTTCATCTGTTTGGTCTAATCTGCTATTGAACCCTTCTAGTGAATTTTTTAACTGCTATTGTATTCTTCTGCTTCAGAGTTTCTGTTTGCTTCTATTTTATATTTTCTACCTCTTCACTGATATTCTCATTTTGTTAACATGTTTTTTACTGATTTTATTATATTGTCTACCAGTGTTCAAACTCTTCAATCTCATTTATCCTCTTTAAGATGATTATTTTGAATTCTTTGGCAGGAAATACATAAATCTCTAGGTTTTTTTTAGGATAAATTAATGGAGATATATGTTTTTTCTTTGATTGTGTCGTGTTTCTCTGATTCTTTGTGTTCCTTGTAGCTTTGTTGGTGTCTGTGAATTTAGCAAATAGCTTCTTCTTCGCTATGGATTGGCTTTGACAGGGAAAGACTTTTGTAATGTATTATCTTTGCCTCAACACTAGAATATTAGGAGTTAGGGATTGTTTTTCTGAATTGTTGAAAGGAATGAAAGGGTTCCCAATTCCAAGCAACTCTGAAATTGAGCACCACAAATCCACTAGATTTCAAGACCTAGGAATAATCCTCTGTGGCTCAATACTGCACCCTCTGGGCCTGTCGCTGGTCTTGTACCTCAGATCTCTGTGAACACAACCCCAGTGTCTGTACCCATGGCTCTTTACCCTGGATCCAAGGCTTTAGTTTCTGGGCCAAAGTTTCTTCCATTGAAGACATCCTTCCTTTTTCTTGAAGAATAGTGCACATTTGAACTGAGTAGTTTTATCAGCCTGCTTCCTGCCTGTAGAATTTGAAGTCTCTCAGCTTTCTTTCATTTAGTTCTGTCTCTGTCTCTTTCAGTCTAAGGGACAATATGCCTGATAGTATATCATTTAAAAAATCTTTTGGGTTTCCTATGTATGTTACATTATTCACACCAGTATACAAGAGGGTCCTTTACATTATCTTTCCTGGATAATCTCATCTCTTTTCCTCACTTCTTTTGAGATTGTTGAGGGATTCATGGGTCACACGCCTAAACTCTTCAGTACTGGCAAAGCATTTTCCTACCACACCTTTGGCTTTCTCTCTAGTGCATACTTTTTAAACAGTGAATATCACAATTTCAGCGTCTTTTCTTTAGCAATCTAGGTAGGCTGAGAATTTCTCAAATCATCAAGTCCTAGTTCCTTTTGCAAGCTGTTCTTTCTTAAATTATCTGTGTCTTTTCACATTTTACTATAACAGGTAAGGCTGCTCCTTCAGCATTTTGTTGGTAAGCCTCTTCAGGTAAATATCCAAGTTCCTTGCGTACAAGTCCTGCTTTCCACACAATTGTAGGACACAATTCAGCTAGGCCTCCTGCCACTTTTAAGAAAGATCAGCTCTTCTCCACTTTCCAAAGACATGTTCCTTATTTCTTTCTGAGGCCTCACTAGCAGAGTGGGTTTAAAAACATGACTCTTCTATGCTATCTACCAGAAATTCATTTCAAATATAGTGATAGAAACTGGTTGAAAGTTAAAAGATGGAAAAGGATGTACCAGGTAAGCAGTAATTGAAAGAAAGCAGGAGTGGCTATTTTAATGTCCGGTAGTATAGTCTTCAGCAGAAAGACAATTACTAGATTCAGAGAGGAATATAACATAATGATACAAATCTTCAAATGATAAAACTATGAAAATGGAGAACAGATTAGGGGTTGCCAGAAGTTAAGGAGGGGATGGAGACAAAAGGGAAGTCATTGTGGCTATAACAGGTCACATAAGGGATCTGTGCCATCTGTACCTTGACTGTGTCAGTTTCAATATTCTGGTTGTGATATCGTACTATAGTTTTGCAAGATGTTACCATTTGGAGAAACTCAATAAAGAGTATAAGGAATTTTGTATTATTATTTCTTACAACTGCATGTGAATCTATAATTATCTCAAAATAATACATTTAATAAAAAAGGTGCTATCATCTAGAAATATATAAAAATATAAGCTTTTTTTTTCCAAGAGGGATTTCTATTTTTAAATGAAATTATGTGTGCTACGCTATGTTTATTCTTGTGAATCCCAAATCAGTTGCAATGATTTTAGTAATCCATTGAAAGTTTTCATTAAAGAAGTAAACTAACGCACACTCAAAAAATTGTATAGATGTTTGTAGCCAGGACATATTTACATGAGCATATGTACCTGTAACTTTCTCCATCTTGAGGATTTTCCGTGGAATTTTCACAAACAAGTAATATACTCAAGGGATTATATCCCCAAAGATTCCAAATCTCATAAATGTAGCCTTGCTTTACAGTGAAAATTCTTTTCATTTGTTCTTATTGTTGAGGTACAAACATCTGCAGGTAATAATTTTCTTTTCATATTGATATAGAAATGTTTCCCATTTTTCTGTTAGAACTTAAGGTTTGGTTATTCTAAGCAAATAATCATTTGTTGAGCATCCACTTACCTCTGTGAGCTGTCCTTGCTGTGATCATGTACATAATCTTATTCAAATCAAGAATCCTATGAGGCATATATATTTTTTTAATAAACAAGACAATGAAGGGTTGAAGAGTTGATATAAATTGTCTAAGATTCCATAGAGAGTCAGTGGCAGAGCTGGAATCTGATCCCAGGCCTATATGGCTCCATAGCTGATTGTATGTTTGCACAACACTTTGCTTCCATATCTTAATGACATTTATAACTAACTGTGAATTAGTGTCATATGAATCTATTTTCTTTAAAATTTCAAGCTTTCATTCAGTCTTGGGTCCACGCCTAGTTAATAAAGTTTCTAGCTCAGTCCTGAATAAAGATAAAGAATCTAGGGCTGTGGAGTTCAGACACATAATTACATGATGTTAATAACATGGCATGCTATTGCTCAATTAATTCACATATACCATTTTTCAAGCATTTCTGTTAAGAATAAAAGTATGACATGTAGCTGGCTGAGCACATGGCTGTTGTGCTGGTGTGTGTGTGTGTGTATGTGCGTCTGTGTGTTCAATCTTGTTGACATTGAATATTTAAAAGAAAAATATTATTATTCTGAAATTTTAGTTGATCTCTATCATTCAAGGAACTCCTAAACTAACAACATGATGCAAATATGAGTAAAGTTTGTTAAGTTAAAACATTGCTTTTCTTAGCATTCCTGGCCTTACAACAATGAACATATATAGCGTCAGGTTTTACATAAGGTATTATGTGTAAAAATGCTTCCTACCAAATTTGCGCTTGAGTGTCTCTGTTTCTGTAATTTTTATTTTATAACCATTGTAAAATAATTATTCAAATCATAATATTTTCTTGCATTCTAATATCCAATTGTTTTTCTTTCAGTGGGCAACATTCCCAGTATAGATGGGGACTGGAAACTACACAACTGTGGCAGAATTCATTCTTTTGGGGTTAACAGAGGGTAGTAAAGTTTGTGCCATTTTATTTATTGTGTTTCTAGGAATCTATGTGGTCACTTTAATGGGCAATGTCAGCATAATCACCTTAATCAGAAACAGCCCTCAGCTTCATTCTCCAATGTACCTTTTCCTCTGTCATTTGGCCTGTATAGACCTTGGGTACTCCTCATCGGTCACACCTGTCATGCTTATGGGCTTCCTAAGGGAAGGAAACTCTCTCCCTGTTGTTGGTTGTGTAGCCCAACTCTGTTCTGTAGTTACATTCGGGACAGCTGAGTGCTTCCTACTGGCTGTCATGGCCTATGATCGCTATGTGGCCATTTGCTCACCACTGCTCTACTCCACTCACATGTCCCCCAGAATCTGCGCTCTCTTAGTGGGGGTATCCTACCTAGGTGGATGTGTGAACGCTTGGACATTTACTATCTGTTTATTAAGTCTGTCCTTCTGTGGACCAAATAAACTCAATCAATTTTTCTGTGACTATTCACCACTTTTGAAGCTTTCTTGTTCTCATGATTTTCCTTGTGAAATAATTCCAGCCATCTCTTCCGGCTCCATCATTGTGGTCACTGTGTTTATCATTGCTCTCTCTTATGTCTCCATCCTTTTCTCCATCCTGAAGATGCACTGTACTGTGGGGCGGCACAAAGCCTTCTCCACCTGTACCTCCCACTTCACAGTGGTCACTCTGTTCTATGGGACCATTATATTCATTTATGTGATGCCCAAGTCCAGCTACTCAGCTGAACAAAACAAAGTGGTGTCTGTGATCTACACAGTCATGATCCCTATGTTGAACCCCCTCATCTACAGTCTGAGGAACAAGGAGGTTAAAAAGGCCATGGGAAACCTGATGGCTGGAAAACATTGGTGGTCTGAACCAATCTGATTTTAATAATAAACACTGTAATATGAGGACCTATTCTGCAGATGAAAGGACAATGTACTAAGTAAATTTCAGTTTATATTCATAGTATCCTAGACTCACAAATTTCATTACATCATTCTCAAGAAAACTTTCAGTGTAAAAAATGTATATGGATTCAATAAGATAGAAACATCTAGCAAAAAAAATATTTCCTTCCACCACTCACCTTTCTTGCATCTATAAGTAAAAATCTTTTCAAAGAAGTTCTATGCTCTTTGAATTCAGTGTTTGGCATTAACAGCTGGAAGCATTTGAAACTCCTTGAATGGGAAATAAAGAGTAGTTTTTCTATCCAAGGTCTCATCATTTGAAAGAGATGATGTCTGTAGTCTACAGACAATATAAGAGTTGAAACCAGTGATACTGATGGTTGAAATGCCTCTATTGTCCTGTATGCTGGACCTTAAAAACAAGGTCCCTCCCACAGTACCTACCCCAGCAGATGAGCCTGATCCAGTCAACTCAGAAGCTATCTGAAAACTCCCTTTAGCTAGTAGTTCTTCCCATTGAGGAATCAATTCCAGCAAATTCCTTGAAGAGTCAACAAAGGACAGCCTACTGGAAGCTCATTGGCAAGATCTAGTTTCTCTGGTTGTGAAGAAGTAAGGATGTTTTTAATTAGGGGTATTTCAATCTCTGGAATGGATGTAGCACACTGCAGAATGTCTGTTAAACCATTTTCGCCCCTTCTATCTCTATTGCCTCTGATACTGAAAATTCTCCAGATTAAGTCTTCTCTGGATTTCCCCTCACCGAAATGGATCTGCCTACCACCATTGCTGAGTGCCGATCTGCCAATGAAATATTTCATTTTGACTGTGGGACAGCACCATTCCCCAGAGGTCCAGCTGGCCACGTGGTTCCACCCCTTCCATCTGGCCTGTTAAAGGGTTGGTTATGGTGCCAGCTGACAGACAACAACTCCAAGTTTGGATTGCTATCCTACAGAATGAGAAATACGCCTTAAAAAAAATATGAGCTGGAATGCATGGCTCCAGGTTCCAAGAAGGCAGAAGCAGGAGTGGTCTTTCTTACTATTATATTAAACAACACACTGGTTTAGTTTCTATGCTGCTGTTACCAATTACTACAAACTTAGTGTTTAAAAGAAATACAAATTTTTTATCTTACAATTCTGAAGGTCAGAAGTCCAATATGTGTCTCACTCGGCTAAAATCAAGGAATTGGAAGGATGGGGCTTTTGTTCTGTAGGGTCTAGGGGAAAATCCACTTCCTTGGATTTTCCGGCTTCTAGAGGCCACTTAGATTCCTTCACTTATGGGATCCTTCCTCCGTATTCAAAACCAGTGGTATTAACCTCCCTGTCTCTTCCTTTTCTAGTCACAACTTCAACTGACACTCTTCAGCTTCCCTCTTCCACTTTTAGAAATGCTTGTAATTACATTGGGCCTAACTGAAGAAGACAAGATGATCTCATTGTTTTAATGTCAGCTGAAAAGGAACATTAACTTCATCTGCAACCTTAATCCCTCTTTGCCATGTAAACTAACATATTCCCATTTTCTAGGGTTAAGATGTGGAAACCTTTGGGGGTGCCATTTTCTGTTTTTTTGTGAGGAAGATCTGCACTGAGCTAACATCTGTTGCCATTCCTCCTCTTTTTGCTGAGGAAAACTGGCCCTGGGCTAACATCCGTGCCTATCTTCCTCCATTTTATATCGGACACTGCCACGGCGTGGTTTGACAAGCAATGCGTCGGTGCACACCTGGGATCCCAACCTGGGCGGCCTCAGAGGAACGCACACACTTAACCGCTAAGCTGCCAGGCTGGCGGCATGGGGGTGGGGGTGGGGCCGTTATTATGCCTACAACATACACTGAAGAACATTTTGCCTTCTTTCAATTGCAGACAATAGCATCCTTCCCTCTAAATAGTTCTGCAAGACTATTAATAACTAGAGGCCAATACTTTTCACACTTTTCTTTATGTAAAACCTACACTAAGTAATATGCTAATCTTATGTGTACAATTATTAGATATTGACAAATGAATACGCCTTTGTAACTCTATATGATGATATAGAACATTGCTATCCCTTTATATAGTTCTCCCATAACCCTATCTTTTCAGACTTAGTTTGCGTCCTACAGAGGCACACATTATGCTGATTATTATTTTTTTTCTACCATTGTTTAGTTCTAGATTTTTGTAAAAATGGAATCAAACGATATGCCCCTTTTCTGTAAGGTTATTTTCAGTCAGCATAATGTTTTTGAACTTTATCCATATTGTTGTGTGTATCAATAGTTTATTGAACTAATTAATGAGCTCAACGATGTTGCATGATATAAGATTAATATATAAAAATTGTGTATCTATACACTAGCAATGAACAATTCAAAAACTTAATTAAGAAAACAATTTCATTAATAGCATTAAAATATAATATATTTAGGAATAAATTTACCAAAAGTGGAGCAAAATGTATAGTCTTAGATCTATAAAATATTGTTGAAAAAATGAAAGAAAATCTAAATAAATGGAAAATTATCCCATGTTCATGGATCGAGAACATAATATTGTTAAGATGGCAAAGCTCCCCAAATTGATGTATTCATTGAACACAATCCTATCAATATCTCAGGTGGCTTCTTTGTAGAAATTGACAAGCAGATTCTAAATTTCATATAGAATTACAAGGAGTTCAAAATAACCAAACTATCTTTAAAAAAAGACAAAGTTAGCTGGGGCTAGCCTGGTGGCGTACTCCACTTCTGGTGGCCTGGGATTCACAGGTTCGGATTCTGGGTGCAGACCTACGCACCGCTCATTAACCCACGCTGTGGCAGTTGTCTCACATAAAGTAGAGGAAGATGGGCTTGAATGTTAGTCCAGGGCCAATCTTCCTCAGCATAAAAGAGGAGGATTGGCAGCAGGTGTTAGCTCAGGGCTAATCTTCCTCACACACACACACACACACACACACACACACAAGACAGCGTTAGAAGACTCACACGTCCCAATTTTAAACCTTAGTGCAAAGCAATAATTGAAGACAGTGTGTACTGGTCTACAGATAGTCATGTAGATCAGTGGAAGGGAATTGAGAGTCAGGAATTAATCTCATGTGTCTATGGTCAGTAGATTTTCAAATTGGGTGCCAGAACCTCTCAATAAGTAATTGAAGTTGAAGAGTACTTTCAGCAAATGTGCTAGGTCAATTACATATCAACGTGTAAAAGAATGAAGTTGGACCCTTACCTCACACCACATACAAAATTAACTCAAAATTAAGGAAAGATTTAAATGTAAATGTTAAAACTATCAAACTCAGAAGAAAACATAGGAGTAAATCTTCATAATTATTCTTTCATGATTTTTTCCTTCCTCTTCACATTTATCTTCTCCTCTCTTGACTCCTTCCCTCACTCCCTCTTTCCTTTCTCCTTGCTTCCTTCTTTTCTCCA
Source organism: Ceratotherium simum simum (assembly GCF_057802395.1). Classification (NCBI taxonomy): domain Eukaryota; kingdom Metazoa; phylum Chordata; class Mammalia; order Perissodactyla; family Rhinocerotidae; genus Ceratotherium; species Ceratotherium simum. The sequence continues at coordinate 21,645,741 of NC_141906.1, forward strand.
TCCCTCTTTTATTACTTTATATTATTATTATAACCAACCAATACAAAATTACTTATATTGTTACTCATTTTTCCAAGCACTAACTCCAAAATTTCTCTGTCCAGAGGCCAGAACTCTTCACAAATATACATTCATCCTCTCAGCTAGAAGCCATAAGGGAAATTGCAGGGAAATCATTATCTGAGGTGAGATCCAGATTGGAATGTTCTGTACAGAGGCTAGTTTTTGGCAGAGCTGGATTAGATTTTGGCTCCTCTAGTTATTAGCTCTTTGAATTTAGGCAAATGGTTTGACTTCTTGAGTCTTAATTTCCTTATCTACAAAACAGGAGTAATAAAAATAATTCCTATGTGAGAGGCTCAATGTAAGAATTAAATTGGGTAATTAGGATCTTAAGAGAAGAATTTAGCATGTGGTTGGAGAATTGACCAACAGGGCTAATCTCCTGGATGTGGGGCACAGAGGATTGTGACACTTGAGGTGTCCACACCGGATTTCTCTTTTTTCTTCTGCTACATATTTATCTTCTCTCCTTCCCTGGCTTCTTCTTATTTCCACCTTCCTTAATCTCTACTCTTTCTTTTCTCCATTCCTCTTCACTTACTTTTTTCCCAGCTACATTGCCACATAAATTCCTGTTTTCCTGTTTTGCAACTGGAATTTAGAACATCACAGTCTGTGGGGACACGGACATGTAAACAAACCTCACGCTATCAGAGGAGACGAATTGAGATTCAGGGAAAGGAGATGGACTAAAAAACAATGAGTGGCAGTGAAGATGTGAATTGTGTTTATGATTTCATCCCTGGAATAATGTAAAATGTTTTTGTGAATGAAAAGATATAAAGTTGGCTTCTGATTGTTCTTGCCTACTTGAGCATTAGTTTTATTGTTCTCTAAGCCATCCAAGAATTTCTTCAATTACATTTATTCTTTGTATAAGTCCTCTGATCTCTAGAACCGGGTGAGTTCCAGTTTTATTTGGATGTCTCCTTCCTCTGTCATTATAGGCCACCTGACCTCTTGAAATTGCTAGAAGTCAAATTAGTAGTTTTTTCATGATTAACCTTTGACTGAATATGTTTTCATATTTTTGAGAGGGGTGGAATAGAAATACATTTTTCTTATTTTAAAAATGCCGTGTTATGAGTCGGAAAGAATGGTTGGTTATAGCTAAATATCTGTTTCAATGTACAACTTTTTCACTTAATTAAATATAATTAATAATTACACCACAAATCAGTCTTACTGAAAATTAGTACAAGTCTATAAAAAACAAAACTTTTTATTTCAGTGCAAAAGACATTTTAAAAATTGTTTCTGTATGATCTACTTCATATATAAAATTAAGAACGAAACACCAGAGTGCTACCAAGAGTTTCTTTTTCCTCGTGGCTCTGGTTTTCAGCCTTTTGAGACATGACCTTTGATGCTGATGTAGAAAACTTAGATATGGTTCAAAATTCAGCCTCAAAGTAATTAATGAGATGAAAAAGTTAAAAAAAATTACGTGAGGAGTTTAAAGATTTAACACTTAGCAGGGGACATTTTTGAAAAAGGAATGATGAAGTTTGTGAAATGGGTAGTCAGAGAACCTCTATGAAAATTATAATTCAATGTGGAACAAAGAATGAGACCTGGAGACCCAATAGGCTCTGGCATCACATATAATCAATGTAGCTGTGATCTGAATCTCAGTTGCAAGCTCTTTGGGAGCTCTCTTCATGTGCATTCACCCCAGCACAACTCCGTGCTTTCTATCTTGGGATTCTTCTTTCTTTGCTGGGGTTTCTCTCAAGGTATTTTGCTTTCGTTGTGGAATCTTGTCTCCACTCCACCCATCAACTTTTCACAGAGTTCTTTCTCTACCTCTTCATCTTAACTAAACCTAATTATCTGAGAAGAGCACATCTGCTTCTCAGTTCTATTGAAGAGAAGTTGCTCACTGCCCTATTCTACAGGCACCAGCACACAATGTTGACATTCTCCTAACTTCTTACCATATTTCTAAATCATTTATTTGCATATTTATGACACAGCATTTCCTTCATTGACACCAATATTATCCAGTTATGAAACAAGATACTATTGTCTTTAGAGTCCTTTACTGGAAACCCACTTTCTTCTCCTCATTATTAAAGACTGCCACCAGCTGCTCAGTCTTCCCCCCATCTCAGTCCTGCCACAGTGTTGGTAATGGCACTCACTATGTGGATGTACCATTAGACGATGTGATCTCAAAATGCCTGGAACTCCTTATAGCATCTGATATCTTCTACAATCCACATTAGAATCTCACACAATGGCGTCAATCAGATTGATGTTATACAAAATACCTACCATCTCTGTGGCTTTCATAAATTAGAACTATTTATCTTTATCTGTGCTCCAACTTAGTTTAAATGTGATTAGAAGTCTTTATTTTCTGAGGACTAGATGAAGTTAATTATGAAACCATCTCGCCTAATCCCTTGTTGGGGGATATCAAGACTAGCTCTATGACAGACTTTTCTATATTTTCCCAAGAATTTGGTATGTTAAAAATGTTTGTCAGTTAATTTTTTTCCAGAAATTCCTCCATTCTAATCTAGTTTCTATATTTGTTTGAACAGAATTGAACAAAGTATTTTTTTTAATTCTTTGTGGTTTTTCTATAATATGATAATTCCCTCATTTCAACTCTAAATTTGTATGTTGATGCTTTTTCCTTTTTTTTTGATTAAGTAAATTAGTGATCTTTCTCTTTCTGTCTCTGTCTATCTCCTTTTTCCCTGTCTCTTTCCTTCTTTCCTCTTTCCTTTTTAGTATAATTTTCTTCCTTCCTTAAAGGTAACCAAGATTATGAAATACAGTGTTCCAAACCATTTTTGACACATTTACTACATATATATGTGTAATAACATTAAAAAATGTAATAAACTGCATCTGATTTTGTAGTAAGAAAATAGACTAGCACATATCAGACAATTAGGAAGCACTTTTACCACTTTGTTCAAAAAGTGATTTTTATTGGAAGTACTCTATTTTTGCCACTTTTATATATCAGTGCTCTGTATTTTTTAAATGTTCTGGCCTCTTTTATCTGCCATCTGAGGGAAGACCCTAATTACATTGCCTAGTACTTTCATTAGTGCCATCTGCATTTCTTTGTTTCTTAGACTGTAAACAGTTGGGCTCAGCAGAGGTGTCAGCACTGTATACATCACAGCTATCAGCTTATCTTCAAGGAATGAGTCATGTCATTGGGCCTCAAATAAACAAAGCAAGCAAATCCATAAAATATGAATACCATAGTGAGGTGGGAAGAGCAAGCTGAGAAGGCATTATGCTTCCTCTTGGCAGAAGACATCTTCACATCTATGGGCACAATGAAGGCATCAGGAGTCATAATTAAAATAAAAGTGCCCACGAACACAAAAACAGTGAATGCAGGAAGAATCGTTTTCTGAAAAAAGATATAATCATGGGCAAGGGAGACCACAGGTGCAGTGTCGCAAAAGTGCTGGATGGTGTTAGAGTTACAAAAGGATAAGCTGAACACTATGAGGACAATGCCCAGAGACACCAAAATCTCCATGACAAAAAGAAGGCCGTCATGAGCTAGAATCAGATCTTTTGGGTCATCAGAATGGTGTAGTGTAGTGGGTTGTGAATGACAATGTAAGGTCACAGGAGATGGCAGCCATGGTGAAGCAGTTATTGCCTCCTAAGCCAAAAAGGAAAAACATCTGTGTGACACAGTCAGGAAGAGAAATGATTTTGCTGTCTGATATCAAGTCCACTAACAAGCGAGAGGTGATTACCACAGTGGTACAAGTTTCTGAAAAGGACAGGCCACAGAGGAAAAAGTCCATAGGCGTGTTAAAGTTGTGACTGAGCTTGATGGCCACCATTATGGACACATTTGCAGTTAGGATGTTACCTTGGGAGAAGAAAATCACCAAAAAGAGGAGACTCTGTATGTCTGGGAAACTGGAAAATCCACACAGAAGGAATGCACTCACTCTTGTATGATTGCCCATTCTCCTGGCAGGCACAGCAAGTTTCTCCCAAGAGTGCTGAAGCCCTCAAGGTCAAGACTCTGAGATAATGTCATCTGGCTTGTATTCAAGGGCTTGGCCAAAGACAAGTGCACTCTTAATGAGTGAGCTTAAGAAATAGGAGTTAAATGCCTCAGGTCGAATTCAAGGTCAGAACTCAGAATGATGAGGAAAAACTTTCTGGTAGGACAATCTGTAAATGCCATAGTGTAGGCTCAGATATCTTCTGGGAGACCCCTATTTGGCACCTCTTTCTCTCCTCTACAGTCAAGATCTACGTGAAAAAGGAAATTACGAAATAAAATTCTTATGTTCTCACCTACAGGAATATCAACCTGTAAAACGTTTATGTGTGATTTTATCACATCCTGGCATATGGAAGGGCTCAACAGTGTAGACTGAATCAATAAAAATTTAAGGAGAAGTAAGGAAAAGTTTTCTAGACATGCTTTGAAAGTAATCCTATCTTCAGTGGTGCTCCCCAGAATGAAGTGCCTGCTTGGTTAGCAGTTGTGCCAATGAGTGGATCTGATAAATGAATTTACTGTGTTGGAATTTGTACTGGTTTCCTATCCGTGATGATAAGTTAATATTTGACGTGTTCAATAACTGTCTCCCATCCAGGTGTATCTTGGTGGAAAATAGTTACAGAAAGCTATCTGGTCCTGGGTGGCATATTTGTGTCATGATGTTCTGGTTAATTCTTGAGTTTCAGGAACTTCAGGATATTTTCTAACTGATATACTGGTGGAAAGGGCTGCTTTGAAGCAGAGATCTGATAAGAATTAACTCAAGTCCCACAGATCATTTTACCAGTCAAATTTGTATTTCCATCTGTTCTTAAAATATCCAATCTGAGATGGCAGTATGAAAACCAGGACTTTACACAATGTGGGGTTTGGTTTCAAGCACTGTTGTCAGGAAAGGAAAGGAAAACAGTAAAAAGACATGTTGGGTGTGGAGTTGAGGGCTGGGGAAAGAAAGGTAGAGGCACACTGGAAAGTATTCTGTAGGATCCACAAAGCTTGAAGAACAAAGAAGAAAATATACCTTTAGATTAATAGTTTCTCTGTTATGCACTGAATTTATGGGCAAAGATTTATACAAGGAGGCAAGTCAGGTGACTGCTAATTACTCAACATTGGAAATGTGCTGGTTAACATGCTGCGTGTGTGTTTAAATTTTCTCTTTTAATTTTTCTCAACAAATCTATGTGGTAGGTATTTAAATCCTGATGCTACAAAAATTGAAACTAAGGTAGAGGTTGCTTAAGTAACTATTCAAAGCCAATGAATTAACTCCACAAATATTTAATTAACGTCTTTGATGTGTCAGGCAATTCTATGCATGGGAAATATAACATGGAGTAAGACACAAAAGAGCTCTCTCATCTCAAACTGTGAAAAGTGCCATGAGGAAAATTAAAGGAAAGTGGTATGAGAGAGAGGGAGTAGGTGGCTATTCTGGATTGTAGAGTCTGGAAAGCCCTTTCCATGGAACTGACACTTTGTGACTGGAGTGCAGTAAGCAGCCCACCATTTAAAGATCTAGGGGGAAAGCATGACAGACACAGGAAACAGCTAGTGCAAAGAGCCCATGGTGAGAATGAGCTTGCCATATTCAAGCAATATCAGGACAGTCAATGTATCCAGAACACCTCTCTCCTGTATCCTTTAAACAGTTTATATGATAAAGAGTAGTATTGTGCCCATGTTTGAGATAGGAAACTATGGCTTAGAGAGTTACTTAATCTGTGAAGGTGATGAAGTTTGTTAGAGGAGGAGCTGGTATTTACACCAGGCAGAGTGACTCTGGAGAAGACCTTATTAACTAGTAGATTAAAGTGACCCTGCAAGTGTAAGTGATGTACCATGACATTCAAGGTCTACCTGTTCACATCATCTTCTGCCATCAACCTCCCCTACATGGGAAACATCCCACTGTCCCCCAAGCACGGCATGTCCTTTTGTGGCTCTCCTACTGTGCACACGTTGTTTCTCCATTTACAATGTTTTTCCTGCCTTTTTCTGTTTCTTAAACCACAGTCTTTTTTCCAAACTCAATTTAAATGTCATCTCCCTCGAAAGCCATCCTGAATCACTCTGATGGAGTTAATGAATTCTGTGTTTACGTCTGATTACATTATGATGACATTATTACATGTCTGTATCCTATACTAGTCAGAGAAGAGAGTTATTTTACTATTTTGTATCCTACTTCCAGCCTAAGCTGGTATATGTGTTTGTTTTGTGAGAGTTCAACGAATGAATGGAGTGCCGTCTTCCCCAGGAAGCTTCACATAGGTTTTTTCTTAAGGACAATGACTAATTCTTCTCAACTACATTGTTTTTGCTCTTTAACATTTCCTTAATTTAGGCACATACTAAAGTTTGCTGTCTCCCTCAATATATTTCAAATGCATTTAAGACAGAGCCATGTCACCAGCAATGCGATAAGTACATATTGATATAAGACATACTTGCTTAATTGAATAAAGTGTATTATATGCCACCACCTAACAAAAAAAACCTATAAGTCTAGGAGTGATTTGCTTGGAAAAAAGCAAGAAGGACAATTATTTTTTGGTTTAGATGATATACCTTGTTTTCTGTGGCATCAAATCACACATGATTGATTATGTCCTCCACTGGGAAGCGTATTGTGATCACCAGGGTTGCCTTCTCAAGAGTTATGTGTCCTCACTCACAACCATCCTAAGTTTCTGGCAGGTTGTTCCAAGAAAGAAAACCAAAACTTTAGGAGAAATTGGCGTGTATAGGTTTTGAAACTCTCACTGTAGTTTGTTATTTCCTTTTTTCATCTGTATTAATAGTAAATCCTACTTTCCTCATAATACTCAAGGGAACCGGTGATTGCGAATATGTCAATATGACATCATCTCCATTACTTCTAGTTACTCCCCAAGGAGTAGAATTTGAAGGAAATGTTTTCTGGCTCAGCATTTTGTGATAAATGTACCCTCCTTGATTATATTACTTTTATAGATTGAAAGGGACATAATAAATTTCTTTCCCCCATAACCCCATTTCCAAGTTTTGCCAAGCTCCTGCTCTTGCAGAGAGATCTAGTGGACTTAGTATGTCTAATTTCTTTGAGATAGAAACCAGACCTACAGTAATTTGATTCTGATTTGAAAATAAGCTACCTTCAGACTCTCTTGTCCCATCACCATATCGAAGCTGTGGACAATGGACACTGTACACCAGTCTACCTGCCAAGAGATACATCAAAACCATGGCCAGCCCAAGGATGGCAGGGACCACCATGTCACTCATCATTCCCCACCAGACTGAACTGGAGGATTTCTCTGGCATCTACACTTACTTCCTGCTCATGGGCAACATTCAAAGGTAGAAAAGGGTGAATATTTATCATCCAGTCTTTGGAAAAGTGCATTTAACTTTCTTACGATCCAATCAGAATAAGAGTCAGCTTTCAGTCAGCTTTTCTAATGTTTGGAAAAGATATTGATATTTTCAATCGTCTAGAAAATAAAAGAGTATGTTTTATTGATTTCCAGATGTAAATTCTGATAAGAAATTCAACAAAATTTACTTAAATCAGAAGTTCATGAGGTTCATGCTTTAATGTTGTAAATGGCTTTCTAGTTTACTTACATACATGTGAAAAACATTTTTTTAAATTCTTTCTATGAGGCTGTATTAGATCCACCAAAGGAATGCTTGTTACTTTTAACAATCATAACTGCATAATCATGAAATCAAATGATTACACTGATTGGCCAAAGGGAAATTTAGGGAAACACACAAAGAATCAATTTCTAATGGTTTACAGTAAAATTTACAATGAAATTATGGGTGAAACTATAGAAATTTCAGAATGACTTATAGGTATTCTTCTTTATTGTTTTCTGCTTTATTCTTTTGATACAATAAAATTCCTTAATTAGATTTGAGATTAGACCTGGAATTACACTGGACTCTATTTTGTAATGGGATAGAGGATTGAGCTGAATTAGAGGGGCCTACATTTAAATCCAAACTATGTGTATATTACATACATATGTGCTAGTAATTTAATCAGCCTGATAACTGTTTCTCTCCTCTCTAAGATAGCTCCAAATATACCACTTTGCAGAGTGACAATGCTGTGCATATAGACGTATCAGATAAGTGCTCAGTACCTGCCAGTCCTATTTCCATTTTCTAAAACATTGCATGGTTTGGGGACAACTTTTCCTACATGTGCTCAGCAACACTTGGTTCGCAGCTTTCTAGCCTCCTCTCATTGCCTTTGTCTGTGTGCCAACTATGTCAGGAATAGGAAAACATCAGCATTTATTTCTGTCCAATTGTCTCCTTAGTATTTTCAATACCTTTCAACTGTCGATTAATACCCACAACTACTTGGTTATTAGTGGACAGAGCACAATGTTTATGGCAAATAGAAATACAAAATAAAATTCTCACTTTATGCCAAAGAGGAGTTACTTCTAATCTCTTAAAAAGAAGAAAACATTAAGCTGTACGAGTGTCTTGACATGAGTACAGCCATGTTTGGCCGCTCCATTGACCTACAGCCACCAGCACAAAAAGAAATATGAAAGCTGCTTTCTGTGTGGTGGGAACCGGCCCTTCTCTCACGGAGGGAGTTGCAAGTTGTAACATTTCAAGGCTCTTGGAGCGTCATAGCACAGGACGGACTGGCTTTCTGTGCCGGACTGGGACGATAACCAAAGAGAACAATGCATGTACACAACTACTGGGCTGGGACGTTAGCCAGGGGGCTCAGTGCACGTACGCCACTGATAACCATTTTGTGCATGGGCACACTAAATGCTTGCTCTGCAAACTCTGTAATTGCTTACTCTGAAAATTACTGATGGTATATAAACTGCTGGAAACTGAGACCTGGTGAGAGTTCCACCTGTGGAAGGGACTCCTTACCCAGGACGTGTGATCCTTGCCCAGCCGCGTCGATTGATGGGGCTCTCCTGGCAGTGGGGCGTGGATGTTGTGAGTAATTGATTTGATGTGAAGTAATTGATTTGATATGAAGTAATTGATTTGATGTGTTCTCTTTTCGGTCAACCTGGTGTTTCTCTTTCCGGTTGATTTGTGTCATTTCTCTTCAGCCGATGTGGGTGCTTTCCCTTTCCAGTTGGGCTGATGTTTTTTCCCTCTTAATATTTGACCTATTTGGATCTGTTTGCAGACTGTCGCCTTTACTATCCTCTATATAATAAAATATACCTTCAGTCCATTTGTTTGGAGTGGAAAGTGTCTTTTACGTCTCCGATCGAATCCCCGAACCTCTCATAACAACGAGTAACACTGCCCATGCACAGTTTTCTACAGTTCCTTCTGTAATATCATTTAGGGATAAATTTTTAAGGCATTTTGCCCTTTGAAAGCCTATAGTGCATTCACTCTATATCTGAAAAAACAAAATCTCTTATAAGAATAGAGTCAAGTCTTCTCTATTCCTTATGGCTGGGGCTGAGTTCCATGCACATTCCAATGAGAATTTCATGGTCACCTGAGACGATTATCCCTTGACACTACCTGGAGTTTCTTTCTTTCCCTTAGTTACCAGGAGGATTGTCCTCTGCGGACCTAGAACTCCTTGTGGTGTTAACAAATCATTGTTTTTATTCTGACATAGCATTGTGATTATTCAGTGAAGTTTGTTCTTATTCATCTGAAAAACAAATCAAATACTTAAAATTCAACTTGTACAAATACCTCTTGGAATGTGAATGTTTCCCTCAGGTACATTTTCCTTCCTACTCAATACCATCTATTTTATAGTTCTGAAAATTTTCCAAGTCCCACAGCTCTTCTGACCTGTATACAGGGAATCAAGTCTTCTGCCCTGTAGCCCAGGGAATCCATCAGAAGAAAGGTGGAAAAGAAAATGAACACACAGAGTGATTGTTGTGAGTGCTTTCTCATGAGGTAACCTCTGTGGAAGGCCTTGCCAAACAGGAAAATGACTGTAAATCCCCGAGTAGTGCACTGCCACTCAAAAATTTTTCTCATGTTTCATTATAAGAATTGTAAAACATAAAACTATGCTGAGATCATTATATTGTGAGCATCCTCTACCTGGATTGTTCTGAGTATCTACTGTTGTATAATTAACTACCCCAAATCTTAGTGGCTTTAAGCAACTCATATAGACATGGCTTAGTAGGGATAACAGAGACATCAAATATCTTGTTCACTCTCATGTCTGGTCACTGATCCTGGCTGTTGTTTGAGACCGTGAACAGCAATTCAACCTTTCTGTGTGGGCATAGTGACTGGGTTCCATGGGTGACCAGTTCCTGAAAGCCAAGTAGATACTATATCAACTTTTACGATGTGATGATTAATTTTATGTGTCAACTTGACTGGACTAAGTGATGCCCAGATAGTTGGCAAAACATGATTCTGGACGTGTCTATGAAGATATTTCCAGAAGAGATTAGTATTTGAGTCAGTAGACTGAGTAAAGAAGATCCACCCTCACCAATACGGGCGTGTATCATCCAATCCATTGAGGGCCCAAACAGAGCAAAAAGGCCTAGAAAGATTGCATTCTCTCTCCCTTCTTGAGTTCAGATGTCCAACTTCTCCTGCCTTCGGACATCAGAGGCCCTGGTTCTTCAGTTTGGGACTCTTGGACTTACACCAGCAGACCCCTGGGTTCTCAGGGGGAATGGATGGACTGAATTATGACATCATGTTTCTCGATTCTCCAGCTTTCAGATAGTAGATTGTGGAACTTCTCCACCTCCATAAGTGTGACAGCCAATTTCTGTAATAAATCTCCTCTTATATATATCCATATATATCCCATCGGTCTGTTTCTCCAAAGGAGGCTGACTAATACAATGCCTCATCTCAATGCACTGCATTCTTTTGATTCAGGCAGTTAAAGAACTGCCCAGGTTCTAGGACAAGGAAATAGTTTCCACCTTTTGATGGGACAGCGACAAAATTCTGGAAGAGCATGTAGGACTTATGCTGTCATCATTTTCAGAAAATACATCATGCCACGCACTAAGATTTTTCTATATTTGCTTTATCACATATATCTTTGAACTTTATCCATCCACTAATCTATCTTATTTTGTGATCATACCAAAGGAAATTATAGACATCAGTACACGTTTCCATAAATACTTCTGTACACATATCGATAACTAGAGTTCAGTACTTCTATATCTTTTATTCTATACAATTTTATGCAAATTTACTTAAAGTTAAATATGCAAATCTTAAGTGTACTGTCACTATTCAGTGGCAAACACATCAACCTGTGTAACTCAAGCACCTCTCATCATACAGAATATTAACTTCAGTCCTGCAATTTCATGCATATCCCTCCCAGATAGTGCTAGCTTCCACTATGCAGAGATACCCATTGTTCCAATTCTTTTTTCACCCTGGCTTACTTTTTCAGATTCTAGAATTTCATATAAATGGAATCGTATAGTATGTCCTCTTTTTTTGAAAGGTTTCTTTCAGTCAGCGTAATATTTAAAAAAATGTATCCATATTGTTGCGTGTGTCTACAATTTGTTTCCCTTTGTTACTTAAGAGTATTTCGTTGTGTGAATATACCAATTTGCTTAACTATTCTTCAAATAAAGAAAACCTGGATTGTTTCCAGTTGTTGAATATTAAAAGGAAAACAGGCATTAACATGGAAATTAATGACATAGAGAATGGAAAAACAATAAAATCATTGAAACAAAAGCTGATTCTTTGAAAAGATCAACAAAATTGATGAGCCTGTAGTTCAACTGACCAAAAAAAAAAAAAAAAAGAGAGAGAGAAGAAAAAGCAGATCTATGAACACTGTAAAAAGATCATTGGTTGCCAGGGTTGTGGGGTGAGGTTTGAACGAATAAGTGGAGAACAGAAGTCTTCTAGGGCATTGAAAATACTCTTTATGATACTATAATGATGACAATACATCATTGTACATTTGCCCAAACCCACAGAATGTACAACACCAAGTGTGAGTTCTTATGTCAACTATAGGCTTTGGGTGATTTTGATGTCAATGTAGTTTCAATATTTGTAACAAATGTACCACTCTGGTGAGGGATGTTGATAATGAGGGAAGCTTTGCATATGTAGGGCCAGAGGGTATATCAGAAATCTCTGTACCTTCCTCCCAATTTTGCTGAGAACTTAAATCTGCTCTAAAAAAAATAGTCTTAAAAAGAGAGAAAGAGAAGACTCAAATAGCTAGAATCAGAAATGAAAGACATGACATTACTACCATCCTACTGAAATAAAAAGATTAGAAAGGAATACTGTGGAAAAGTGTATGTTAATTAAATAGATAACAGATGAAATTAGCAAATTCTTAGAAAGTCACAAGCTATCAAAACTGTCTCAAGAAGAAATAGACAATCTGCATAGACTTAAAACAATTAATGAGACTGAATTATAAGCAAAAACACTATCCATGAAGAAAAGCCCAGGCACAAATGGCTTCACTGCTGAATTCTGCTAAACATTTCAAGAATAATTAATATCCATTCCTCACAAACTTTTCCAAGAAATCACAGGGAATGGAACAATTCCCAACTCATTGTAAGAGGTCATCATTCCCTGATACTAAAACCATACAAAGATATCACAACAAAAGAAACTACAGACCAATATCTCTTAGGAATACATATGTAAAAATCCTCAACAAAATAGTAGCAAAGTGATTTCAGCAGCAAAAATAATTTTACATATAACTAAGTGGGATTTATCCCAGGGAAACAAGGTTCGTTTATCATTAGGAACTCAATTATACACCATACAACATTATAAACCCCCAAAACCATATGATCATCTCAATATAGGTGGAAAAGGCATTTGACAAAATCCAATACCCAATCATGCTAGAAACACTCAGCAAACTATTAATAGAAAGGAGCTTCTTGAGCCTGATAAAAGGCATCTATGAAAGACCCATAGCTAGCATCATACTTAATGACCAAAGACTCAATGCTTTCCCCCTAATATCAGAAAGATGCCAAGGATGTCTGCTTTTGCCTCTTTTATTCAACATTTTACTAGAAGTTCTACAAAGGGCAATAGCGAGAAAATGAAATAAAAGTCATCCAGATTGTAAAGGAAGAAGTACAACTATCTGTATTTGCACACAACACAATGTTGCATGTAAAAAATATATATGTATAGAAAAACATAGAAATAAACAAAAAACTGTAGGAACTAATAAAACACTTCAGCAAGATGTAGGATACAACTAAATATAGAAATAAATTGTCAGCAAGATGTAAGATATAAGACAAATATAGCAATAAATTGTATTTCTTTGCACTAGCCATAGACAATCCAATAATGCAATCAGAAAACAATTTCATTACAATAGCATTCAAAAAGTAAAATATTTAGGAATAAACTTAACAAAAGAAGTGCAAAACTTATACTCTAGAAATTATAAAACATTGCTGAAAGAAAGGTAAGGAAACCTAAATAGATGAAAAATCATCCCATGTTCATAGATCTTTAATAATGTTAAGATGGCAATATTCTCCAAATTGATCTACAGATTCAGCATCATCTCTATCAGAATGCTAACTGATTTCTTTTTAGAAGTTGACAAGATGATTCCAAAAGGCATGTGGAAACATAGGTGATGCAGTATAGCCCAAACAATCTTGAAAAATGAGAACAAAGCGGGAGGAGTCACACTTCCCAATTTCAATGCTTATACAAAGCAACAGTAATCAAAAGAGTGTGTAGTGGCCTGTGGGTTAACATGCAAATCAAAGGAATATAATTGAGAGTTCAGAAATAAACAATGTGTCTACAATGAACAGGTTTTCACCAGTGGTTTCAAGAACTTTCAATGGGTAAAGAATTGTCCTTTCAGTAAAATGGTGCTGGGTCAATTGAATATCCACATTCAGAAGAAGAAAGCTGGACCCTTACCTCACACCATTACAAAAAATAATCCAAATAGATCAAAAACCTGCTATAAGAGCTAATATACTATAAAACTCTTAGAAGAAAGCATAGAGGTAAGTTTTTGTGATCTTGGATTTAGTAATGGATCCTTCATTATGACATCAAAAGCATGGGCAAAAAAGAAAAGAAAAACTAGATAAATCAGATTTCATTAAAGTTAAAACTTTTGGGCTCCAAAGGAAACTATCAAGAAAGTGACGAAATAACACACAAAATAGGAGAAAATATTACACATATATGTCTGATTAGGGACTTGCATCTAGAATTATATAGAGTACTTGCAATTCAATACAAATAAACCAGTTAAAAAATGGGCAAGAGTGATGTCAGTGTCATGGTGGAGTGAATGTCGTCTTTCTCTATTCCCTGTAAGTTACATCCAATCAGACATCTATTGACCAACAGAGGATTCCCTACACAGCACAACAAGATCCCTAAGAGATCCTTGCATCTATACATCTGAAGGTGCGTGGACTGGACCCCCATGAGGCATTCTAACTAGCAGGCAGCCCCCACTCCCCTGGCAGCAGCAATCCAGGGTGTAGATCCTCACAGTAACCCAAATGCCTGTGAGTATTCACTGTGGGGGCTGAAAAATCCAGGTGCAGCTTGCTCCATGGCTGTCTCCCAGTAGATCAAGCCCACATGGCTGCCAGCGGTTGTGGCCAGGGCAGAGAAAAAACAGGTGTGGCTTTCTCTCTGCTCATCTCCAGCAGAACTGGCCTGCATGCCTATGAGTGGTCACAGCAGGGGCAGAAAAAACAGGTGTAGCTTGCTCCCTGCCCTTGTCCCAGTAGATCTTCCCCTCCTACACTACACACACACTACCTTCCCCTCCATTGGCGGTGGCCAGGTCTTTTCAACAGTGGGGATAGTACAGATAATTGGATTTTCCCGGCTGGGGGGGGAGGGGTGCCTTGACCTCAGTTTTGAAAACACACTCGCTAGCACCAGAAACTAGAGGCTGCAGAGTGAGCAACAACAAAAACCTCTCTCTGCTTAGCTCCTGCTCCCCTCTAGTAATGGCAAGTGGGACACGTGAACAGAGGCATCAGGAATGACAGCAGAACCAGTGACCTAGTCCCAATGGTGGCACCACCAACACCAGCTCCACCAGCAGCAGGGGCTGCATGAAAGTCCCTGAGTCCCCAGGCCCTTGGCAGTAACAGCAAAACCCGGGAACCCAGCACCCCTGACAGCAGTGCAACCAGCACCCCAAGACAACCCAGCAGCAGCAGCAGCAGCACAAGTGGTCCATGGGGTAGCACCATCTGAGCCTGTGGAGAGCCCATGGAGAGCCAGTGGAGGCACATGAGACCCAGGTGACCCAAGAAGCAACAGAAATACTTTCAGCCTGGTGACCCTGGGGCAAACACCTGAAACTGTAGTGACATCCTAAGTAGTAAGGTACCAGTAACTCTAGAGGCACAAGCACCACAAGGAGGGCACTGATGACTCATCTGGCAGAGACAGTGGAAGGTGAAAAGTCCAGGATCTCAAATACAATCAGAAGCAGCTCAGAACTAAAGTAACCAAAGCTGTGCCCAAATAAGAAAGGTGGTTACTACACAAATGTGCTGGCAGAGGATCAATTCATCAGACACCATGAAGAACTACTGTAACAGAGCAGAACAAAAAGACAATGACCACTCTCCAGAAACCAAACTTGAAGTCACAGAAGATTATAATCTAACTGGCAGAGAATTCAAAGAAGCTGTCATAAAGGAACTCAACATATTACAAGAAAACTCAGAAAGACAGATCCATGAGCTCAGAAATAAAATTAATGAACAGAGAGAGTACTTCACCAGAGAGATTGAAACTCTAAAAAAAAAACACACACACAGAAATTCTGGAGTTGAAAGGCACAATTAATGAGATGAACAATAATGTAGAAAGCATGAAAAATAGAGCAGACTGGGGCTGGCCCCATGGCTTAGTGGTTAGGTGCACACACTCCGCTACTGGCAGCCCGAGTTTGGATCCAGGCGCGCACCGATGCACCACTTCTCTGGCCATGCTGAGGCCGCATCCCACATACAGAAACTAGAAGGGTGTGCAACTATGACATACAACTATCTACTGGGGCTTTGGGGGAAAAAAAAGGAGGAGGATTGGCAATAGATGTTAGCTCAGAGCCGGTTTTCCTCAGCAAAAAGAGGAAGATTAGCATGGATGTTAGTTCAGGGCTGATCTTCCTCACACACACACAAAAAAATAGAGCAGACCACATGGAGGAGAGAGTTAGTGAGCTTGAAGACAGAAAACTAGAAATGATTCAGTTGGATGAAGAGAAAGAACTAATGAAGAAATTCTTTGAGAAATATCCCACTCAATTAGGAAAAGTAACAAAAGGGTTATAGGTATCCCAGAAGGAGAAGAGAGGGAGAAAGGAGCAGAGACCTTATTCAAAGAGATAATAGCTGAGAACTTCCCAAACCTGGGGAATAAACTGGACATGCATTACATGAAGCTAATAGAACTCCTAATTACCTCAAGGCAAAAAGACCTTCTCCAAGGCATATACTATTAAAACTAGCAAAAGCCAATGAAAAAGAAAAAATATTAAGGGTGGCAATACAGAAGAAAATAACCTGCAAATGAACTCCCATCAGGCTTTCAGAGATTTCTCAGGAGAAACTCTACAGGCTAGGAGAGAGTGGAATGATGTATTCAAAACACTGAAAGACAAAAACTATCAGCGAAGAATACTCTATTCAGCAAAATTATCCTTCAGATATGATGGAGAAATAAAAGCTTTCCCAGACAAACAAATGCTGAGGGAATTCATTGCCACTAGACCTGCCTTACAAGAAATGTTGAAAGGAGCCCTCTTACTTGACACAAAAAGGCAAAGGTTTACAAAGCTTTGAGCAAGGAGATAAATAGACAGAATCAGAACATTGCAGATCCATAACAGAGTAGGTTGGTAAACACTTATACCATAAAGGATAAAGAGAAAGAAAGCATCAAAAATAACTATAACCATTTCATTTTGGTAACAAACTCACAACACAAAAAAGAACAATTTGTGACAACAAAAACGTAGAAGGGGGAGAGGAAAGGGACAGAACCTGCATAGGCTAATGGAGATAAGAGGCTATCAGAAAAAGCACTATGTCATCTATGAGATCTTTTATACAAACCTCATGGTAACCACAAAACAAAAATTCAGAGCAGAGTTACAAATCATAAATAAAGAGAAAATTGAGAAGAACATCACAGAAAACCACCAAACAGAAATAGCAGACAGAAATACAAGGAAAAATAAACAATGGAAATATTAGAACCACCAGAAAAGAAAAATAAAATGGTGGTATTAAGCCCTCATATATCAATAATCACTCCAAATGTAAATGTATTGAATTCACCAATCAAAAGACACAGAGTGGCTGGATGGATTAAAAAATAAGACACAACAGTATCCTGCTACCAGGAAACACACCACAGCTCTAAAGACAAACATAGGCTCAGAATGAAGGGATGGAAGATGATACTCCAAGCAAATGGCAAGCAAAACAAAGTGGGTGTAGCCATACTTACAGGAGACAAAAGAGACTTCAAGATAAAAAACATAACAAGAGATAAAGATGGGCACTATATAATGACAAAAGGGACATTCTGCTAAGAAGACATAACACTTATTAATATATATGCACCTAACACAGGACTACCAAAGTATATAAAGCAACTGTTAACAGACCAAAAGGGAGAAAATGACAACAACACAATAAGAGTAGGGGACCTTAACACTCCACTATGTTAGTGGATAGATTATCCAGACAGAAAACCAATAAGGAAAGAGTGGCCTTAAATGAAACAGTATACCAGATGGACTTAATAGATATATATGGAACATTCCATCCAAAAACAGCCAAATACACATCTTCTCAAGTGCACATGGAACACTCTCAAAGGTAGACCACATGTTGGGAAACATAGAAGCCTCAATAAATTTAAGAAGATGAAAATCATATCAAGCATCTTTTCTGACCACAGCGGTATGAAATGAGAAATTCACCACAAGAAAAAAGCTGTAAAAGTCACAAATATGTGGAGACTAAGTAACACGATAAAGAACAACTATTGGATCAATGAAGAAATCAAATGAGAAATAAAAAAATACCTGTAGATAAATGAAAATGAAAACACAACATACCGAAACTTATAGTATGCAGCAAAAGCCATACCAAGAGGGAAATTTATAGCAATATAGGTCTACCTCAAAAATCAAGAAAAATCTCAAATAAAAAAATACTTAAGTGCACTTTAGGGAATTAGAAAAAGGAAAAACAAAGCCTAAAGTCAGTAGAATGAAGGAAATAATAAAAATCAGAGGAGAAATAAGTGAAATAGAGACTGAAAAAAAACAATAGAAAAGATCAATGAAACTGAGAACTGGTTCTTTGAGAATATAAAAAAATTTGAGAAACCATTAGCCAGAATCACTAAGAAAAAAGAGAGAAGACTCAAATAAATAAAATCAGAAAAGAAAGAGGAGAAATTACAACAGACAGCACAGAAATACAAAGGATTATTGGAGAATATTATGAAAAGCTATATGCTAATAAATTGAATAACCTAGAATAAATGGATAAATTCTTAGAATCATACAACCTCCCAAAACTGAATCAAGAAGAAATAGAGAATCTGAATAGATGAATCACAAGTAAATAGATTGAAACAGTAATCAAAAACTTCCCATAAAACAAAAATCCAGGACCAGACAGCTTCTCTGGAGAATTCTACCAAACATTCAAAGAAGACTTAATACATATCCTTCTCAAACTCTTCCAAAAAATGAAGAGGATGGAACACTTCCTAACACAGGTGGCAAGGCAAACACTACTCTGATACGAAAATCAGATAAGGACAACACAAAGAAGGAAAATCACAGGCCAATATTGCTGATGAATATAGATGCAAAAGTCCTCAACAAAATATTAGCAAATCAAATACAACAATACATTAAGAGGATCATACACCACACTCAAGTGGAATTTATTCCAGGGATGCAGGGATGGTTCAACATCTACAAATCAATCAATGTGATTCACCATATTAACAAAATGAAGAATAAAAATCACATGATCATATCAATAGATGCAGAGAAAGCATTTGACAAAATCCGACATCCATTTATGAAAAAACTCTGAATAAAATGGGTATAGAAAGAAAGTACCTCAACATAATACAGGCCATATATGACAAACTCCCAGCCAACATCATACTTAATGGGAAAAAACTGAAAGCTATTTCTCTGAGAACAGGAACAAGACAAGGACACCCACTCTTATTCAACATAGTACTGGAAGTTTTAACCAGAGCAATTAGACAAGAAAAAGAAATAAAAGGGATTCAAATTGGAAAGGAAGAATTAAAACTGTCACTATTTGTGGATGACATGATTTTCTATATAGAAAACCCTGAAGAAGCCACCAAAAACTATTAAGAACAATCAACGAATACAGTGAATTTGCATGGTACAAAATCAACATACAAAAATCAGTTGCATTTCTATACACTAGTGTCTTTTTATTTTTTTGTGTGTGAGGAAGATCAACCCTAAGCTAACATCCATGCCAATCCTCCTCTTTTTGCTGAGGAAGACCGGCTCTGAGCTAACATCTATTGCCAATCCTCCTCCTTTTTTTCTCCAAAGCCCCAGAAGATAGTTGTATGTCATAGTTGCACATCCTTCTAGTTGCTGTACGTGGGACGCTGCCTCAGCTTGGCCAGAGAAGCGGTGCATTGGTGCACGCCCGGGATCCGAACCCGGGCCACGAGTAGTGGAGCACACGCACTTAACCACTAAGCCATGGAGCCAGCCCCTATACACTAGTGTCTTGACATGAGTATAGCCATGTTTGGCCGTTCCATTAACCTACAGCCACCAGCACACAAAGAAATATAAAGCTGCTTTCTGTGTGGTGGGAACTGGCCTTTTTTCTGGGAACTGGCCTTTCTCCCACGGAGATAGTTGCAATTTGTAAAAATTTCAAGGTCCTTTGGGCGTCACGACCTGGGGTAGACTGGCCATCTGTGCCAGGCTAGGATGATAATCAGGGAAAACAATGCACGTACACACTGCCAGGCTGGGACAATAGCCAGGAGGCTCAGTGCACGTATGACACTGATAATCATTTGTGCGTGAGAACATTGAATGCTTGCTCTGTAAACTCTGTAACTGCTTATATAAACTGCTGGAAACTAAGGCCTGGTGAGAGTCTCACTTGTGGAGGGGCCGCCCAACCCAGGACCTCTGATGATCGGATTCCCTCCCAGCCGTGTCAATTGAAGGGACTCTCCCCGGCATTGGGGCATGGATGTTGTGAGTAACTGATCTGAGGTGTCCTCCTTTCGGTCAACCTGGTGTTTCTCTTTCCGGTTGATTTGTATCATTTTCCTTCAGTTGATCTGGTGTTTCCCTTTCCAATCGATCCAATGTTTTTCCCTCTTATTATATGACCTATTCAAATCTGCCGTTATCTCAGTCGATCTGGTGTTTCCCTTTCCAATCAAGCTGGTGTTTTTCCCTTTTATTATTTGACCTATTTGGATCTGTTTGCAGACTATCGCCTTTACTATCCTCTATATAATAAAATATACCTTCAGTCCACTTGTTTGGAGTGGAAAGTTTCTTTTATGTCTCCGATCGAATCCCCCGAACCTTTCATAACAACTAGTAACAATCTAGCAGAAAGAGAAATCAAGAATACAATTCCACTTACAATCACAAGAAAAAGAACAAAATATCTAGGATTATATTTAACTAAGGAGGTGAAAGACCTATACACTGAAAACTGTAAGACATTATTGAAAGAAATTGAAGAATATATAAAGAAATAGAAAGATATTCCATGACCATGGATTGGAAGAGTAAACATAGTTAAAATGTCCATATCACCTAAAGCAATCTACAGATTCAATGCAATCCCAATCAGAATCTCAATGACATTCTTCATGGAAATAGAACAAAAAATCCTAAAATTTATACAGAACAGCAAAAGACCATGAATAGCCAAAACAAGCCTGAGAAAAAAGAACAAAGTTGAAGGTATCACACTCCCTGAATTCAAA
Organism: Ceratotherium simum simum; assembly: GCF_057802395.1. Taxonomy (NCBI): domain Eukaryota; kingdom Metazoa; phylum Chordata; class Mammalia; order Perissodactyla; family Rhinocerotidae; genus Ceratotherium; species Ceratotherium simum. The sequence goes on from NC_141906.1 coordinate 21,666,829, forward strand.
ATATACTACAAAGCTACAGTAACCAAAACAGCATGGTACTGGCAGAAAAACAGACACACAGATCAATGTAACAAAATTGAAAGCCCAAAAATAAAATCACACATCTGTGGACAGTTACTCTTTGACAAAGGAGCCAAGAACATACAATGGAGAAAGGAAAGTCTCTTCAATAAATGGTTTTGGGAAAACTGGACAGACACATGCAAAAGAATGAAAGTAGACCATTATCTTACACCATACACAAAAAGTAACTCAAAATGGGTCAAAGACTTGAATGTTAGACCTGACACCATAAAATTCTTAGATGAAAATACAGTCAGTACATTCTGACATCGATCTTGGCAGTATCTTTTCAAATATCGTGTCTCCTCTGGCAAGGGAAACAAAAGAAAAAAGAAACACGTGACATTACATCAGACCAAAAAGTTTCTGCATGGCAAAGGAAACCATGCATAAAATGAAAAGACAACCCACCAAGCGGGAGAAAATATTTGCAAATCATGTATCTGACAAGGGGTTAATTTCCAAAATACATAAAGAACATATACAACTCAACAACAAAAAAACAAACAACCTGATGAAAAAATGGTCAAAGGATACAAATACCTTTCCAAAGAAGATATACAGATGGCCAATAGGTGCATGAAAAGATATGCAACATCACTAATTATTAGGGAAATGCAAATCAAAACTACAATGAGATATCACCTCACACCTGTAAGAATGGCTATAATTAACAAAAGCAGAAATAATAAGTGTTGGAGAGGATGTGGAGAAAAGGGAACCCTCAGACACTGCTGATGGGAATGCAAATTGGTGCAGCCACTATGGAAAACAGTATGGAGATTTCTCAAAAAATTAAAAATTGAATTACCATATGATTCGGCTATTCCACTACTGGGTATTTATCCAAAGAACATGAAATCAATAATTCAAAAAGATATATGCACCCGCCTGTTCATCAACGCATTATTCAGAATAGCCAAGACATGGAAGCAACCCAAGGAGCCATCAACTGATGAATGGATAAAGATGCAGTATATATACATACACATATATAACACAATGGAATACTACTTACCCACATGGTAGTAAAAGGCAAAATCATCCCATTTGCCACAACATGGATGGACCTTGATGATATTATGCCAAGCGAAAGGAGACAGATAGAGAAAGACAAGTATTGTATTATTTCACTCATATGTGGAACATAAACAAACAAATACATAGACAAGGGACAGATTAGTGGTTTCCAGAGGAGAAGGGAGTTGGGGAAGGGTGAAAGAGGTAAAGGGGCACATACGTATGGTGACAGATAAAAACTGGATTGTTGTTGGGGAACAAGATTCAATCTACACAGAAACTGAAACATAATGATGTACACCTGAAATTTACACAATGTTGTAAGCCAATATGACCTCAAAAAATAATTTAAAAAAATAGAAGCAAAAAAGTTTGTCTTATACCTAATATTATTTCTATAATAAGGCTCACATTTTCCTTTTCAAAAAAAAAAACATGGCAAAAGGACTTAAATAGACTTTTATCCAAATTAGATATACACAAAACCAAATAATATATGACAACATGCTGGACATTATTAGACATCAGAGAAATGAAATTCAAAACCACTGTGATACACCACTTCACATCCACTAAACCATGTGGACAATGTAACCTCAAAATTCCTTGATCTCCCTACACCACCAATAGTCTGGCCTGAGATTCTGGGGCCCTTTAGCAATTCTTTCCTCCCCAGGAAAGCAGGCAGCTGTGGTTTTCATCCCCTACATCTGTGTTGAGCAGAGGAAAGGATCAAAGGTGTCTACCAAGCCAAGCCACTTCCTCTGTTCTCTGCTGGATGGCTAGACTCTGCCTGACTTAGCAGAACTCCAAGACTGGCAAAACAGAAGCCAGTCCTCTGTGGAGCTCTCTTGGAAAACTTGGGCCACTGGATGCATGAACCAACATCTTCCCTTATGCAGGGAGCTTGGGGGCCTCTTCCTGATAGGATGGTGCTGTGCTGGGGGCAGGATCTCTGGTGAGAGGGTGTTTTGAATCTCCTTACCAGCTTCTGTGAGTCTGGTTTTGCATTCTCCTAGAGCGAAGGAATCTTTCATTTAGTTTCTGCTTTTTAACAAAGATAATTTGTCTGAGAATTGTTACCGAATTGGTGGTTTTGTAGGGGTAAGGAAGGCCCAGGGCTTCCTACGCTGCCATATTGCTGATGTCACCATGCAGATGTTTTTTGTTTTTTTAAACTTTTTTGAAGTACAATAAACTTGAAGTACAATAAACACATGCACATAAAGTGCACAATTTCGTCAATTTTGTCTGCTGTATAAAATCGTGAAACCACAGCCCCAGTCAAGCAAAAGAGCATTTCAATCACCTCACAATGATTCCTTATGCCCCTGTGCAATCCATTCTTGTGTCTGACTCTGGCCCCAGGCAGCTACTGATTTGGTTTTGAAAAATATAGATTAGTGTGTTTTATCTAGAATTCTATAAAATGAGAATGATATAGAATGCACACTATTTCATGTGACTTCTTTCTTTGAGCATAATTATTTTGAGATTTATTCATAATGTGTATATCAGGAGTTTTCTTTTAATGCTGAGCAGTATTTCATTATATAGATATACCACTTTCTTTATCCACTCACTAATTTGTGGGCTTTGGGGTTGTTTCCAATTTGGGGCTATTGTGAATAAAGATGTTATGAACATTGGAGTCATTTCTATGTGGATATATATCTCCATTTGTCTTAGATAAATACTCAATACTGGGATCGCTAAGAGAGGTGGTGTTTAAGATTCTGAGAATTTTCAAGCCATTTTCCAAGTGGTTGTTTTGCTTTACGTTCCCACTTGTTTTGGTGAGAGATCCAAATGCTTCCAAACCTTGCAAATAGTTGGTATTCTTAGACTTGCTCAAATTTAGCTGTTTACTGATTCTGTAGTGATATATTTTTAGGGTTTTAATTTGCATTTTCCTGATAGTTAATGTAATTAAGCATTTTCTTATTGCTTGTTGGCCATTTATGTATCTCCTTTAAGTGCCTGTTCAAATCTTTCATCTATTGTTAAATTGGGTGTTTTACTTCTTGTTGAGTTCTAAGAGTTCTTTATATATTCTAGATCAAGTGTTGGCAAGATTTTTTTGAAGTCCAGAGAGTAAATATTATAGGCTTACAGGCTGTATGATCTCAGTCACAAGTACTCATCTCTGCCATTGTAGTGCAAAAGCAGACACAGACAAGGTGTAAACAGATAGGCATGGAGGTGTTCTAGTAGAACTTTATTTACACAAACAGGTAGTCAGCCAGAGTCTTTAATTTGCCAGCCTCTTTTCTGAATACGAGTCCTTTGTCAGATAGAAGCACTACAAATATTATCTCCATCTTGTATTTATGTGGTGTCATTTGATGGTTAGTTTCTGTTGAGGCCTCATTCCTGGCTTGTAGGCAGCTGCCATCTCACTGTGTGCTCACATGACCTTTCTTCAGTGAATGCACCTAGAGAGAGAGGGAGCAAGCTCTCTGGTGCTTCTTCTTATAAGGGCACTAATCCCATCAGACCAGGGCCCCACCTTCATGACCTCGTTTAACCCTAAATACCTCCCAAACTCCCATCCAAATACTATCACATTAGGAATTCAACATATGAAATTTTCGGTAAACAAACATTCAGTTCATAAAAACCAATATATCTTTATTTTTAAACATTTTCGTTTGTGCTTGTTGCATAATGCCTGAGAAATCTTTGCCAAATATGACAATTTTCTCCCTTATTTACCTCTAGAAATTTTGTTGTTTTATCTTTTGCATTTATAACTATAATACATTTTGACTTGACTTTCATATATAGTGTAAATAAGGTTTTGCGTTATTTTTTTCCATAGGGATATCCAGTTCCAGTAATGTTTGTGGAAAACACTTTCTTTCCTCATTGAGTTACCTTTAACATTTGTCTAAACTCAATTGAATATATATATTTTTGTCTACTTTTGGACTGTCTTTTCTGCTCCTTTGAACTGTATGCCTATCCTTTCACCAATACCACACTATCTTGATTAATACAGGTTTATGATGTCTTGAACTCATGTATTGCAAATACTCCAACTTTGTTCTTCCTTTCTAAAATTGTTTTTCTTATTACAGCTAGTATTCACATCCATGTAAATTTTAGCTTTAGTTTATCACTCTCTACAAAAGTTACTAAAATAATTTTGATGGGGATGTCATTGATTATATAAGTCAATTTTTGAAGAATTGGCATTTCAATAATATTATGCCTTCTAACCCATGAACATGTATATCTTTCTGCATTTATTTAGATCTTCATTTTCTCTCATCGGGGTTTGATAATTTCTAGAGGAGGTCTTGTGTGAGTTTTCATGAACATATTCCTAAGCATTTTGTGATTTTTGACCTGTCGTACATGGATTTTTCTTTTCTCATTTTCAATCACTTGCTCCAACTATCTAAAATATAATTCATTTCTTATGTTTTAGCCATACATTCTGCAACCTTGCCATTTAGTTCTGGTGCATGTTTTAGAAGTGTCTCAAAATCCATGTAAGCAGGTGTGCTAACTGCAAATAGAGATATTTTTGCTTCTTCCTGTCTCATCGCTCTAGATTTTATAACTTTTGCCTATTGCAAAGCCTGGAACTTTTAGTAAAATGCTGCATAGATGTGGTGTGAGTGGGCCTTCCTGTTTCTGAATGTAAGGGGAAAAAGCATTTAATTTTTTACCATTAAGCATGTTAGTTGAATGTTTTCCATAGATGCCCTTTGTCAGGCTGTGTTTTGTTCCTCTCTTCCCCTTCTTGCCTTCTTTTGGATTATTTGAATATTGTAAAATTTAATTTATCTATCCACATTATAGCTGCAACACTGAACACGTGGCATATATATGAGTGAATTTGTGTGTATTAATGTGAATGGTGGAGGTGTGCAGAATGACAGTCGATGATTACATAAAAATACTGGATCAATAAGAATGGTATAAGCTGTAGAAGTGTAAATTTTAAAGTCCAAGTTATTTTATTTATCCTTGACTAAAACTAAAGTTACAACCAAAGGACTTACAGTAATATCTGGAAACTTGAAGCACTAAGAAACTGATATTGAGTTATATACTTTGAGATGACAATGAACTGAGCTAGCCATGACATTTTGTTATATAGATATTAATAAAATGTTGGAAAATAGATATATGATAATTATTTAAAAAAACTAAAAATGTTTTTTTAGTGGGTAAGATTTATATTTATTCTCTACTAGAATAAAGTTGACTTGCTTATTTGTAATAAACTTGCACGTGAGATTCCACTTTAACTCTACTTGTTTATTGTTATATAACTTTCAAACTTGATACCACCATATTCTATTGCTTGTTAGCTGTGAGATAATTTTTATTTTATCTTTACCATAGAGTATGGAATTAAGTTTATTCTCTTTTTTGATATTTAATCCATTGATTTTCTGTTTTGACCTTGTTATAATAAACTCAACAAATATAAAATCTGTACTGATCCTCTCAGACTTGGAAAAACCACTGGTTTTCTCCTTGTATCAATTATGTTCAAACTAAATATAGGGGAAAAATAGCAGGAACACAGAAAGAAATTCCAATTTTTCTTTAGTAAAGCAAATTATTTACAGATACTGAGATATTTCAATCCTGAAATATTTTAAAGAGTCAAAAGCGGTTTTTATGGGGAGTTGGACTTTGGATTTGTGAAAGATGGGGCAAACGACCATTGTTTTCTCTTATGAGCCATTTTAACTAAGTGCATGTAACTATTTGATAGTGCTAAAATTATTACTAAATTCTTTTAATAAATAACTCTGTCTGGCTATTGTGTGGAAGGCCAAAAATGCATATAGGAAAATCAATTAGGACAACTATGGCTGTGTTGAGATGGAGAGAATTGGACTCATTTGGTAGGAATGTAGGAGGTAAGATCAATAGGAGTTGGACACTGGTGAGTATATGAGAGGAAATTAGTATCCTGAATACTTGCCTGGTGCTTAGGGCCAGACTGTAGGCCTACTCGGTTTCAGGGAATTAGGCAGAGGTTTGAGGGTGGGGAGAGGAAACTGTGAATCAGGGACTAATTGGGAACCAGTGATCATCCCTTAGGTCTTAAGTCTTGAATTTGACTAGAAGACAGCAGTGGTGAGGAGTACATATTCCAGCATTCACTCTGACCTGAATTTTAAACCTGGCTTTAATTTAGCCAGTTGAACACATTTGGACAAGTATCCTGAAGTAAGCCTCAGTTCTCTCTCTCTGTAAAATTAGGATAATAAGAATACTTAGCTCACCAAATTATTGTGAGAATTAAATGAGAAAATGTTAGTAAAGTGTTAAGTGCTGTGCGTGGCGAAGTGTAAGGTCTGAATGAAATTTGGTTGGTATCATTAGTGCAAAATCCATAAAGGGGAGCATCAGGAGGATGAGAAAGACTTTCTATAGTTAGAATTAGCAAGAGGATTAGATTCTCTTCAGGGTGAAGATAGCTGTTCTACCATCATCCTTCTAGTCAAATAAGCCACTAGCCAGTAATCGTCCCTTTGTAGCATGTAGACTAAGTCTGATCTGGAAGTCATTGAAACCTCTTTTTTGCTTTACAGTTCTCTATCTATAGAAGTTTAGAGATATTCATTCATTTGTACTTTTTGCTAGAAAAAATATATATGTCTTAAATAATTGTGTCATTTAAAAGTCAACTTTACGTGGCACTCCACTCTATTTCCCAAAGCACCTAATGGAGTGCCTTATGTATATCGCATAAAAATCTTATGAAATGAACACATGTAGAATGAATGAAGCTAAGGTTACTCTTTTATATTTGAAGTTTAGTATTCCTTAACCTGAAGTATGAAAGTAAACTTAGAACCAATACTTAGCCATGAGATTATATTATACTCCCAATAATTATCAAATGAATGTCTATCAACATAGGTAAAAAGAAAAACAAACTGATCACTTGAGAATTGACAGAACCCTTAAAGATTAGTTATGTTTGTGTGAAGTGAACTGCTCAATATTCACTTGAGAGTGTTATAATGATCCCTGGTACATTTGAATTCACATTCGAATCTCTAGAATCTTCAGAGATTTATCCTCAAAGGCAAACAATAGTAAGATAGCTTGGCCACTATATAACAACAATGACTTTGGATTTATCTCTGCAAGGAGATATTATTTCTGGAGGTAAGATTTTGGCTTTTGTGAATTAATCTGATGTATTGATTTTCAATTACCATTTGGGAACACTTTATTCTCTAAAGTTGTGTCTGTACTCACAGCCTTAGTTGAGAAACAAGGCAGATGTAATCCAGTGTCAGCTGGCAAGTAACCCTAGCTGAATTAGCCTAAATTTCCAGTCTATTTAGTGTGTATAAAGAAGCGTAATTCAAGATACCAGGGTTCTTCATTTTTCCACCCATAAGACCAGAAACTCACATAGTCCTTCAACACTATCTAAACTTGGCACTCAGCTGTAATCGTAATAATTTCAGTAGCTTTGAGATGCTTTGGGGACTTACTCTTAGTAAATATGTTACGGAAAGACTTCCTTTGTTTATAGTTCTGAATGCTTTGGTTTACAGGCAAGTGGATACTTTGGACAAAGTTGGGAATATAAAGTCAGAACACTTTGACATGAGGTTCAACCTGGCTACTCGCTGGGTGAACCTGGGTAAACTTAGCTTTTTAGGCTGGAAATGTATTCAGCTGTGTATTATTTTGAAACTAATATATTATTCTGTAATACTCCAATTAGAAAACATTCTTACATTAGGAAATGATTTGATTTATTTGAATAAGAGCAGTTCAATTATGTCCTAGATATTAAACATATGACATTTTGCATAGTAATTAGACTGATATCCAAACTACTTAACAAAAAAATATTTTAATTGTAAATATTAAAAATCTATAATAAAGTTATAATCGGTGACTTCATTTATAACCTTAATTTGAAATTCCTTTCCCTTTCTTCTTCGTCCTGTTAGGAAAATTTTGTTTCTCCTTTTAAAATATGCTCGTTTTACTAATAGAAATTGTAAACTTTGTGGTTAACTAGGCACTTCGTTTCTACATAGCTGTCAAAAAGTAGAAAGGGTATTTATTATCCACTCATTTCCAAGAGACTTGACTTCATGGTAAGTATTACTTAATTTCATTTATAGAAAGTTACTAAGTGAGTGGAGTGAATTCCAATTGCCTGGGGCTCACATCTTGATTCCACCATTTGCTATGTATATTTTGATAAATTACTTAACATTGTCAAAGTCAGTTTCTTCATTTATAAATAAAATTACCTAGTATTGTTTCATGGAAATTAAAATATTTCCTTTAAATATAAAACTCTTCATCCTTTTATATCCTTTATATCCTTCATCCTTCATATCCTTTTGTAAGCGTTTAACAACTGTTAATTGCTCAAGTCTCCATTACGTAATCATTTATTCATACACTTTTATCTTTTTTGTTATACATACCATTCCTGTTTGTTATTCTCATAATGCTTATGTTTTTTCATCTTTAGATTTAAAGCCAATTTAAGTACGTTTCATAAATATATATATATATAACATAAAGGGAAAGATATACATCATTTGAAGTAGGTTTTCTAGTGTTTCTGCTAAAAACAATTTTTAAAATATAGAAGATTTATTACACATAAATATATGAACTCTAGACTCTGAAGTAAAAAACGATTCAAATTAAGCTTGAACAATTTATTCGTTTTAATAACCTCCATGTGTATTAATGAAAATAAAACCACCAAATTTACAACTTCTTTAATGTTTCATCACAGGTTCGTTTTTGTAACAGCTACATTGTGTCATGGATGCCCTGGTGGAGGGGAACCACGCTGAAGTGACAGGGTTTATTTTATTGGGCTTAACTGACGACCCGATCTTTCGAGTCATTATCTTCATGATCATCCTTTGTATCTACCTGGTGACCATATCTGGCAATCTCAGCACAATCATTCTTATCAGAATCTCTTCTCAGCTCCATCATCCTATGTATTTTTTTCTGAGCCACTTGGCTTTTGCTGACATAGGTTATTCATCTTCCGTCACACCCAATATGCTTGTAAACTTCCTGGTGGAGGAAAACACCATCTCCTATTTTGGATGTGCCACCCAGCTTGGTTCTGTTGCTTTCTTTGGGGCAACTGAGTGCTTCCTTCTGGCTGCCATGGCATATGATCGCTTTATGGCAATCTGCAGCCCATTGCTTTATTTCACCAAAATGTCCACACAAGTCTGTGTTCAATTACTTGTATTGGCTTACATAGGTGGTTTATACAATGCTTTCTCTTTTACTATATGTGTCTATTGTTTAGTCTTCTGTGGACCAAATAGGGTCAATCATTTTTTCTGTGATTTTGCTCCTTTAGTTGAACTCTCCTGTTCTGATATGAGTATCCCTGCAATTCTCCCCTCATTTATGGTTGGCTTCATCATTGTGGCCACAGTGTTTGTCATAGCCGTTTCCTACATCTACATCCTCATCACCATCCTGAAGATGCGCTCCACTGATGGGTGCCAGAAGGCCTTCTCCACCTGTGCCTCACACCTCACAGCGGTCACTCTGTACTATGGGACCATCACATTCATTTATGTGATGCCCAAATCCTACTACTCAACTGACCAGAACAAAGTGGTGTCCGTGTTCTACATGGTGGTGATCCCCATGTTGAACCCCATCATCTACAGTCTCACGAACAATGAGATTAAGGGGGCTCTGAGGAGAGAGCTTGCTAGAAAAATATTTTCTTAGTGAAGCCTGTTATTTTGTAGAATTTGACATAATAATATGCCATGAATATAATAATAAAACGAAATTGAGTATCTGTGGTCTAAATATATCAGTCCATATGTCTTTTTATTTGCCAGTGTGGAGGTTTTTAGTAAAAGTAGGGGGTGGATATTCTAATATCAAATTGTAAATTAGGGGGCGATAATGAATAAAATTTAATAAAATTAAAACAAGTTTATAATTAGTAACTCACTGTTTAGCATAGAAATACTTAATCTGCTAAAAGTCATTTTAAAATTTTATTCCTATGTTTCAAAAGGTGTGCTCTGCTGTAAGTTAAGGTTATTGTACCACTAAACCCTTAATATGTTGTCCATATTTAACTGCATCTTTTCCTGAAAGAAGCATGATAATTATAGTTATGACTGAGTACATTCTGAGGAGAAATGGCCAAGTGGAGCCAGACAGTATAATGACTGAGGACATTCTTCTCGCAGTAAGGTTATCCACTGGCAATGAACATTTTGGACCCATAAATGCTGTCCTGTGTTCCTGGTCTCTGGCTCCAGCCTAGTTATAGGGGACCCCATGAAAGAACAGGACGAGATGCCCCTGGCCAACCCGTGAAGTCTTCTGTCAGGTTAAAACAGGTGACTTCTCTGTGGGAATGAGCAGGATTCCTAAACTCCTCAGGGACTTGGTGGAACAAACTCTTGGAGTGATTTGTTCATGGTCAGACTCATATCCTGTTAAGGAAGTTTGAGGAAATTGGATGGTGTTTCCTTGGTGAAACTTAATTTACCCTTATTCTGATGACTACATTACTTGATGTTTTAGACAAAAGTATTTTTGTCTACTGTATCTCAAGCACAAATTATCTCAAACTAAAGTAATTATCTTCTTCCACTGCCAACTTGTTCCCCTCCAATGTTTCATATCCCAGTAAGAGGCCCCATCATTCAATCAATCTATCGATTTAGAAACCTGAGAGAAATTTCTTTCTTTTTCCCCGTGTATATGCCTACCTTCTTTTGTTTTCACTGAATTTTATTTTATTTATTTATTTACTTATTTATTGTTTATTGCAATAACATTGGCTTATAACACTATATAAATTTCAGGTGTACATCATTATATTTCAATTTCTGTGTGGATTACATCATGTTCACCACCCAAAGACTAATGACAATCCATCACCACACACATGTGCCTAATAATCCCTTTCACCCTCCTCCCTCATCCCTTCCCCTCTGGTAACCACCAATCCAATATCTGTCTCTACGTGATTGTTTGTTGTTGCTTTCATCTCCCACTGATGTGTGAGCTCATATGGTATTTGACTTTCTCTCTCTAACTTATTTTTCTTAGCATAATTTCCTCAAAGTCCATCCATGTTGTGACAAATGGCTAGATTTCATCATTTCTTATGACTGAGTAGTATTCCATTGTGTATGTATACCACATCTTCTTTATCCATTCATCCCTTGATGGTCACTTAGGTTGCTTGCAAGTCTTGGCTATTGTGAATAAGGCTCCAAAGAACACAGGGGTGCATGTATCTTCATGCATTCATGTTTTCATGTTCTTTGGATAAACACCCAGCAGTGGAATAGCTGGATCATATGGTAGTTCTATTCTTAATTTTTTAAGGAATCTCCATACTGTTTTCCATAATGGCTACACCAGTGTGCACTCCCACCAGCGGTATATGCGAGTTCCCTTCTCTCTACATCCTCTCTAACGCTTGTGGTTTCCTGTCTTGTTAATTATAGCCATTCTGACAGGAGTGAGGTGAATATCTCATTATACTTTTGATTTGCATTTCCCTGATAGTTAATGATATTGAACATCCTTTCATGTGCTTCTTGGCCATCCGTATATTTTCTTTGGGGAAATGTCTGTCCAGATCTTTTGCTCAATTTTTAATTGTGTGGTAAATTTTTTTGTTGTTGAGGTGTATGTGTTCTTCATATATTTGGGATATTAACCCCTTATCAGATATATGGTTTGCAAATATCTTCTTCCAATTGTTAGGATGTCATTTCATTTTGTTGATGGTTTCCTTTGCTGTGCAGAAGATTTTTAGTTTGATGTAGCCCCATTTGTTTATTTTTTCTATTGTTTCCCTTGCCCAGTCAGACATGGTACTTGAAAATATGCTGCTAAGACTGATATTGAAGAGCATATTGTCTATGTTTTCTTCTAGAAGTTTCATGATTTCAGGTCATACATTCAAGTCTTTAATACATTCTGAGTTAATTTTTGTGTATGGTGTAAGATAATGGTCTGCTTTCATTTTTTTTGCATGTGGCTGTCCAGTTTTCCCAACACCATTTGTTGAAAAGACTTTCCTTTCTCCATTGTATGTTCTTGGCTCCCTTGTCGAAAATTAGCTGTCCATAGATATGTGGGTTTATTTCTGAGCTCTTGATTCTGTTCCATTGATTTGTGTGTGTATTTTTGTGCCAGTACCATGCTGTTTTGGTTACTATAGCTTTGTAGCATATTTTGAAATCAGAGAGTGTGATACCTCCAGCTTTGTTCTTTTTTCTCAGGATTCTTTTGACTATTTGGGGTCTTTTGTTATTCCATATAAATTTTAGGATTCTTTGTTCTATTTATGAGAAAAACTTTGTTGGAACATTGATAAGGATTGCGTTGAGTCTGTGGATTGCTTTAGGAAGTATGGACATTTTAACTATGTTGATTCTTCCAATACAAGAGCATGGACTATCTTTCCATTTCTTTTTGCCTTCTTCAATTTCTTTCAACAATGTTTTATAGTTTTCAGTGTACAGATCTTTCACCTCTTTGTTAAGTTTATTCCTAGGTATTTTATTATTTTTCTTGCAATTGTAAATGGAATTGTATTCTTAACCTCTCTTTCTGCAACTTCACTGTTAGTGTATAGAAATGCAACTGATTTTTGTATGTTGATTTTGTATCATGCAAATTTACCATATTCATTTAGTATTTCTAAAAGTGTTTTGGTGGATTCTTTAGAGTTTTCTATATATAAAATCATGTCATCTGCAAATAGTGACAGTTTCACTTCTTCCTTTCCAATTTGGATCCCTTTTCTTTCTTTTTCTTGCCTGACTGCTCTGGCTAGGAGTTCCAATACTATGTTAAATAAGAAAGTGGGCATCCTTGTCTGGTTCTTGTTCTTAGAAGGATAGCTTTCAATTTTTCTCCATTGAGAATGATATTAACTGTGGGTTTGTCATGTATGGCCTTTAGTATGTTGAGGTACTTTCCTTCTATACCCATTTTATTCAGAGTTTTTGTCATAAATGGATGCTGTATCTTGTCACATGCTTTCTCTGCCTCTATTGAGATGATCATGTGATTTTTTATTCTTCATTTTGTTAATGTGGTGTATCACGTTGATTGATTTTTTGAATGTTGAACCATCCCTGCATCCCTGGAATAAATCCCACTTGATCATGATGTATGATCTTTTTAATGTAGTGTTGTATTCAATTTGCTAGTATTTTGTTGAGGATTTTTGCATCGAGGTTCATCAGTGATATTGGCCTGTAATTTTTTGTGTGTGTGTTGTCCTTACCTGTTTTGGTATCAGGGTAAAGTTGGCTTTGTAGAATGAGTTAGGAAGCTTTCCTTCCTCTTCAATTTTTTGGAAGAGTTTGGGAAGGATGGGTATTAAGTCTTCTTTGAATGTTTGGTAGAATTCACCAAGGAAGCTGTCTGGTCATGGACTTTTATTTTTTGGGAGGTTTTTGATTACTGTTTCTATCTCCGTACTGGTGATTAGTCTATTGAAATTCTCTACTTTTTCTTGATTCAGTTTTGGAAGGTTGTATGATTCTAAGAATTTATCCATTTCTTCTAGATTATCCAATTTGTTGTTGTATAGCTGTCCAGAATATTCTCTTATAATCTTTTGTATTTCTGAGGTGTCCATTGTAATTTCTCTTCTTTAACTTCTGATTTTATTTATTTGAGCCTTCTCTCTTTTTTTCTTGGTGAGTCTAGCTAAAGGTTTGTCAATTTTGTTTATCTTTTCAAAGAAACAGCTCTTGGTTTCACTGATTTTTTCTATTGTGTTTAAGTCTCTATTTCATTTATTTATGCTGCGATTTTTATTATTTCCTTCCTTGTACTGATTTTGGGCTTTTTTTCTTCTTCTTTTTCCAGTTCCTTTAGGTGCACTGTTAGATTGTTTATTTGAGAATTTCCTTGTTTGTTGAGGTAGGCCTGTATTGCTATAAACATCTCTCTTAGAACAGTTTTTGCTGTATCCCATAAATTTTGGCGTGTTGTATTTTCATTTGTCTCCAAATATTTTTTGATTTCTCCTTTGATTTCTTCTTGATCCAGTCGTTGTTCAGTAACGTTTTGTTTAATCTCCACATATTTGTTGCTTTTCTCATTTTCTTCTTATAGTTGATTTCTAGTTTCAAACTATTGTGGTCAGAAAAGAAGCTTGGTATTATTTCAATATTCTTAAATTTATTGAGACTTATTTTGTGGTCTAATATGTGATCAACCCTGGAGAATGTTCCATGTGCCTTTGAAAACAGTGTGTATTCTATGCCTAATTTCAATGACAAAGTCTTGTATATTCTGAGTCCAATATTTATCTCCAATTTCTCTTCATTTTCATTTTAAGTCCTTCTATTTCAAGCTACCAATTCATACATTTAATTTACATTAGTTCTTCTATGATAGCTAATTTTATGTGTGAACTTGGCTAGGGAATGATGACCAGTTGTTTGGTCTAACACCAATCCAGATGTTGTGAAGGTATTTTTTAGATGTGACTAATGTTTAAATCAATAGACTTCAATAAAACAGGTTACCTTCCATAATGTGGGTGGTCCTCTTCCAATCAGTCGAAAACCTTAAGAGAAAAACACTGAGGTCCTCTGAAAAAGAGGGGTTATTTCTCTTGGCTGACTATGGACACAAGTCTGCAACATCAGCTTTTACTGGAATTTCCAGTCTGCTGTACTGCCCTCTGGATTTTGGAATTGCTAGCACCCACTATCACATAAGCAAATAAAACTATTCAGTTTCTCTGGAGAATCCTGACTAACAGAACCCTAACAAGTTTTCCTCTTTCCTCTCTTACTCTGTTCCAATTCATTCTCTGTACACCAACCAGGGCCATAAATCTTAATAGATTAATTCTTTTGCTAATATAACCCAAATATCTCAGGAAAAAGACCACACTTCTTAACATGGCTTATAAAGTCCTGAATATGGCCTGTATATTTCTCTCTCTCTCTCACCACTCTTCCCTCAACCCCAACATCCCAACTCTAGGAAATAATTTGGTCTTTTTTTAAATCCTTAAACATGTCCATGTTCTTTGCTTCCTCAGGACCCTCTCACATGCAATAACTGCACCTGAATGCAATTTTCCCCTCACCTGGGTAACGCCTACTTATGCTATAGGTACCAACCTAAATGTTGTTTCCTATCCTCTCAGAAGCCTTCTTGAAGCTCAAGACCAAATTAAGTACACCTGTTTTCCCCATTAGAACCCTGTGTATTTTCACTGCACAGAATCAGTATTTGTTTTCTCCACAATGTTGGAAGCTTCATAGAGACATTACAGTGTCTTTCCTCTTTCCTCATACATCTAATTTTCACATTTCTTGGAACATAGTAAGCATAAATGTATATTTTACATGAATGAAAGAAAAAATTAATAAATGAATGGATGGCTGAATGAAGATTTTGCTCTGCCATGAGCCAGTGACTTTGCTGCCTTTGAATCTGTTGAGCGTCAGTCTGATTCAAGTGATTGAATGTTTATGTCAGATCCTGCTACAGCTGTGACAAGGTTTTACACAAACCCATGCTCGCCACAATTATGCCACTGCCTCGATACTGTTTGAGTCAGATTGGCAGCTTAAATCTCAGCTTAGTTTCGTAAAAGTTTTGTAATCACCCTTTGCTGGAGAACACATATCTCCCTTATGCATTGGCATTGTTGGAGAGTTAGAAGATCTAGAAGCCAAATGTTAGTGATAGTAGTAGTAGTAGTAGTAGTAGTAGTAGTAGTAAGAACATTATCCATAGGAACTATAATATGAGATTGCTCACTACATTCTTGGAACAGTCCCCAGTGATCTACAAATACTGACCCAATTTATCCTCAGAATAACCCGATAAAGTTTTTTTTTTTTTAATGTGTATTTTACAGAGGATGTAACTGAGGCACATAAAGTTTAAGCAAAAGCTACAGGTCACAAATATCCTCTTAATATTTTGACTTCTTTTAGGGCATATACTCTCTGTGGAGGGGTGGAAGGAGGGGCTTTTCGAGAATACTTCACCACTAGAGGACTTTCTGTTCAAAGAAAATATGGAGACCTCTGTATCTGGATATGTCAGGCTAACTTGTATTACACTAAGTTTCTGGCACAAAATAAGTAAGAAGATGGATAAATATCTTTAAATGTTTAAAGGCTTAGATTTCTGGTTCCATTGTAGATGGAGTAGCTCCAGTCCTCTAGGTCCTCCTTATTATTATTAAAAATACCCCTAGATGTGAGACAACAAACAAGCATAGGAAGACTCTGAAAGGAGGAAGAAGAAGGCAGACTCCTAAGAACTTTGGGACCTGAGGAACCACATAGTGGTGAATCCTTGGGTTTCCCTATTGCTTCCTTATATCCTGGACAGGGTGCTGCAGAAGCCTCCAACCCAAAACCTCCAAGAGACACAGACAAAAAGAGCTCTAAGAAAAGCCTGTTCCTTCTATCCAAAGAAGTGGGAAAAGTGTGGCCTTAACAGAACAGAAAATATTTTGGCAATACTTGCCCTACTCTAGACAAACACCAATGGAAAAACTGTACCTGCTTCCCACCCCCAGGTTTCAGTGGGGCCAAGTAGGGAGCTGGTCTTCACTCCACCCACCCTCCAATTCTCCTGCCTGGGTAGTATCATTGGTGTCCAGTGTGAAAATGATCCTCCTCTGCCATCTGACAACAATGAGTTGCGAGGGAGTGTGGTCTAGCTAGAATGTACCCTGCTCCCCAGCTAGCATTCCCCCTCAACCTTCTGTAAGTGGACCAGTGGGGGGCTAAGCATCCACCTCCACCCCGCAACAACAAAGAGGTGTAAATCAGCTCTCCACTTCCCCCTTCCCATTGGAGAGAACCAGCTCTCTCCGATGCCCTTCTGTAGTGGCATTGGCGCCCACCAAGGAGCTCAGCTTTCTTGAAGGGTAGGAGTCACGCAAGTCATGGGAAAGAGACAACAGGGCTGAAGGGGGAGCTGATCTTCCATCTCTCTCATCTGCAAGGAGGGAGTGTGAGTCAGCACTCTATTTTTGCCAGAGTTGTGTTAATAGTGCTCAGCAGGAAGCTGAACACGCACACTCACCTGGTGGTTGCAGCAACACCTCAACGGGGGAACATCCGTCCAAAAAAGATTGAATGTGATCCAGAGTCTCATAATATCCTAAATGTTTGATATACTCAGAATTCACTTCTCATGCCAAGAATCAGAAAAATTACAAATTCAATGAGGAAAGACAGTGTATACTGACACCAAGATGAATAGGATATTGAAATTGTCTGACAACGGTTTTAATGCAGCCATCAAACAAATGCTTCAACAAGCTATGATTAAATGTTTTGATACAAATTACAACAAAAGGAAATATCAGCATGAAATACAAGTTATAAAAGAATAACCAAGTGAAAATTCTAGAACTGAAAATACAATCACTGAAGTTAAAAAAAGAAAAAAAAAAAAAAAAAGAAAAACCTTAAAAGCCTCAGGGAGAAAGGAATCATTACTTATTCAAAGAAGCAATATGAAAGACAGCAAGTTTCTCATGGAACCATGAAGGCCAGAAGGAAGTGGTTCAATATTTTTCAAGAACTAAAAGCATAGAATTTTAAAATGTAAATTCTATATCTGGCAAAATAGCCTTCAGGAATGATGGAGAAATAAAGACATTTCTGGTGAAGGAAAGCTAAGAGAATTTGTTCCCAACAATTCTACCTTTAAGTAACGGCTAAATTATGTTATCTAAACAGCAAGTAAATGATAAAAGTAAAGTTGGAACTCCAGTGTTTAAAAAATACATACAGGGGCTGGCCCGGTGGCTTAGCGGTTAAGTGCACGCGCTCCGCTACTGGCCGCCTGGGGTTCGGATCCAGGGCGCGCACCAATGCACCGCTTCTCCGGCCACGTTGAGGCTGCGTCCCACATACAGCAACTAGAAGGATGTGCAACTATGACATACAACTATCTACTGGGGCTTTGGGGGGAAAAAAAAAAAGAGGAGGGTTGGCAATAGATGTTAGCTCAGAGCCGGTCTTCCTCAGCAAAAAGAGGAGGATTAGCATGGATGTTAGCTCAGGGCTGATCTTCCTCACAAAAGATAAATAAATAAATAGATAAATAAAAAATACATAGAACAAGACAGAAAATTTTCAAAGGCAACATATGAAAACGTGAGATTCAGGTAAAGCAGTGCTGAGAGGGAAATTTACAGCACTAAATCCTGATGTTATGAAAGAATAAAGATCCTAAAATATATAAAATAACCTTGAAAGAGAAGAATAATGTGAGAGGAATCAATCTATCAGATACCAAGGCTTACTGTATGGCTACAGGCATCAGAACAGTGTGGTACTGGTCAAAGAACAGACACACAGATCAACAAAGCTGAGTGGAGAACCCAGAGAAAGACCCACACAAGTATGTCCAACTGATTTTTTCAAAAGGTGCAAAAACAAGCCACTGAAAGAACAAAGCCTTTTCAAAAATGATGCTGGAGCAATTGGACATCCATGAGGGAGAGAAGGCCCTCAACCTAAACCTCACAGCTAATACAAGGCTTAACTCAAAACAGATCACAGACTTAAATGTAAAATGTAGAACTACAAGCTATAAAAATTTCAGAAAAAAATAAGAGAAAATATTTAAGATATAGGGCTAATGAAAAAGTTCTGGGAATTGACACTAAAACTACAATCCATAAACAGAAAGATTTATCCAACAATTCTCATGAAAATGCTGTGTTGCAAAACATGTTTTGATCCCTTTACTGCATGCATATCTGTGCATAAACATACATACATGCATGCACACACACATCCACACATATATATTAAAAATATTTTAAAACTGTTGCTGTTTGTACTAGAAAAGTGGTGATGCCATGATATATCAGGTAAGTAGATGATATTTTAATTGCTTTGTACTCAACGTGATGATTTTTATTGAAAGTACTCCACTTTATTCACTTTTATTTATTAACGTTATGTAAATTTTTTAAATGTTCAGGGTACTTTTATTTACCATCTTAAGGATAAACCTATTTGCATTGTCTACTGCCTTCCTTAGGGCTTCTGCATGTCTTTGTTTCTTAGACTGTGATGACAGAATTAAGCAATGTCAGAACTGTGTATGTCACAGCCATCAGCATATCTTCATGGAATGAATCACTGTCCTTGGGCCTCAGATAAACGAAGCAAGCAAATCCATAGTGGATGCACACTACAGCGAGGTGAGAGGAGCAAGTCGAGAAGGCTTTATACTTTCCATTTGCAGAAGGCATCTTCAAAACTATGGACCCAATGAAGACATAAGAAATCATAATTAAAATAAAGCTGCCCACGATCACGAAGGCAGAGAGTACAAAAATAGCTATTTCATGTTACAAAGTGTAATCACAAACAAGGGAGACCTCAAGCGAGATGTCGCAGAAGAGTTGCCGGATGGTGTTGGAGTCACAGAAAGACAAGTTGAACACTGTGATGGTGATGCACAGAGAAATGAGGAATCCAACCATCCAAGGGGCGAAAATCAGCTGAAAACACAACTTATGGGTCATTTGGATAGCATAATGCAGTGAGTTGTGAATGTTAGTGTAACAGTCATAGGAGATGGCAGTCATGGTGAAGCAGTTGTTGCCTCCTAAGCCAAAGAAGAAAAATATCTCTTCCACGCTCAGGAAGAGAAATGGTCTTGCTGTCTGATAGCAAGTCCACTAACATGTGGGGATGATTACCCTAGTGGTACATGATTCTGAAAAGGACAGGCTACAGAGGAAAAAGTACATGGGGGTGTGAAGATTGTGACTGAGCTTGATGGCCACCATTATGGACTCATTTGCGGCTAGGATGGTCACTTGGGAGAAGAAAATCACCACAAAGAGGAGACTCTGTAGGTCTGGGAAACTGGAAAAACCCTACAGAAGGAATGTGCTCACCGTGTTATGATTGCCCGTCTTCTTGGTGTGCACAGCAAGTTTCTTTCAAAGGTGCAAAGATTCTTGAGGTTAAGACTCTGAGATGATCGTAAAAATATGCACATGCACTGATGTCACCTAGACTTTAATCTAGGTCACCTGGGTAGTTTAAGGCAACTCTTCGTGGGACAGCCTGAGAAAGTGATACTAAATGCACCTGACTGAAGTCAAGTTCAGGAGTCAGAGTGAAGAGAATGATTCTAGTATGAGAATCTGCATAAATAACAGAGTGGACCCAAATATCTTCTTTGATTCTACCCACAAAAGCACTCTTTATCTCTCTCTTTTCCAAGCAGGATCTGCATGTAAAGTGGAAAGCAGGAATAAAATTGCTTTATTTGACCCACTGGATTTTGTGATGCCACACTTTTCAAATGCTTTTGGGATGTAATTGTACCTTGGTACTCAGGAGTGCTTAATAAACCATTGTGTGAATGAATAAAGGAATTCTATCCTTTAAATCGTTTAAAATGAACATAACATTTTAAAATTTTTAGGGAGATCAGTGAAATTTTTCAAATGAACTTTGACTTTTCTTTCAATGAAGTTCTATTTTCATCATTGCACCACATGAAGCAGCTCCAAAAGTGAGAATGACTAGAACATGCGAATGAATTTAACGTTTTGTAACTTCTGCTGAATTCCTATCCATGGTAATAATTGGAGTTTGAGATCCATGATATCATTAGTTCTTAATACATATCAATCACTTTCAAGTTCTTAAGAACTCCTCATTGAGGCTCTTTTCCAGAAGGCTAGTATAATATAATGGACTAGATTGGAGTCAAAATGATTTTGGAGGTACCGTCTTATTCTAGAATGGCACATTCTAGTCATTATGTTGTAATGAACTTTGGGTTTTTAGCAGAACTTCAAAGACATTTTCTAGGAGATATACCTGTTATGTGGTTTGCTTTGCGATACAAAACTGAATAGAATCAACCCATACTTCTCAAGTCACTTTGGCAAATTATATTTCTATTTTGACTGTTCATTAAACATCCCATCTTGTAGGAGGTAAGTGCAGTAAAGTGATATGAAGACACTCCATAGAATTTTGATTTTAACTTCTGTCGTTGTTAAATGTAACACTTTTCTTATGTCTGTGCCACACACAGCTGCCTACTGACTGGAAAGTTGTCAAAGATCTTCACTGGAGAAATACCTTTTCTAGTCTTACGTCCATTTTTCACTTGGGTATTAGATTTTTTTGCTACTGAGTTGTAGGAGTTCCTTATATATTTTGGAAATTGACCACTTACAAGATTTAAGGTTTGCAAATATTTTCTGCTCTTCTGGAGGTTGACTTTTCACTCTGTTGATTGCTTCCTTTTCTTTGCAGAGCGTTTTTAGTCTGATGTAGTCCCAGTTATCTATTTTTTGACTGTACTTTTGATGTCATCCAAGAAATCATTGCCAAAACCAAAGTCATGAAGCTTCTCCTTCTGTTTTATTCTAGGAGTTTTACAGTTTCAGATCTTATATTTAAGTATTTAATATATTTTGAGTTGATTTTTGTGTATGGTATAAGAGTCCAACTTCATTGTTTTGTATGTGGATATCTGTTTTCCAACATTATTTATTGAAAGGACTATTTCTTTCCCATTTTGTAGTAATGGCATTCTTCTTAAAGATCATTTGACAGTGTATGTATGAATTTATTTCTGGACTTTCTGTTCCATTCCATTGGTCTCTACATCTATTTTTATACTGGTATAATACTGTTTTAATTACTGTAGCTTTCTAATACATTTGAAATCAGGAAGTGTGATGCTTCCAGCTTTTTACTTATTTCTCAAGATTCCCTTGGCTATTCAGGATCTTTTGTGTTTCCAAACAAATTTTAGAATGGATTTTTCTATTTATGAAAAAAATGCCATAGGGATTTTGATAGCGATTGCATTGAATAGGGATATGGCTTTGAGTAGTAGGACATGTTAACAATATCATTCCAATCCATGAACATTGGGTGTCTTTCTATTCATTTGTGTCTTCTTTAATTTCTTTCTTCAATGTTTTGGAGCTTTCAGAGTACAAATCTTTCACCTTCTTGGTTATGTTTATTCCTAAATATATTCTTCTCTTTCATTCTACTGTAAATGGTGTTGTTTTCTTAATTTCCTTTTCAGGTAGTTCATTGTTAATGTTTAGAAGAGAAACTGATATTTGTGCACTAATTTTGTATCTTGTGACTTTACTGAAGTTTTTCATTAATTCTAACAGTTTTTTTTTAATTTTCATCGTTTTCTATATAAGATCATGTCATCTGCAAGGAGAGATAATTTTGCTTCTTCCTTTCCTAATTGGATGACTTATTTTTCTTGCTCTGGCTAGGACTTCTATGTTTAATAGAAGTGGCAAGAGTGGGCATTCTTGCTTTGTCCTAATCTTATAAGAAAAGCTTTCAGTTTTTCACTATTGAGTATGATGTCAGCTGTGGGCTTATCATATATGGCCTTTATTATGTTGAGGTAAATTCTTTCTGGACTTTGAGTTTTTATCATGAAAAGATGTTGAATTTTGTCAAATACTGTAACTGCATATATAGAGATGATCATGCAATTTTTATCCTTCATTTTGTTATTGTGGTGTATCACATCAATTGATTTGCATCAGTTGAACCATCCTTGCATCCCAGGAATACCCACTTGATCATGTTGTATGATTCCTTTTTTAAAAAAAATGTGCTGTTGAGTTAGATTTGCCAGTATTTTGTGGAGGATTATCGCATCTATGTACAATGTTCATCAGGGACATTGGCCTGTACTTTTCTTTAGTGAGGTGTATTTGTCTTGATTTCTATCAGGATACTGCTGGCCTCATAAAATGAATTTGGAAGGAATTCCTCTTCTTCAGTTTTTTGGGAGAGTTTGAGAAAGATTGGATTTAATTTTTCCTTAAATGTTTGGTAGAATTCATGAGTGAAGCCATCTGGTCCTGAGCTTTTCTTTGTAGTGAGAATTTGATTACTGCTTCAATCTCCTTACTTATTATTAGTCTACACAGATTTTCTATTTCTTTATGATTCAGACTTCATACTTTTATGTTTCTAGGAATCGATCCATTTCTTTCAGATTTTCTACTTTGTTGGCTTATAATTGTGCATACTAGTCTCACGGTTCTTTTTATTTCTGTGAAATCAGTAGTAATGTCTCTTCTTTAACTTCTAATTTTATTTATTTGAATCTTCTTTCCTTTTTTCTTGGTTAGTCTAGCTAACTGTTTGTCACTTTTAACTATTTTTTGAAAAACAGAACTCTTAGTTTCACTGAGTTTTTTCTATTTTATTTATTTCTACCGTAATCTTTGTTACTCTATTCCTTCTGCTAGATTTGGGCTTAGTTTGTTTTTCTCTTTGTAATTTCTTGAGATGTAAAGTTAAGTTGGTTATTTGAGATCTTTCCTTTTCCTTAATGAAGACATTTATCACTATAAACTTTCCTCTTACTACTGCTTTTGCTGCTCCCCCACAAGATATGGTATGTTGTGTTTTTATTTTCATTTATCTCAAGATATATTCTAATTTCATTTTTAATTTCTTTTTGATCCATTTGTTGTTTAGCTGTGTGTTGTTTAATTTCCATATATTTCTGGGTTTTCCAGTTTTTCTTCCCTTCCTTTTTTTAAAATTTTCATTCCATTGTGGTCAGAAAAGATACTTGGTATGATTTAATCTTAAATTTGTTAAACTTCCTTTGTGACCAACATATGTTCTATCCTGCAGAATGATGTGTGTTCACTTGAGAAGAATGTGTGTTCTTCTCCTTTGATGGAGTGTTCTATATATATGTGTTAGGTTCATTTGGCCTATAGTATTGTTTAAGTCTGTTGTTTACTTATTGGTTTTCTGTCTGGGTGTTCTATCCATTATTGAAAGTGTTGTATTTAAGTCTCCTACTATTATTGTATTGATATTTATTTTTCCCTTCTGTTCTGTCAGTGTTTGGTTTATATACTTAGGTGTTCCAATGTTAGGTGCATATATAATTGTTATATCTTCCTAATGGATTGACCCTTTTATCATTATAAAGTGTCCCTATTTGTCTCTTGTGAGAATTTTTGACTTAAAGTCTATTTTGTCTGATAAGTATAGCCACCTCTGACCTCTTTTGGCTACTATTTCATGGAATATCTTTTTCCGTCCCTTCACTTTCATCGTATGAATGTCCTTAAATCTGGAGTGTTTCTCTTGTACACAGTATATTGCTCAATCTTGCTTTTGATTCCATTCAGCTACTCTATGTCTTTTCACTGAGGGAGTTTAATTCATTTTTGTTTAAAGTAACTGTTGATATGTAAGGACTTACTGTTACCATTTTGTTAATTGTTTTCTTCCTTATACTTCTTTTGTCCATCTTTTTCTCTTTTGCTTATTTCCTTTGTGATTTGTTGATTTTTTGTGATAAAATGCTTTGATTCCATTCTTTTTATTTTTTATGTATTTTCTATAAGTGTTTTTTTATAGTTACCATTGAGTTTACATACAGAGATCTTATAATTATAACAGTGCATTTTAAGTTCATACAAACTTAAGTTTAATTGCATACAAAAACTCTATACTTTAATTTCTCCCCTCTAAACTTTATGTTATTGATGTCACAATTTCTATCCTTTTTATTATGTAACCATTAACATGGTTTTTTATAGTTATTTTTAATACTTTTGTCTTTTAACTTTTATACTATGGTGAAAATGATTAATATACCACTATTACAGTATTACAGTATTCTTTGTCTACATATTTACCTTTACTAGTGAGCTTTATACTTTATATGCTTTTGGGTTGCTCTTTAGTGTCATTTTGTTTCAACTTGAAGAACTCCTTTCAACATTGCTTGTAAGGTACATCTAGTGCCACTGAATTCCCACAGATTTTGTTTGTCTGGAAAGGCTATATCTCTCCTTCATTTTTAAGGACCGTTTTGCCAGGGATAGTATTCTTGGCTGATAATGTTTTTCTTTAAGCACTTTGAATATATCATCCCTCTCCCTCCTGGCATGAGAGGTTTATGCTGAGAAAACTACTGACATTTTCAGGGGTGCTCCATTGTGTGTGATGAATTGCTTTCTCTTGCTTCTTTCAAAATTCTCTGTTAGTCATCACTTTTACAATTTAATTTTAATGTGTTATGGTGTAGATTTTTGGATTGTTTCATATTTGGAAATCTTTTGGGCTTCATGGATCTGGATGTTCAATTTCCTTCCCAGAATTGAGAATCTTGTGACCATTAATATTTAATGGATTTTTCTGCCTCCTTTTCTTTCTCTTTTCCTTCTTTGCCTCTCATATTGCACATATTGGTTCCCTTTCTGGTGTCCCACAATACCCTTAGGCTTTCTTCAGTATTTTTCTTTTTTTTTTTTCTGCTTCTTGACTAGATAATTTCAAGTGACTTGACTTTGAGTTCACTGGTTCTTTTTTCTGCTTGATCAAATCTGCAGTTGAACCTCTCTATTGAATTTTTCAGTTGTTACTGTATTATTCTGCCTCAGAATTTATGTTTGCTTCTATTTTATATTTTCTATCTCCTTATTGATATTCTCATTTTGTTAATTTTTTTTCTGATTTTGTTAGATTGTCTATCAGTGTTGTTTTCAAGCTCACTGATCCTCTTTAACATGATTATTTTGAATTTTTTGTCCAGCAATATGTGGATCTCCATTTTTTTAGGGTCAATTACTAGAGATGCATTTTGTTTCTTTGATTGTGTCAGGTTTCCCTGATTCTTCCTGTACCTTGTACCTTTGCTGGTGTCTGTGAATTTAGGAAACAGGTCCCTCTTCCAGTCTATATGGACTGGCTGTAACCAGGAAAGACTTTCTCCAGTCAGCCTGCCTGGAGATTCTGGAAGACTCTCAAACTTTTCTTATTGCTGTGTCTTTTCTGGATCCCTCTGCTATCTTACTTTAGTACCAAAGGTCAGGAAATTGCATGCATGCTTCATTTCTCTCCTACCTCAAGGGGGATAAACTTCTATTTCTTTGCCTTGTCCTAATCTAGCAGAACTGTGCCAGGAATATGAAATATTCCACAACTTCTCCTTTGTTTTTGGCTGCCCCTATGAAAATATGCTGGCTCTGTCAGTGTTCCGGGTCTGGAGAGACAGAAACTGGACACTCCAGGAACACACTATAAGGCTGGGATGTGGAGGCACACTCTACTCCTCTCCCTCCCTCCTAGGAGAGCAGCCTCAGCTTCCGCACCTTCTGCCAATCTTGCAGAGCTATGCCAAGTGCAGCCAGCAGCCTGCCCCTTTTCTTTTGTTCTCACCTGTCCCCATCAAGCTATGCTAGTTCCATCAGTTCTTCAGATGAAGCAAGACATAAACCAAATCCTCAGGCAGCTCACTGAAGGACCAGGAGGTTCAATGCTTGCTCCAGTTTCTCCTTTCCAGAGTGAGAAGCTGTGGGCTGTGGTGATTTTTGTCAGCACTGAGCTGTGACAGCATGTGGGAGGGGCCAACAAAGGGAAAGTGAAATTGTTCTTCTTACCCATTTCCATGTGACTACTTGGTTTTGTGTTTGTCTAGAGTATGGCAACTTCTTAACTGGACTCTGGATATCTCATAAAGGTATTTTCATTTCTACTTGTCCCAAAACAAGGTGTTTCTGTGTGGGACCAAGAGCTGAGACTTCTTTCTCTGCCATCTTGCTAACATCATTTCCCCCATTATTTTCCATTCTTATCAGAAAGAAGGACTAATGTGGGACAGACAACATATACATTCACAAATTTGACCAGGGTTCTGTTAACTCTACTGCTCTTTGTCATAATGTAATCTTAGAATGCTAGAAACAGGATATATATCTTAACAACCACATGTGAAGAAAAAAGGAACAAAATGAAACTTGGAAGGTTGTTTCAAACCTGGAAGAGGAAGACTTAAAATAAATGGCTGGAAAAAGATACACCAGGAACATTATAAAAGAAGAAAGAAAGCATAGAGACATGTCTGGTGCCAAGTAGACTTTAAGGCAAAAATTGCTAAAAGTGACACAAAAAGATTTTTTTAATGATGAAAGGTATACTTGATCAAGAAATGGTGAAAGTGTTAAGAATGTAGGTTTCAGAATCAAACTGCTTACATTAAAATCCCTGTCTCATCATTTTATTTGTGATCTCAGACAGATTATTTAACTTCTCTGTGTTTACTTCATTTTGAATGCTGCTAAGGCTTTTTGATGTGTATTCAGCATATATATATATATATATATATATAGTCTACCATGAGGAGGTTTGCTTTTCTGAGTGAATTCAGAATGCCGTGACAGAAGTTACTTATTATAAGAAATTGCCCTGTTTATTTCCTCCATAGCCATTGCAATTGATCATTATCTTATTATACGTTTGTTTACAGTTTACTTTCTATCTTTGCCCACTAGAATATAAGCTCCATGGGAGCAGGAACATAGTATCATTCACCATTTTATCCCCACTGCCTGGAAGACAGTATGAAAGACTGTTAATGTTCAATAAATATCTGATAAATGAATAATGAATAGGGAAAACTACTTTTCCCATCTATCAAATTACTTCATAGTCTGCCTCAAGTATCAGTTCAAGAGTTTTGGATTGCAATAACAGCAGTTGAGTAATACATATATCAGGGCTTTCTCATACTTTTCCCTATGAAATAATCATGAAAGCTTGAAAAGGGATGCATGAGTCCCATTAGCTCAGGGCAGTGATAATGTTGGTCAATGATCTTTGACTCCAGGAGGAATTCCCACTAAACAAACATCTGATACAGAACAGAGGGGACTCTGCACACAGTGATTTTCCAGCTATGCAAACTGAAATGAAAAAATCAGTAGTTTGCATCGTTACCTGCATATAAAATCACTTGAGGAACTTTTATTAATCCAAATGCCCAGGCCATACTCCAAATCAATTAAATCAGAATCTTTGGGATGAGATTCAGATATGAGCATATTTTAGTTCTCCAGGTGATTCTGATGTTCAGCCAAGGTTGAGAACGCTACAGCAGCAATTCTCAAACTTTAGTGCACATCAGAATCATATGGATGGTTTGTTAAAATACCAAGAATATTCCTGTTAAATGGGGATGGAAGCTCGAAGGGCTCCAGACAACTAACAAGTGAATAAGTAGTATTGCTTTGAGGAGGGAAGCCAGCCTATCTTACCCCTGTTTATAGCCTAATACGTCATCCAGTGGGAGAGAGAGCACTTATTGGGGTGTATGTCTCCAAACAGTTCTTTTTTGCAGAGTCAATGGAAGGCAGTATAGTCCAGAAGACACCTGAGGTACAATGCCTGGCTATACCTCTTGTCCACTTGCCTCTCTAACTGAAAACAAGGAGGAATACCACTGCCTTTGTACTTTTCTTGTGAGTTTTACAAACATAATCAGTGGGCAGTTAAGCAGAAAATCTCAATTGTAAAGATGAACTTATAATATATATTCACAAAATACTTTGGGATTTCCAGAATCATACAAAAGTGACAACAAATTCAAATGACAGCACATAAACCTGAAGAAATAGAATTTGTAAAGCTACCATAACAAGGTTGTACATTGAAGTAAATATAATGAATATCTTTAGTTATTCAGGAGAAAGTACTACAGATATAAAACAAGAACAAATGGTTATGAAACATCTATGAAACAATCTATTAGAGATTGTGGAAAGGAAAAATATAAGAATATATCATGGCATTCTTTCAGAGGCTCAACATAGCCATTTCATTATTTCAGTAGCTACAAAGTAATCCATAGTATCAGGCTGTCATAATTTTTTTTAACCTTTCCCTTATTGATGCACACTAGACCCCTTGCAGTATTTCTATTTTAACAATCATGTAAATGAATATTTTTTATACTTATATAGTGTATTTTATATTTATAGTCTCAGGTTATTATTATCTATAGGATAGACTCCCCAAAGAGGGATCTTAGAGGATAGCATTTAAAACTTTAAGAAATTTTGCCAGTTTTTTTTTCCCACTTGTTAGTCCCAGACGTAAACAAACAATCAATTTAATGTGTGCTTATTCTTCTCTATCTTCAGTGGCTCATTCTTCTCATGGATTTTTCAGTTTGTCTCATGAATCTGAATGGAGCAAAAGCTACCTGAAAAGCTCTTACCCCAAACTTTAACTTGATTTGTTTGTTCACTTCATTCAGTTATATAATTTATTATCATTCTGCCAATACTAGAATACTGGAATGTAAGTTCTATGAAGTCAGAGATTGTTTTTCTGACTTATTGGAAAGAAGGAAAGGGTCACAAAGGCCAAGAAACTTTGAACTCAAGCACCACAAATCCACCAGATTTTAAGGCCTAGGAATAATCCTCTGTGTCTCAGTGCTGCACCCTCTGGTCCTGTCGCTACACCCTATGGTCCTATATCTCAGATCTCTGTGAGCACAACTCCAGCCTCTGTTCCTATGGCTCTTTACCCTGGACTCAAGTCTTCAGTTTCTGGGACAAAGTTTCTCTCATTGACAATATTCTTTCTTTTTTTTGCAAGATAGTACATATTTAAACTGAGTAGTTTTGTCAGCCTGCTCCTGCATGTAGAATTTTAAGTCTCACAGCTTTCTTCCATTTAGTTCTGTCCAGTCTTTTTCAGTCTAAGTAACACGTTTCTGATGGTATATTATTAAAAAAATTTCTTTGGGTCTCCCATATGTGTTATGGTATTTACAACAGTATACAAGAGGGTCCTCCTCAAATATTTCCTGGATAATCCCATCTCTATTCATGACTTTTTCTGAGATTGTTGAAGAATTCATGAGTCCCACGCCTAAACTCTTCAGCACTAGGGAAGCATTTTCCTAACACACCCTTGGCCTTCTCCCTAGTGCATACTTTCCAAACAGTGAATATCACAATTTTAGCATCTTTTGCAATCTAGATATGCTGAGAATTTCCCAAATCATCAAGTCCTCGTTCCTTTTGCTCAACTGTTCTTTCTCAAGTTATCTGTGTCTTCTCACATTTTGCTATAACCAGTAAGAAGAACCAGGCTGCACCTTCAGCACTTTGCTTGTAAATCTCTTCAGGTAAATATCCAAGTTCAACACTTACAGGTTCTGCTTTCCACATAACTGTAGGACACAACTGAGCTAGGCCTCTTGCCACTCACTATATAACAAAGATTATCTTTTCTCCATTTTCCTAAGATATGGCCCTTATTTCTTTTTGGGCCCTCCCTAACAGAGTGGATTAAAAAACATAACCCTTCTATGCTGTTTATAAGAAATTCACTTCAAATATGTAAGCTGGTTGAAAGTTAAAAATGGTGAAACATATAGCATGTAAACATTAATTGAAAGAAAGAAGGAGTGGCTGATCTAATGTCAGGTAGCGTAGTCTTCAGCACAAGGCAAATTACTGGAGATAGAGAGGGAAATACCATAATGATACAATTCATGAAATGATAAAACTATAGAAATGGAGAACAGATTAGGGTTTACCAGAAGTTAAGGAAGGGATGGAGACTAAAGGGAAGTTATTGTGGCTTAACAGGTCACATGAGGGATCTGTATCATAACTGTATCACTTTCAATATCCTGCTTGTGATAATTTACTATAGGTTTACAAGGTATTACCATTTGGAGAAACTCAGTAAAGGTATAGAGATTTTTGTATTATTATTTCCCACAGCTGCATGTGAATCTATAATTATCTCAAAATAAAACATTCAATTAAAAAGGTATCATCTAGAAATATATAAAAATCATACGCTCTTATTTTTTTTCTTTTTTTTTTTTTTTTTGGTGAGGAAGATTTGCCATAAGCTAACATCCATTGCCAATCTTCCCCTTTTTGCTGAGGAAGATTGGACCCAGGCTAACATCTGTGCCCATCTTCCTCCATTTTGTATATGGGATGCTGCCACAGCATGGCTTGATGAGTGGTGCATAGGTCCATGCCAGTGATCCAAACCCACGAACCCCAGGCTGCAGAAGCAGAGCATGAGAACTTAATCACTACACCACCAGGCTGGCCTCCATAAGCTCTTGTTTTTTCCCAGAAGGATTTCTATTTTAAAATGAAATTATATTTGCTACACTATGTTTATTCCTGTGAGTCCCAAAACAGTTGGAATGATTTTAGCAATCCCTCAAAATTTTCATTTAAAAAGATGAATGCGCACTCAAAAACTATATAGATGTTTGCAGACAAGACAGATTTACATGAGCATGTTTACCTGTAACTTTCTCTGTCTTGAGGGTTTTCAGTGGAATTTTCATAAACAAGTAATGTACTCAAGGGGTTATATCCCAAAAGAGCCCAAATCTTTTAAATGTAGCCTTGCTTTACAGTGACAGTTCTTTGGCACTTGTTCTTATTGTTGAGGTACAAACTTCTGCAGGTAATAAGTTTCCTTTTATATTGAAATAGAAATGTGTGTCTCTCATTTTGCATTACAACTTAAGGTTTGGTTATTCTAAGGAAATAATCATTTGTTGAGCATCCACTTCCCTCTGTGAGCCATGCTTGATGTTATCACATATATCATTTTATTCAAACCAAGAATCCTATGAGGTATATATTTTTTAACGAATAAAGTAAGGAAGTGTTGAAGAGTTGAAGAGTTGATTTAAATTGTCCAAGATTTCACAGAGAGTCAGTGACAAAGGTGGAATCCGATCCCAGGCTCCATAGCTGATGGCATTTTTGTACAACACTTTGCTTCCATGCCATAATGGCACTCATAACCTACTCTGAATTTGTGTTATATACATCAATTTTCTTTAAAATTTTAAGCTCTCATTCAGTCTGGGGTCTATGCCTGTTACTAAAGTTGTTAGCTCTGTCCTGAATAAAGATAATGAAGCTAGGACTTTGGTGTTTAGAAACATATTTATATGGTGTTCATAACATGGCATACTATTGCTCAGACAATTCACACGTACCATTATTCAAGCATTTCTATTAAGAATAAAAGTGTGGGGCCGGCCCGGTGGCTTAGCGGTTAAGTGCACGCGCTCCGCTGCTGACGGCCCGGGTTCGGATCCCGGGCGTGCACCGACGCACCGCTTCTCCGGCCATGCTGAGGCCGTGTCCCACATACAGCAACTAGAAGGATGTGCAGCTATGACATACAACTATCCGCTGGGGCTTTGGGGGAAAAAAATAAATAAATAAAATCTTTAAAATAAAAAAAAAAAAAAAAAAAAAAGAATAAAAGTGTGCCGGGCCGGCCCCATGGCTTAGCGGTTAAGTGTGCGCACTCCACTGCTGGCGACCCGGGTTCGGATCCTGGGCGCGCACCGACGCACTGCTTCTCCGGCCATGCTGAGGCCGCGTCCCACATACAGCAACTAGAAGGATGTGCAGCTATGACATACAACTATCTACTGGGGCTTTGGGGGGAAAAAATAAATAAATAAAAATCTTTAAAAAAAAAAAAAAAGTGTGCCATGTAGTTGGGTAAGCATATGGCTGTGATCCTGGTGTGTATGTGTATGTGTGAGTTCTATATTCTTGACTTTGAATATTTGAAGTAAATATATTATTATTTTAAATTTTAGTTGATCTTTATTGTTTAAGGAACTCCTAAACTAACAACATGATGCAAATACGAGTTAAGTTTGTTAAGTTAAAACATTTTTTATCTGAGTATTCCTGGCCTTATGTCAATGAAAATTATACTATTAAGTTTTACACGAGGTATTATGTATAAAAGCACTTCCTACCAAATTTACACTTGAATTTCTATGTTTTTGTAATTTATATTATGTATATTATAATAATTATATATATTATAATAATAATGTTTTGTAATTTATATTATATATATTAAATTTATATTTATATTATAATTAATAATAAGTATACAAATTACATATTTCTTCCATTCTAATATCCACTTGTTCTTTTTTCAGTGGGCACCATTCCCGGTATAATGGGGACTGGAAACTACACAACTGTGATAGAGTTCATTCTTCTGGGGTTAACGGAGGATAGTACAGTTTGTGCCATTTTATTTGTCTTGTTTCTAATTATCTATGTGGTCACTTTAATGGGCAATGTCAGCATAATCATATTAATCAGAAGCAGCCCTCAGCTTTATACTCCAATGTACCTTTTCCTCTGCCATTTGGCCTTTGTAGATATTGGGTACTCCTCATCAGTCACACCTGTCATGCTTATGGGCTTCCTCAGGGAGGGAACCTCTCTCCCTGTTGCTGGCTGTGTGGCTCAACTCTGTTCTGGAGTCACATTTGGGACAGCTGAGAGCTTCCTGCTGGCCGTGATGGCCTATGATCGCTATGTGGCCATCTGCTCTCCCCTGCTCTACTCCACCCACATGTCCCCCAGAATCTGCGTTCTCTTAGTGGGGATATCCTATGTGGGCGGATGTGTGAATGCTTGGATATTTACTAGCTGTTTATTAAGTCTGTCCTTCTGTGGACAAAATAAAGTCAATCACTTTTTCTGTGACTATTCACCACTTTTGAAACTTTCTTGTTCTCATGATTTTACTTCAGAAATAATTCCAGCCATCTCTTCTGGCTCCATCATTGTGGTCACTGTGTTTATCATTGCTCTCTCTTATGTCTCCATCCTTTTCTCCATCCTGAAGATGCACTGTACTGTGGGGCAGCACAAAGCCTTCTCCACCTGCACCTCCCACCTCACAGCAGTCACTCTGTTCTATGGGACCATTACATTCGTTTATGTGATGCCCAAGTCCAGCTACTCAAGTGAACAAAACAAAGTGGTGTCTGTATTCTACACGGTTGTGATCCCCATGTTGAACCCTCTCATCTATAGTCTGAGGAACAAACAGGTTCAAGAGGCCATGAGAAAACTGATGGCTGGAACACATTGGTGGTCCTGAACAAATCTGATTTTTAATAATACACAGGTATGCTGAGGACCTCTCCTGAGGATGAATGGATAATGTACTAAGTAAATTTCAGTGTATATTCATAGTATTCTAGAGTCACTAATTTCATTTTGTTATTCTCAAGAAAGTTTTCAGTTTAAAGAATAAATATGGATTCACTAATATAGGAACATCTAACAAAAAACATTTTCTGTATCCTTATTGCACCCACCATTTCTTGCATCTATAAGTACAAAGCTCTTCAAATAAGTTCTGTGGTGTTTGAATGAGGTCTTTGGAATTAACAGCTGGAAGCATTGAAACTCTTCGAATGGGAAATAAAGACTAGTGTTACCATCCAAGATCTCATCATCTGAAAGAGTTGGTGTCCATGCTGTACAGATAATCTAGGGATTGCAATCACTCATGCTAGTAGTTACAAAGCTTCTGTTGCCTTGTGATCTGAGCCTGACCAACAGGATTCCTCCCACTATACCTCTGCATGTGAGCCTTGTGAAACCAACTCAGAAGTTATGGGAAAACTCCATTTAGCTACTCGCTCTTCCATTACGGGAATCTATTCCACAAAATACATTCAGGAGTTTCTGAAAGGGAGCCTACTCAGAGTTAATGGCATGACGTGGCTCCCTTCTAGGTGAAGAAGTAAGGTTTTGTTTTGTTTTTTTTTAGGTTGTTTCAATCTCGTCAAATGTTTGCTGCATACTTCTGTAATGTTTGTTAAACTGTTTCTTTCCCTCCAGGTTCTATTGCCTCTGATATTGAAATTTTAAGATTTTTGCACATATTTTCACTGGAACTTCTGGGACAGCCCTGAAAATGCTCTCTCTAAACTGCACCTAATTTCATTTATAGAATTTAAAATTTTTTGTATTATTATGAAATAATAATAAAAGACCTCCTTGTGTTTCTTCTCCCAGTTTTTTTTTCCTATTTGAATACTTTTTTAATAAAAAAGGGATAAAATTTTTAGGAACGTGATTTTTTGCTTTAATGAAATGTAAATATCAGATTAATCTTAATACAAGTTATGTGATTTTTCTATTTAATCATCAGCAATGAGTCTACTGTCCAAAACTTTAAATCCAGAGTCACGTCAGCTTCATGGCTGTATGAGACGTCCCTCCTTTTTGTCCCATTGTTAAATAATTAACTGGGCATCCATCCACATACAAAAGGGCCTCAGTGGGAGTTGTGGATCCCAGCACCATATACCAAGGGATGTGGAAGGAGTCTCGCCCACCCATGCATCCAGTAATAGGCAGAAAGACCTCAGTATGGGTTGCAAAACCAGCAGGAGACAGTGAACCTGTCCCAATCCCTCTCAGCTGTGATCAAGGAAAACCTGGAGAGTGCTGACTTGGGCAGAAACCCACAGATGAGAGAGATTTTGTAGAATTCCAGCCTTCCAGAGGGGCAATTCCAGCATGCTGTTATAGCAAAAAAAAGAAATACAAGTTTGGACACACTGGAGACTGTAAGAGGAACTTTGCCAGTGCCAGCCTATCCCCAAGGTATCACTGCCTGGGGCTGAACTAGCCAGCATCCTCTCATGAGGAGGAAAGGGAGAATAGTGAGTGCTTGACTTCCCCAGCGGTGAAGGATACTGCTGGAGAAACCCGTTTAAAAAGAATTACTGAGGGGCTCGAGTCAAGATGGCGGCGTAAGCAGACTCTGAACTCACCTCCTCCCAAGGACACAGCCAATTTACAACTACTCGTGGAAAAATTACCCTTGAGACAGAACCGAAAACTGGATAAGAGGAACTCCTGCAACAACAGACAATCCTAACTGAGGTGGAAGAGGCAGAGACTCCCTTCCGGAGAGGAAAAACGCCGCCTTCACAAGCCGCCAGCTTCACGGCCGCCGGGAGCAGCCCACAGGTACGCACGCACCCTCCCTGGAGGAGTGGGGCCCTGAGCCGGGGAGCGCCCCCGCTGGGGGCATTTTGTGGACCCAACACAATCGAGGCCAGCGGTATAATATCTGACTGTGCCTGCTACTAAAACACTGGGGAGTACCCCCAGAAAACCCGGTTCACAAAGAAACTAAAACCGGCTCTTAAAGGGCCCGCGCGCAAACTTACCCGTTTCAGAAAGCATCCTAAAATCACCAGAAAGAAAGGTGCACAGTGCTGTGGTGAAAAGAGACTCACCTGGTGGGCCCTGGGTGCATCTCGGTGGGGGGGTGGGACCTCTCCAGGGACTGGGACGTTGGCGGCGGCCTTTGTTGTGGCCTGGTGTGGCTGTGCTGACACAGACGCCATTGGAGTTCTCCCTGAGGCCTGCTAGCCCAGGGTCTGCCCCACCCGCTAAAGCACGGATTTAATCCAGCTCAGCCAGGGCAGGCAGCCCACCCTAGAGACTGGCCCCACCCAACAACAAGCTCTCAGGTAACTTGTGGGCCTGCATAGATTGGTGACTGGATTCTCTGCAGCCTGGCAACTGAGCTGACTTTAGCAGGGCAGGGTGTGCACAAGGAGCTGGTGGAGAGTGTGGGGCGGTGGCGGAGTGTGTGGGGCTCCCGCTGTGGAGAGACTGGGTCCGCTTGGGGAGGTCGGGGCGCTCACACGGGGCAGGACTGTGTTGACTGTGTGTGTGGACCTGTGGGCAGCAGGGCTTGTCAGCTGCAGAAGACTTGTGCTTCTCAAAGACCCACATGGGGGTTTGCCCCACCTTCCAAAGCCTGAAACAATTGGGTGCTCCTGTGCCTGAGGCCAGCCCCACACAGCTACAATCCTCAGAGAGCTGACAAGAAACCTAATAGGCTAGAGGCTTACAGCAATTGTAAGGCCCTGAACCTAACAACATGCCAAGCTGGGGGCCTACTCACTTAAAAGAAATACTGCAACACAAATGTGGTATTAGAACTTGCAGCCAACTGTGCTGGGGCTCCCCACGCCTGATAAAGAGACTGAAAGGCCCACAACAACTACAAGCAGCTGAGCATTACAACAGCTGGCCAGGAGCATAACTCGGCCTCCCTGGGTGCCTACAGGGAGAGCAAACAGGCCACAACAGAAGGACACACGTAACCCACATAGGGGTCACCCCTGGAACATTGAGAACTGAGGGAAGCACAATGGAAGCTTCCTAAGGCATCACTTACATAAGGTCACCTATCCAAGAGCAGGAGACGTAGCTGACCTACCTAATACATAGACACAAGCACAGGGAAAGAGGCAAAATGAGGAGGCAAAAGAATACATTCCAAGTAAGGGAATAGGACAAAACCCTAGAAAAGGAACTAAGTGAAACAGAAATGAGCAACCTACCCGACAGAGAGTTCAAACTAAGAGTGTTAAGGATGCTCACTGATCAGGGGAGAAGAATAGATGAACTCAGTGAGAATGTCAACAAAGAAATGGAAGATATAAAAAAGAACCAATCAGAAATGAAGAATACAGTACTGGAAATGAAAAATTCATTAGAGGGACTCAAAAGCAGAGTAGAGGATACAGAAGAACGGATCTGTGAGCTGGACGAAAGACTAGAAGAAATTACCCAAGCTGATCAGGTAAAAGAGAAAAGAATTAAAAAGTGTGAGGACAGTCTAAGGGACCTCTGGGACAACATCAAGTGCACTAACATCCGTGTTATAGGTATCCCAGAAGGAGTAGAGAGAGACAAGGGGGCAGAGAATCTATTTCAAGAAATAATAGATGAAAACCTTCCTAACCTAAGGAAGGAAACAGACATCCAGGTACAGTAAGCACAGAGAGCCCCAAACAAGATAAACCCAAAGAGGCCCACACCAAGACACATCATAATCAAAATGTCCAGAATTAAAGATAAAGAGAGAATCCTAAAAGCCGCAAGAGAATGTCAAGTTACATACAAAGGAAACCCCATAAGGCTATCAGCTGACTTCTCAGCAGAAACCTTACAGGCTAGAAGAGAATGGCACGATATATTTAAAGTGCTAAAAGGAAAAAACTTACAGCCAAGAATACTCTACCCAGCAAGGTTATCATTCAAAATGGAAGGAGAGATCAAAATTTTCCCAGATAAGCCAAAATTAAAGGAGTTTGTCACCAAGAAACCAGTGCTACAAGAAATGTTAAAGGGACTGATTTAAGGGGAAAAGAAAAGACCACAAATAGGAAAAATTATCTATTTCCATGAAAAGAACGTAATGGATACAAATGCACAAAAAAGAGGTTAGATATGATATCAAAAACATAAAAGGAGGGAGGAGGGGAGTTAAAGAGTACATCTTTCAGACAGAGGTCAAACTAAAGTGACCATCAATTCTGTATAGAAGAAGAAAGGAACAGAGAAGGACTGCTAAAACACTGAGAGAAAAAAAAAAAATTAAAACATGGCAGTAAGTACATACTTATCAATAACTACTTTAAACGTCACTGGACTACATGCTCCAATTAAAAGACATAGGGTGGCTGATTGGATAAAAAAACAAGACCCATATATATGCTGCATACAAGAGACACACTTCAGACCTAAAGACACTCACAAACTGAAAGTGAAGGGATGGAAAAAGATACACCACGCAAATGGCAATGAAAAGAAAGCTGGGGTAGCAGTACTCATATCAGACAAAATAGACTTTAAAACAAAAAATGTAAAGAGAGACAAAGAAGGGCATTACATAAGGATCAAGGGAACAATCCAACAAGAGGATATAACGCTTGTAAATATCTACGCACCCAATGTAGGTGCACCTAAATATATAAAGCAATTATTAACAGACCTAAAAAGAGAAATAGACAGTAACACAATAATAGTAGGGGACTTTAACACTCCACTTACACCAACGGATAGATCATCCAAACAGAAGATCAATAAGGAAACATTGGCCTTAAACGACACACTAGAACAGATGGACCTAGTAGATATACAGAGCATTCCATCCAAAAACCGAAGAATACATGTTCTTTTCAAAGGCACATGGAACATTCTCCAGGATTGACCACATATTAGGCCACAAAACAAGTCTCCATAAATTTAAGAAATAATACCAAGCATCTTTTCTGACCACAATGGTATGAAACTAGAAATCAACTATAGGAAGAAAATCAGAAAAGCCACAAATACGTGGAGATTAAACAAAATGCTACTGAACAACGACTGGGTCAATGAAGAAATCAAAGAAGAAATCAAAAAATACCTGGAGACAAATGAAAATGAAAATACGACATGCCAGAATTTATGGGATACAGCAAAAGCGGTTCTAAGAGGGAAGTTTATAGCGATACAGGCCTATCTCAACAAACAAGAAAAATCTCAAATAAACAATCTAACAAGGCACCTAAAGGAACTGGAAAAAGAAGAACAAACAAAGCCCAAAATCAGTAGAAGAAGGGAAATCATAAAAGTCAGAGCAGAAATAAATGAAATAGAGACCAAAAAAACAATAGAAAAAATTAATAAAACCAAGAGCTGGTTCTTTGAAAAGATCAACAAAATAGACAAACCTTTAGCTAGACTCACCAAGAAAAAAAGAGAGAAGGCACAAATAAGTAAAATCAGAAATGAAAGAGGAGAGGTTACAACAGACACCTCAGAAATACAAAAGATTATAAGAGAATACTATGAAAAGCTATATACCAACCAATTCGACAATCTGGAAGAAATGGATAAATTCTTAGAATCATACAACCTTCCAAAACTGGATCAAGAAGAAGTAGAGAATTTGAATAGACCAATCACCAGTAAGGAGATCGAAACAGTAATCACAAACCTCCCCAAAAATAAAAGTCCAGGACCAGACGGCTTCCCTGGTGAATTATGCCAAACATTCAAAGAAGACTTAATACCTATCCTTCTCAAACTCTTCCAAAAAACTGAGGAGGGGGGGAAGCTCCCTAACTCATTCTACGAAGCTGACATTACCCTGATACCAAAACCAGACAAGGACAACACAAAAAAATAAAATTACAGGCCAATATCACTGATGAACATCGATGCAAAAATCCTCAACAAAATACTAGCAAATCACATACAACAATATGTTAAAAAGATTATACACCATGATCAAGTGGGATTTATTCCAGGTATGCAGGGATGGTTCAACATTCGCAAATCAATCAACGTAATACACCACATTAATAAAATGAAGAATAAAAATCACATGATCATCTCAATAGATGCAGAGAAAGCATTTGACAAGATACACAGCATCCATTTATGATAAAAACTCTGAGTAAAATGGGTATAGAAGGAAAGTACCTCAACATAATAAAGACCATATATGAGAAACCCACAGCTAATATCATCCTCAATGGTGAAAAACTGAAAGCTATCCCTCTAAGAACAGGAACCAGACGAGGATGCCCACTGTCACCACTCCCATTTAACATAGTACTGGAAGTCCTAGCCAGAGCAATCAGGCAAGAGAAAGAAAGAAAAGGGATCCAAATTGGATAGGAAGAAGTGAAACTGTCACTATTTGCAGATGACATGATTTTATATATAGAAAACCCTA
Source organism: Ceratotherium simum simum (assembly GCF_057802395.1). Classification (NCBI taxonomy): domain Eukaryota; kingdom Metazoa; phylum Chordata; class Mammalia; order Perissodactyla; family Rhinocerotidae; genus Ceratotherium; species Ceratotherium simum. The sequence goes on from NC_141906.1 coordinate 21,707,136, forward strand.
AAGAATCCATGAGAAAACTTTTAGAAGTAATAAACAAGTATGGTAAAGTTGCAGGATACAAAATCAACATACAAAAACCAGTTACATTTCTGTACACTAACAACGAAGTAGCAGAAAGAGAAATTAAGAATACCATCCCATTTACAATTTCAACAAAAAGAATAAAATACCTAGGAATAAACTTAACCAAAGAGGTGAAAGATCTGTACACCGAAAACTATAAAACATTGCTGAAAGAAATTGAAGAAGACACAAAGAAATGGAAAGATATTCCATGTTCTTGGATTGGAAGAATTAACATAGTTAAGATGTTCATACTTCCTATGGCAATCTATAGATTCAATTAAATCCCTATCAAAGTTCCAACAACATTTTTCACAGAAATAGAACAAAAAATCCTAAAATTTATATGGAACAACAAAAGACCCCGAATAGCTAAAGGAATCCTGAGAAAAAAGAACAAAGCTGGAGGTATCACACTCCCTGATTTCAAAAGATACTACAAAGCTATAGTAACCAAAACAGCATGGTACTGGCACAAAAACAGACACACAGATCAATGGAATAGAATAGAAAGCCCAGAAATAAACCCACACATCTATGGACAGCTAATCTTTGACAAAGGAGCCAAGAACATACAATGGGGAAAAGAAAGTCTCTTCAACAAATGGTGTTGGGAAAACTGGATAGCCACATGCAAAAAAATGAAAGTAGACCCTTACCTTACACCATACACAAAAATTAACTCCAAATGGATTAAAGACTTGAATGTAAGACCTGAAACTGTGAAACTTCTAGAAGAAAACATAGGCAGTACGCTCTTCGACATTGGTCTTAGCAACATCTTTCCAAACACCATGTCTGACTGGGCAAGGGAAACAATAGAAAAAATAAACAAATGGGACTACATCAAACTAAAAAGCTTCTGTACAGCAAAGGAAACCATCAACAAAATGAAAAGACAACCTAACAATTGGGAGAAGATATTTGCAAACCATACATCTGATAAGGGCTTAATCTCCAAAATATATAAAGAACTCATGCATCTCAACAACAAAAAAACTACCAACCCAATTAAAAAATGGGCAAAAGACCTGAACAGACATTTCTCCAAAGAAGATATACAGATGGCCAACAGACACATGAAAAGATGTTCAAAATCACTAACTATCAGGGAAATGCAAATCAAAACTACAATGAGATATCACCTCACGCCTGTCAGAATGGCTATAATTAACAAGACAGGAAACAACATGTGTTGGAGAGGATGTGGAGAGAAGGGAACTCTCACACACTGCTGGTGGGAGTGCAAACTGGTGCAGCCACTATGGAAAACAGTATGGAGATTCCTCAAAATATCAAGGATAGAACTACCATATGATCCAGATATGCCACTGATGGGGATTCATCCAAAGAACCTGACAACACCAATTTGTAAAGGTACCTGCACCCCTGTGTTCATTGCAGCATTATTCACAGTAGCCAAGACTTGGAAGCAACCTGAGTGCCCATCAAGGGACGAATGGATAAAGAAGATGTGGTATATATACACAATGGAATACTACTCAGCAATTAGAAACAATGAAATCCAGCCATTTGTGACAACATGGATGGACATTGAGGGTATAATGCAAAGTGAAATAAGTCAGAGGGAAAAGGTCAAATACTGTATGATTTCCTTTATTAAGTAGTAGATAATAACAACAATAAACAAACATATAGGGACAGAGATTGGATTGGTGGTTACCAGAGGGGAAGGGGGGAGGGAGGAGGGTGAAAAGGGATAATTCGGTACATGTGTGTGGTGATGGGTTGTAATTAGTATTTTGGTGGTGAACATGATGTAATACATGCAGAAATAGAAGTATAATGATGTACATCTGAAATTTTTACTATGTTATTAACCAATGTTGCTGCAATAAACAAACAAACAAAAAAAAAACGAATTACTGAGGCAGGACTTCCATGACTGGGCGGGGGGAGAGATCAGGAAAGAGGCAGATAATATTAAAGTGCATTAGAGGGATGCAGTTGAGCATGCAGAAAGTGATCTAGAGAATGGGAACCTTGAATTAACCCCATCAGAGGAGCACTAATTAAAAAGAATGAAAAAGAGCAAAGAAAGCCTGTGTGATTTTTGGGACTCCATCAAATGTACAAATGTTAGAATAATTGGGGCTCCAGAAGGAGACAGAGGGAGAAGCGAGGCAGAAGGTTTATTTAAATAAATGATAACTGAGAATTTGCCAAACCTGAGGAGAGACTTGGACATCCAAGTTCACAAAGCTAATAGAACCCCCAGTTAACCCAATGCAGAAGGACTTTGTCCAAGACAAATTATAATGAAACTGTCAAAAACAAAGATAAAGAGAGAATTCTAAAAGTAGCCAGACAAAAAAGATTGTAACCTACAAAGAAACCCCCATTAGGCTATCAGTGGACTTCTCAGCAGAAACCGTACTGTCCTTTAGAGAGTAGAATGATGTATTCAAAGTGTTGAAAGAAAAAAATTGCCAGCCAAGAATAATCTATCCACCAAAGTTATCCTTTAGAAATGAAGGAGTGATAAAGAATTTCCCAGACAAACAAAAGCTCAGCGAGTTCATCACCAGTAGACCTGCCTTGCAAGAAATGCTGAAAGAAGTTCTTCAAGCTGAAATGAAAAGGCACTAATCAGTGACATGAAAACATGTGAAAGAATACAATCCATTCTTCTCTCTGACCCTGGCCGCAGACAAATAATGATTTGGTTATGAACAATATAGATTAGTGTGTTTTGTCTGGAATTCTATAAAACGAGAATGATATAGTATGCACACTATTTCATGTGACTTCTTTCTCTGAGCATAATTATTTTGAGATTCATTTATAATGTGTGTATCAGCAGCTTCTTTTTAATGCTAAGCAATATTTGGTTATAGAGATATATCAGAGGCCGCCCCGTGGCTTGGCGGTTAAGCGCGCACGATCCGCTACTGGCGGCCCGGGGTTCGGATCCCGGGCGCACACCGACTCACCGCTTCTCCGGCCATGCTGAGGCCGCGTCCCACATACAGCAACTAGAAGGATATGCAGCTATGACATACAATTATCTGCTGGGGCTTTAGGGGAAAAACAAGGAGGAGGATTGGCAATGGATGTTAGCTCAGAGCCAGTCTTCCTCAGCAAAAAGAGGATTAGCATGGATGTTAGCTGAGGGCTGATCTTCATCACACACACAAAAAAAAGATATATCATTTTTTTTATACATTCACTAATTGGTGGGCTTTGGTGTTGTTTCCAGTTTGGGGCTGTTGTGAATGAAGATGCTGTGAACATTGGAGTCATTTCTGTGTGGATATATATTTCCATTTGTCTTAGGTAAATACTTCCTAGTGGGATTGCTAAGAGACATGGTGTTTAAGATTTTGAGAATTTTCAAACCATTTTCCAAGTGGTTGTATGGTTTTACATTCCTACTTGTTATGGTGAGAGTTCCAAATGCTTCAAAACCTTGCCAACAGTTGGTATTGTTAGACTTGTTTAAATTTAGCTATTTAAGGGGTGTGTAGTGATATCTATTTAGGGTTTTAATTTGCATTTTCCTGATAGTTAATGTCATTAAGCATTTTCTCATTGCTTGTTGGCCATTTTTGTATCTCCTTTAAGTACCTGTTCAAATCTTTCATCTATTGTTAAATTGGCTGTTTTACTTCTTATTGAGTTCTAAGAGTTCTTTATATATTCTAGATCAAGTGTTGGCAAGATTTTCTTGAAGTCCAGAGAGTAAATATTACAGGCTTACAGGCCATATGATCTCAGTCACATATACTCACCTCTGTCATTGTAGTGCAAAAGCAGACATAGACAAGGTGTAAACAGATAGGTATGGCAGTGTTCTAGTAGAACTTTACACAAACAGCTAGTCAGCCCACAGTCTGTAATTTGCCAACTTCTTTTCTGAATATAAGTCCTTCGTCAGTTATAAGCACTACGAATATTATCTCCATCCTGTATTTATGTGGTGTCATTTGATGGTTAGTTTCTAGTAAAGCCTCATTCCTGGCTTTTATGCAGCTGCCATCTCACTGTGTGCTCACATGACCTTTTCTCAGCGTACGCACCCAGAGAGAGAGGGGGGCGGGGGGAGAGAGAGAGAGAGAGAGAGAGAGAAAGAAACAGAGAGCAAGCTGTCTGGTATCTGTTCTTATGAGGGCCCTAATCCCATCAGACCAGGGCCCCAGCCTCGTGACATCATTTAAACCTAATTACCTCCCAAAGCCCCATATCCAAATACTATCACATTGGGGATTAGGAGTTCAATATATTAATTTTGGGGGAAACTAACATTTAGTTCTTAAAAACCAATATATCATTTGTTTATTTTTTTACTTTTTGGTTTGTGCTTATTGTGTAATGCCTGAGAAATCTTTGCCAAAATGCAACAATTTTCACATTTATTTACCTCTAGAAATTTTATTGTTTTACCTTTTGCATTTATAGCTATGATACATTTTTAGTTAATTTTCATATATGGTGTAAGTAAGGATTGGTGTTATTTTTTTGCATGTGGATATCCAGTTGTTCCAGCAACATTTGTTGAAAACACTTTCTTTCCTCATTGAATTGCCTTTAACATCTGTCTAAACTCAATTGACGATATATATTTGTGTCTCTTTTTGGAATGTCTTTTCTGCTCCATTGAAATGAATGCCTATCCTTTCACCAATACAGCACCATCTTGATTACTGCAGGCTTATGATGTCTTGAAGTCATGTATTGCAAATACTCCAATTTGTTCTTCCTTTCTAAAATTGTTTTTCTTATTCCAGCCAGTATCGTCTCCATATAAATTTTAGGTTTAGTTCATCAATCTCCACAAAAGTTACTAAAATAATTTTGATGTGAATTTCATTGATTATATAAGTCAATATTGAAAGAACTGATATTTTGGTAGTATTATGTCTTCTAACCCATAAACACAGTATATCTCTCTGTATTTATTTAGATCTTCATTTTCTCTCATCAGGGTTCTATAAATTTTAGTGAAGATGTCTTGTGTGAGTTTTCATGAATTTCTTCTTAAGCATTTTGTGCTTTTCGACCTGTTTTAAGTGGATTTTTCTCTTGTCATTTTCAATCATTTACTCTAAATATGTAAAATATGATTCATTTCTTATATTTTAGACATATATCCTGCAATCTTGCCATTTAGTTCTCGTGTATGTTTTAGAAATGTCTCAAAATCTTCTATGTAAACAGAACATAGAGGATTTTGTTCTGCAAATAGACACAACTTTACCTCTTCCTGTCTGATTTTTCTTGATTTTATAACTTTTGCCTATTGCGATGCCTAGGACCTTCAGTAAAATGTTGAGTAGGTGGTGTGAGTGGGCCTTCCTGTTTCCAAATTTACAGGGAAAAAACATTTAATTTATCATTCAAGATATTAGTTGAAGGTTTTCCATAGATGCCCTTTGTCAGGTTGTATTTTGCTCCTCTCTTCCCTTTCTTGCCTTCTTTTGGATTATTTGAACATTTTAAAATTTAATTTATGTGGCTGCCTTGTGGCTACAACACGGAAGGAGTGGTAGATATATGAGTGAATGTGTTTGTACGTGTGTATTAATGTGAATGGTGGAGGTGTGCAGAATGTGAATTGATGAATATATAAAAAATCTGGATCAACAAAGAGTGGTATAAGCTGTAGAAATACAAATTTCATATTTCAAGCTATTTAATTCATCTTTGATTAAAATTAAAGTATCAACCAGAGGAATTATAGTAATAGCTAGAAACTTGAAAGATAAAAAACTGAATTATTAAGTAATAGACTGAGATGAAAATGAACTGGGCTAGCCGTTATATCTTGTTATGTAGATATGAAAAAAATGTAATATATGTGTACTATAATTATTCAAAGAAACTAAAAATATTTTGTTTGGGGGGTAAGATTTATATTTATTCTCTGCTAGAATAAAGTTGACTTGCTTATTTGTAATAAACTTGCACGTGAGATTCCACTTTAACTCTACTTGTTTATTGCTATATAACTTTCAACCTGATACCACCATATCCTATTGCTGGTTAGCTGTGAGATGACAAATTTTTAGCTTATCTTTGCAATAGAATATTGAATTAAATTTATTCCCTTTTTTTATATTTAACCCATTGACTTTCTGTTTTGACCTTGTTATAATAGACTCAACAAATAAAATCTGTAGAGATCCACTCAGATTTGGAAAAACCACTGGTTTTCTCCTTGGATCAATTATGTTCAAATTAAATATACAGGCAAAACAGCAGAACAACAGAGAGAAATCTCCATTTTTTCTTCAGTAAAGCAAATTATTTACAGATACTAAGGACTCTCAATCCTGAAATAGTTTAAAGAGTCAAAAGTGGTTTTCATGGGGAGTTGGACTTTAGATTTGTAAAGGATGGGGCAAACGAACATTGTTTTCTCTTATGAGACATTTTAACTAAGTGCATATAATTATTTGATAGTGCTATAATGAATAATATTAAATTCTTTTAATAAGTAACTCAGTCTGGCTATTGTGTGGAAGACCAAAAATGCATATAGGAAAATCAAATAGGACAGCTATTGCAGTGTTGAGATGGAGAGTGGCGAAGTCATTTGATAGGAATCAGGAGTAAGATCAGCAGGAGTTGGTTATTGGTGAGCATACAAGAAGAAATAGGATCCTGAGTACTGACCTGATCCTGAGGGCCAGACTGGAGGCCCAGTCAGTTTTAGGGAATTAGGCAGAGTATTGAGGATGGGGAGAGGAAACTGTGAATCAGGGACTAGTTGAGAATGAGTGGTCATCACTCAGCACTTAGGTCTCGAAGTTGACTAGGTGTACTCCAGTAGTAGTGAGGAGTACATATTCTAGCATTCACTCTGACCTGAATTTTAAACTTGGATTTAATTTAGCAGGTTGAACACATTCAGGCAAGTATCTTAAAGTAAACCTCAGTTCTCTGTCTGTAAAATTAGGATAATAAGAATACTCAGTTCACCAAATTATTGTGAGGATTAAATGGGAAAATGTAAGGAATGCATTAAGTGCAGTGCTTGGCAAAGAGTTAGGTCTGAATGAAAGTTGCTCAGTATTATTAGTGCAAAGTCCATAAAAGGGAGCATCCTGAGAGTGAGATAGGACTTTGTATAGTTAGGATCAGCAAGAGAATTAGATTGTTTTCAGGCTGAAGTTGGCTGTTCTACCATCATCCATCTAGTCAAATAAGCCACTAGCCAGTCATCATCCCTTTGAGGCATGTAGACTAAGTCTGATCTGGAAGTCAGCCAAACCCCTTTTTACTTCACAGTTCTCTGTCTACACAGCTTTAAAGATATTCATTCAGTCTATACATTTTGCTGGAAAAACATCTATGTATGTCTTAAATATCATGTTATTTAAAATTCAACTTTACATGGCATTCCACCCCATTCCCTAAGGCACCCAATGGTGCTTACGTATATTATATAAAACGCTTATGAAATGAACACATATAGAATGAATGAAGCTAACATTACTCTTTTATATTTGAAGTTTAGTATTCCTTAACAAGAAATATCAAAGTAAACTTAGAACCAATATTTAGCTATGAGATATTATATTATATTATATTCCCAATAATTATCAAATGAAATTGTATCAACATCTAGATAAAAAATGAAAAAAAAAATAAACCTGATCACTTGAGAATTGACAGTACCCTTAAAGATTAGTTATGTTTGTGTGAAGTGAACTGCTCAATATTCACTTGAGAATGTGATAATGATCCCTGGTACTTTTGAATTCACATTTGAATCTCTAGAATCTTCAGAGATTTATACCCAAAGGCAAACAATAAGATAGCACTGCTGCTATCTATATAACAATGACTTTGGATTTATTGCTGTAAGATGAATGAATTCCTATTTCAAGAGGTAAGATTTTGGCTTTTGTAAGTTAATCTGATGCATTGATTTTCATTTACCATTTGAGAACACTTTAAAGTTTTATCTCTACTCACAAGCCATAGTTGAGAAACAGTGCAGACGTAATCCAGTGTCATCTAGCAAGTAACCCTAGATGAATTAGCCTAAGTTTCTACAGTTCTATTTAATGTGTATAAACAAGCATAATTCAAGATACCAGGATTCCTCATTTTCCCATGTATGGGAACAGAAACTCACGTGATCTTTTAACACTATCTAAAGTGGCACTCAGCCATAATGTTAATAAATTCAGTAGCTTTGAGATGCTTTGGGGACTTACTGTTAGTAAATGTCTTGTGGAAAGACTTCCTTTGTTTACTGTTCTGAATGCTTTAGCTTATGGGCAACAAGATACTTTGGACAAAGTCAAGAATACAAAGCCAGAAAACTTGGAGATGAGGTTCAACCTGGCCACTTGCTGGGTAGACCAGGGTACACGTCTTAACTTTTTAGGCAGGAACTTTAGTCAGCTGTATATTATGTAGAAACCAATACTATTTCATTCTGTAATACTCCAATTAGAGAACACTGTTAGAGTAGGAAATGATTTGATTTCTTTGAATACTTGTAGTTTAATTATGTCCTAGATATTAATCACATAACATTTTACATAGAAATTAGATTTATATTTCAATGTACTTGACAAAACAATATTTTAATTTTAAATATTAAAAATCTGTAATAAATTTACAATAGGTGATTTCATTCAAAACCCTAATTTGAAATTTATCTCTATTTCATCTTTGTCCTATTAGAAAAATTGTATTTCTCCTTTTAAAAAATGGTAGTGTTTTACTGATAGACATTGTAAACTTGTGGTTAACTAGACACCTCTTTTATACACAGCTGTGAGAATGTAGAAAGGGTAATTTATTGTCCACCCATTTCCAAGAGACTCAACTTCTTCATAAGTATTATTTAATTTCATTTATAGCGTAGTTACTAAAGGAATGAACTGAATTCAAACTGCCTGGGATTCACATCTTGCTTCCACCACTTGCTGTGTAAATTTAGATAAATTACTTAATAGTCAATGTCAGTTTCTTCATCTATAAAAAAAATTAAAGTACTTAATATTATTTCATGGAAATTAAAATAGAATAATAAATATAAAACTCTTCATCCTGTGCCCATATCTTTTTGCAAGCATTCAATCACCATTAGTTATTGCTCAAATCTCCATCACAAAGTCCTATATATATACAATTTTGTCCTTTTTGTTAAACATAGCATTCCTGTTTTTTATTCTCATAAGGCTTATGTTTTTTCATCTTTAGCTTTAAAGCCAATTTAAGAACATTTTATAAGTATATAATATACAAGGAAAAATATATACGTTATTTGAAGTAGGTTTTCTGGTGTTTCTGCTGCAAGCCATTTTAAAAACATTTGAGACTCTTTGTACACAAATATACGAGTAGTAAAAAAGTCCAAAGTAAAAAAAAGTCTGAAGTAAAAAAAAAGTCCAAACTTAGCTTGAATTTTGTTCATAATAACATCTATATGTATGAATGAAAATGAAACCTTCAAATTTACAACTTCTTTAATGTAATGTTTCATCACAGGTTCATTTTGGTAGCAGCTACGTTGTGTCATGGATGCCCTCGCGGATGGAAATCACACTGAAGTGACACAATTCATTTTATTGGGCTTAACTGACGATCCGATCCTTCGAGTCATCCTCTTCATGATCATCCTGTGTATCTACCTGGTGACCATATCTGGCAATCTCAGCACAATCATTCTTATCAGAATCTCTTCTCAGCTCCATCATCCTATGTATTTTTTTCTGAGCCACTTGGCTTTTGCTGACATGGGCTTATCATCTTCCGTCACACCCAATATGCTTATAAACTTCTTGGTGGAGAGAAATGCCATCTCCTATTTTGGATGTGCCATCCAGCTTGGTTTTGCTGCTTTCTTTGGGACAGTTGACTGCTTCCTTCTGGCTGTCATGGCATATGATCGCTTTGTGGCAATCTGCAGCCCATTGCTTTATTTCACCAAAATGTCCACACAAGTTTGTGTTCAGTTACTTGTAGTGGCTTATGTAGGTAGTTTTTTTAATGCTTGCTCTTTTACTATTTGCGTCGATTCTTTACTCTTCTGTGGACCAAATCGAGTCAATCATTTTTTCTGTGATTTTGCCCCTTTAGTTGAACTCTCCTGTTCTGATGTCAGTATTCCTGCAGCTGTGCCCTCATTCATGGCTGGCTCCCTCATTGTGGTCACAGTGCTTGTCATAGCTGTCTCCTACATCTACATTCTCATCACTATCCTAAAGATGAGCTCCACTGAGGGGCGCCATAAGGCTTTCTCAACCTGTGCCTCGCACCTCACAGCAGTCACTGTGTACTACGGGACCATCACATTCATTTATGTGATGCCCAAGTCCAGCTACTCAATTGACCAGAACAAGGTGGTGTCTGTTTTCTACACGGTGGTGATCCCCATGTTGAACCCCCTCATCTACAGTCTCAAGAACAATGAGATTAAGGGGGCTCTGAAGAGGGAGCTTTCTAGAAAAATATTTTCTTGGTGAAGCCTGTTATTTTGTGGGGTTTGATATACTAATCTACCATAACTATAATAATAGAAAATTGAGTATCTGTGGTTTAAATATTTCAGTCCATATGTCAGTAGCCTGTGTGGACCTTTTTAGTAAAGATATGGGGTGGATTTTCTTATATTAAATTGTAAATCAGAGGCCATGGTGAGTAACCTTTAGTAAAATTAAATTTATAATTAGTAACAAATTGGTTAACACGAAAAAATACTTAATTGGCTGAAAATTCTTCTAAAATTTTATTCACATCTTTTCAAAAGTTGTTCTCTGCTCTAAGTTAAGGTGATCGTACCTCCAAACCTTTATGACCATGTCCATTTTTAACCACAGCTTATCCTGAAATGAGCTTGATCATTACAGTTAAAACTGAGTAAATTCTGAGAGGAAATGACCAAGTGGAACTAGACAGTAACATTCCTTCAGACATTTTTCTTGCAGTAAGAGTTTTTGCTCAGGATGAGCTTTGGACCTTTAAATTCTGACCTGTATTCCTGGTCTCAAGCTGCAGTCTAGTTAAAGGGGAGCCCATGAAAGAATAGGATGAGATGCCCCTGATCAAACTGTGAAGTCGTATGTCAGATCAAAGCAGGTGACTTGCCTGTGGGAATGAGCTGGATTCCTGAACTCCTCAGGGACTAGGAGGAACAAACTCTTGGAGTGACTTGTTCATGGTCAGACTCATATCCCATTAAGGAAGATTGAGGGAAGTGGATTGTGTTTCCCCTGTGGAGCTTAATTTGCCTCTATCTACCGATGGCTACCACATTTATTTCTCTTTCCCTGTCCTCTATTTAGTTTTTAGACAAAAATACTTTTGTCTATTGAATCTCAAGCACAAAGTATCTAAAACTAAAGCAATTATCGCCTTCCACTCTCAACTTGATCCCCTCTGATGGTCTACATCCCAGTGAGAGTCACCATCATTCAATTTATTGATTCAGAAAACTAAAAGAATTGCCTTAAAATATATATATATTATATATGAAAATATATAATATATGTACTTACTGGTCCTGTTTCTCTGGAGAATTGTGACTAATAGAACCTGAACCAATTTTCTTCTTCCCTCTCTTACTCTCTTCCAATTCATTCTCCATACACTGACCATAGTCGTAAATCTCATTAGATTAGTTCCTTTGTTAATATGCCCCAAAGATCTTAGAATAAAGGCAACAATTCTTAACATGGCTTACAAAGTCTTGAATATGGCCCCTGTTTTATTTCTCTCTCTCATCACTTTTCCCTTGGTCCCTGAACACCCAAACTCTAGGAATCAATTATTGGTCTTCTTTTAAATCCTTAAACACATCCATCTTCTTTACTGCCTCAGGACCCTGTCACATGCAGAAACTCTACCTGGATGCATTTGTCCCCTCATCTGTGTAAAGTCTACTTCTGCTATAGGTACCTACCTAAATGTTGTTTCCCATCCTCTCAGAAGCCTTCTTGAAGCTCGAGACCAAATTAAGTATACCTCTTATCCCCTGTAGAACCCTGTGTGTTTTCTTTGGAATACTCACTGCATTTGAAGTTACAGAATCAGTATTTGTTTTCTCCACAATGCTGGAAATTACATATGGACAGCTACAACATCTTTTGTCTTTCCCCATGCATCTAATTTTCCCACAGTTCCTGGAACATAGTAAGCATAAATGCATATTTGACACGAAGGAGTGAAAAATTAATAAATGAATTGGATGGTTGAATGAAGCTTTTGCTCTGGCAGGAAGCACTGACTGTGTTGCCTTTGAATCTGTTGAATGTCAGCCTGAATCAAGTGATTGAATGCTTGTGTCAGATCCTGCTACAACTGTGACAGGCTTTTACACAAACCCATGCTCACCACAATTATGCCACTGCCCCAACATTGTTTAGCTCAGATTGGAAACTAGAATCCAAGCTTGGTTCAGTAAAAGTTTTGTAATCACTCTCTGCTGAACAACACATATCTCCCTTATGTGTTTGGGTGGTTGGAGAGTTAGAAGATCTAGAAACCAAATGTTAGCAATAGTGGCAGTAGCAGTAGTAACAGCATTAGCAATAGGAACCATAATATGAGATTGTTTACTACACTCCAGATACTTCCAAGTGATTTACAAATATTTACCCAATTAATTCTCAGAATAACCCTATAAAGTTTTTTTTTTTCAATCCATATTTTACAGAGGATGTAATTGAGGCACATAAAGTTTCAGCAAAAGCTCAAGATCACAAATATCCTCCTAATACTTTGACATCTTTTAGGGCATATACTCTCTGTGGAGGGGTGGAGTGAGGGGCCCTTTGAGAAGACATCACCACTAGAGGGCTTCCACTTGTGTCTGACACATTCCATTCTAGCCATCTCTTTCTGTCCACAGTAAATATGGAGACCTCTACATCTGAACATGTGAGGCTAATTTGTATTAGATTAATTCTGTGACGCAAGATAAGTAAGAAGCTGGATAAATATCTTTAAATGTTTGATAGCATAAGCTTCTGATTCTATTGTAGCTCCATTCTTCTAGGTCTTCCTTCTTACTACTAAAAATATCCCTAGATGTGACATAATAAACAGGCATAGGAAGACTCTGAAAGGTGGAAGAAGGCACACTGCTAGGGATTTCGGGACCTGAGGAGCCGCATAGTGATGAGTCCCTGGGTTTTCCTATTGCTGCCATATATCCCAAACAGGGTGCTGCAGAAGCCTGCAACCCAGAGCCACCAACAGACAGAGAGAAAAAGAACTCTAAGAATAAAGTATGTTCCTCCATGCCAAAGAACTGGGAAAAGGGTGGCCTTAACAGAACAGAAAACCTTTGGCAACACGTGCCCTTTTCCAGACAAACACCAATGGAAAAATCATACCTTTCTCCAACCCCCAGTTTTCAGTGGGGTTAAGCAAGGAACTGATCTTCACCCCACCCACCCTCTGATTCTCCTGCCCGGGTAGAGTCAGTGGAGTTCAGCGTGAAAATGAGCCTCCTCTGCCATCTGGCATGATGAGACTTGAGGGAGTGTGAGGTGGGGTAGTTGGTACTCTGCTCTCCAGCTAGCATTACCCTCCCATCTGCTGTAAGAGGAGCACTGGGGGCTGAGCATCCACCTCCACCCTACAGCAACAAAGCAGTGTGAACCAGCTCTCCACTTCCCCCTTCCCTAGTGGTGTTGGGGCCCAGCAATCAGGTGAGCTCTCTCGGAGGCAAGGAGGCATGCAGTCAGTGTCACAGTATCAGTGAGAGGGAGACAACAGGGGAAAGGGGGGAGCTGAGCTTCCATCTCTCTCATCTGCAAGGAGGCAGTGTGAGTCAGCACTCCATTTTTCCCAGAGTTGTGTCAATAGTGCTGAGTAGGAAGCTGAACATGCACACTCACCTGGGGTTGCAGCGACACCTCTACAGGGGAACGTCCTTCTAAAAAAAGATGGAATATGATCCACAGTCTCATAATATGACATCCTAAATGTCTATGATACAATCACAAATCACTTGTCATACCAAGGATCAGAAAAATAGCAACTTCAATGAGAAAAGACAATATATACCAACAGGAAGATGAATTGGATGTTGCAAATGTGTGACAATGTTTTAAAGCAGCCATCAAACAAATGCTTCAACAACCTATCCTTAAATTTTTTCATACAATTGAAGAAAAATAGAAAACATCAGCAAGAAATAGAAGTTATAAAAGATAACCAAGTGAAAATTCTAGAATTGGGGGCCGGCCGGGTGGCTTAGTGGTTAAGTGCTCGTGCTCCGGTATTGGCGGGATCTGAACCCCGGAAGTGCACCAACACACCGCTTGTCCCACCATGCTGAGGCGGCGTCCCATATACAGCAACTAGAAGGATGTGCAACTATGACGTACAACTATTTACTGGGGCCTTGGGGAGAAAAAGGGAAAAAAAGGAGGAGGATTGGCAATAGATGTTAGCTCAGGGCCAGTCTTCCTCAGCAAAAAGAGGAGGCTTGGTATGGATGTTAGCTCAGGGCTGATCTTCCTCCCAAAAAAAAAAAAAATTCTAGAATTGAAAATACAATCACTGAAGTTAAAAAAAAAAAAATCTTGAAAGCCCCAGAGAGAAAGGAATCATTACCTACTGGAAAAAGCAATTTGGAAGACAAGAAATTTCTCATGAAACCATGAAGGCTAGTAGAAAGTAGCACAATATTTTCAAGTATTAAAGCAAAGAGTTTTCAATTGTTAATTCTATATCTGGCAAAGTAGCCTTCAGAAATGAAGGAGAAATAAAGACATTTCAGATGAAAGAAAGCTAAGAGAATTTGTTCCCAACAAATCTACCTTTAAGTAATGGCTAAAGGAAGTTCTCTATTCAGAAAGTAAATGATAAAAAGAAGACTTGGGACTCCAGTATCTAAAAAATACATAGAACATAGTGAAAATCTTAAAAGGCAACATATGAAAATATGTGAGATTCAGGTAAAGCAGTGCTGAGAGAGAAATTTACGGCACTAAATGCTTACATTACTACAGAGGAAAGGTGCTAGAATATACAAAATATTCTTGAGAAAGAAGAATAAAGTGGGACCTGATGTTAAGTCTACCTGATATTAAGGCTTACTTAACATTAGTATACTTAGATAGTACTATATTATACTTCTTTAAGTATATTTTATTATACTTAATATAAGTATAATAAAATATAAGTATAATATACTTATATATAATGAGTTATAATGCTATATATTATTATATATATTAATATCATATGTTAATATGAGATAATTATTATTACATAATTATTTAACAGTCATGAGGACAGTGTGGTACTGGTGGGAGAACAGACATACAGATCAATGAAGCTGACTGGAGAACCCAGAGAAAGACCCACATGAGGATGCCCACCCGATTTTTTCAAAAGATGCAGGAACAATCCAATGAAAGAAGGAAGGGTTTTCAAAAATGGTGCTGGAGCAATTGGACATCCATGGAGGATGGCAGCACCACAACCTAAATCTAACACATCATACAAGAATTAACTCAAAATAGATCATAGACTTAAATGTAAAATGTAGAACTATAAACTATAAACCTTTAGAAAAAATAGGAGAAAATATTTAAGATATATTGACACTAAAACTACAATCCATAAACAGAAAGATGTATCCAACTACTGTCCTGAAAATTCTGTGTTCCAAAACATGTTTTGATTCATTTACTGCATGCATGCTTGTGTATATACATACATACATGCATGCACGCACACATACACACACATATAATAAAAAAATTTTAAAACTATCCTGTTTGTACTAGAAAAATAGTGATGCCAGGACATATCTGGTAAGTAGATAATGCTTTAATTGCCTTGTACTCAAAGTGATTATTTTTATTTAAATTACTCTGCTTTCTCCCCTTTTATTTATTAATATTATGTAAATTTTTAAATGTTCAGGGTGTTCAGGGTTCTCTTATTTACCCTCTGAGGGATAAACTTATTGGCATTGTCTAGTACCTTCCTTTGGCCTTCTTCTGCTTTTCTTTTTCTTAGACTATAAATGACGAGATTAAGCAGAGGGGTCAGCACTGTATATGTCACAGCCATCAGCATATCTTCATGGAATGAGTCACTGTTGTTGGGCCTCAAATAAACAAAGCAAGCAAATCCATAGTGGATGCACACTACAGTGAGGTGGGAGGAACAAGTCGAGAAGGCCTTATACTTCCCCTTTGCAGAAGGCATCTTCAAAGATGCCACAGACTCAATGAAGACATAAGAAATCTTAATTGATGTAAAGCTGCCCACCAACGCAAAGGCAAGGAGCACAAAAATAGCCATTTTATGATACAAAGTGTAATCACAAGCAAGGGAGACCACAGGAGAGGTTGCAGAAGAAGTGCTGGATGGTGTTGGAGTCACAGAAAGACAATTGAATACAGTGATGATGACGCACAGAGAACCAGGAACCCAGCCACCTATAGGCCAAAAACCAGCTGAAAACGGATCTTATGGGTCATTTGGATGGCATAATGCAGTGGGTTGTGAATGGCAGTGTAATCGTCATAGGAGAAGGCAGCCATAGTGAAGCAGGTATCACCTCCTGAGCCTAAGAAGAAAAATATCTGTGTGACACACTCAGGAAGAGAAATGGCCTTGCTCTCTGATAGCAAGTCTACTAACATGAGGGGGATGATTAACACATTGGTACAACTTTCTGAAAAGGACAGGCCAAAGAGGAAATAGTACATGGGGGTGTGAAGGTTGCCACTGAGGTTGATGGCTACCATTAGTGTATGAGAGTTCCAGTTGCTCCACATCTTTGACAAAACTTTGTATGGACACTCTATTTAATTTTAGCCATTCTGATAGGTTTGTAGTGGTATCCCATTGTAGTTAGAATTAGAATTTTCATAATGACTTCATAATTTTCATTTTCCTATGGACACATTTGCAGCTAAGATGGTCTCTGGGGAGAAGAAAATCACCACAAAGGGAAGACTCTGCAGTTCTGGAAACTGGAAAAACCCCACAGAAGAATGTGCTGCCTGTGGTAGGATTGCCCATCCTCCTGGTGGGCATAGCAATTTTGCTCCAAAGGTGCAAGAGGTTTGAGATTAAGACTCTGAGATGATTGTTCAAGGATTCATATGCACTCATGTCACCTAGACTTTAATCAAGGTCATCTGGAAAGTTTAAGGCAACTCTTCATGGGAGAGCCTGAGAAAGGGATGCTCAATGCTCCTGACTGAAGTCAAGTTCAGGAGTCAGAGTGGTGAGAATGATTCTAGTATGAGAATCTGCATAAATGACATAGAGTGGGCCAAATATCTTCTTGGATTCTACTCACAAAAGCACTCTTTATCTCTCTCTTTTCCAATCAAGATCTGCATGTAAGGTGGAAAGTAGGAATAAAATTGCTTTGTTCTGACCCACTAGATTCTGTGATGCCATGTTTTTCAAACTCTTTTGTGATCTAACGATACCTTGGTACTCAGGAGTCCTTAAAAACTATTGTTTGAATGAATAAAGGAATTCGATCTTTTAAATTATTTAGAATGAATATAACATTTAAAAAATTTAGGGAAATCAGTGAAATTTTCTAAAAGAACTTTGATTTTTCTTTCAATATAATCCTCTTTTTATCAGTGTGCAATCATGAAGTGGCTCCAAACGTGATAATTGCGACAATGATTAGACCACAAACATGGATTTAGCACATTGTAACTGCTGCTGGGTTCCTAGCCATGGTAATAATTGGATCTTGAGATCCATAATATCATTAGTTTTTAATACATATCAGTAGTTTTTAGTTCTTATGAACTTATTGAAGTTCTTTTCCGGATGCCTAATATAATATAGTGGACTAGCTTGGAGTCAAAATGATTTTGAAGGTACTGTCTGATTCTAGAATAGTATATTCTGGTCATTATGTTGTAATGTACTTTGGGTTTTCAGCAGAACTTCTAGGACATTTTCTAGCAGGTATACCTGTTATATGGTTTGCTTTGCAGTACAGGACTGAATAGAATCAACCCATATTTCTCAGATCACTTTGGTAAATTATATTTCTATTTCGATTGTTCATTAAACATTCAATCTTGTAGGAGGGGAGAGCAGAAAAGCGATATGAAGACGCTCCATGGAATTTTGATTTTAGCTTCTGTCAGGGTTAAAGGAAACATTTTCCTTATGTCCTTGCCACACATTTTTGCCTATGAACTCGCAGGTCATTGACAATCTTCACTGGAGAAATATCTTTTCAAGTCTTCTGTCCATTTTTTAATTGGGTAGTAGGTTTTTTGCTATTGAGTTGTAGAATTCCCTTATATATTTTGCAAATTAACCCCGTTATCAGATATATGATTTGCAAATATTTTCTACCATTCAGTAGGTTGCCCTCTCACTGCTGATTGATTCCTTTTCTTTGCAGAGCCTTTTTAGTCTGATGTAGTCCCACTTATCTGTTTTTGTTTTTCTTTTTACCTGTGTTTTGGTGTCATATCCAAAAAATCATTGCCAAAACCAAAGTCATGAAGCTTCCTCCTGTGTTTTCTTCTAGGTTTTTTATTGTTTCAGGTATTGTACTTAAGTTGTTAATATATTTTGAGTTGATTTTTGGTATATGGTATAAGAGTCCATCTTCGTTGTTTCACATGTGGATATCCATTTACTGAAAGGACTATTCTTTTCCATTTTGTACTGATGACACTCTTCTCAAAGATCATTTGACAGTATATGTATGAGTTTATTTCTGGGCTTTGTTCTATTTCATTAGTCTATGTATCTAAATATATGCCAGTACCATACTGTTTTTTACTGTAGCTTCCTAATACTTTTGAAATCAGCAAGTGTGATGCTTCCAGCTTTGTACTTATTTCTCAGGATTTCTTTGGCTGTTCAGCATCTTTTGTGTTTCCAAACAATTTTAGAATTGGTTCAGCTATTTCTGTAGAAAACGCATAGAGATTCTGGTAGTGATTGGGTTGAATAGGATATGGCTGTGAGTACTATGGACATTTTAACAATATTCTGCCAATCCATGAACACCGATTCTTTCTATTTATTTGTGTATACTTTAATTTCTTTCATTAGCACTTTCTAGCTTTCAGAGTACAACTCTGTCAACTTCTTGGTTAAGTTTATTCATAAGTATTTTATTTCTTTTTCATTCTAATTTTCTTTTGGTGAGGAAGATTAGCCCTGAGCTAACATCTGTTGCCAATCTTCCTCTTTTTGCTGAGGAAGATTGGCCTGGGCTAACATCCATGCCCATCTTCCTTTACTTTATATGTGGGATGCCTGCCACAGCATGGCTTGGTAAGTGGTGCGTAGGTCTGCGCCCGGGATCTGAACCTGCGAACCCTGGGTCACCAAAACAGAGTGCACAAACTTAACCACTATGAGACTGGGCCAGCCACTCATTTTATTTTAAATGGGGTTGTTTTCTTAATCTCCTTTTCAGATAGCTCATTGTTAGCATTTAGAAGAGTGATCAATATCTGCATGTTAATTTTGTAACTTGCAACTCTACTGAATTTGTTCATTAATTCTAAGTTTTTTTGTTGTTGCTGAATATTTATGGTTTTCTATATAAGATCATGTCATCTGTAAGTAGAGATAATTTTACCTCTTCCTTTCCTATTAGTATTACTTGTTTCTTTTTCTTGCCTAATTGCTCTGGCTAGGACTTCTATGCTTAATGGAAGTGGCAAGAGTGGGCATTCTTGCCTTGTCCTAATCTTATAAGAAAAGCTTTCAGTTTTTCACCATTTAGTATGATGTCAGCTGTGGCCTTATTGTATATGGCCTTGATTATGTTGAGGTAAATTCCTTCTGTACATAATTGTTAAGATTTTATCATGAAAGGATGTTGAATTTTGTCAAATACCTTTACTGCATATGTTGAGATGATCTTGTGATTTTTATACTTTATTCTCTTAATGTGGCGTATCGCGTCAATTGACTTGCATATGTTGAACCATTCTTCCATCCTAGGGAAAAATCCCACTTGGTCATGGTGTATGATCTTTTTCTTTAATGTGCTGTTGAGTTAGATTTGCTAGTATTTTGTGGAGGATTTTTGAATCTATGTACAATGTACGTCAGAAATATTGTCCTGTAGTTTTCTATTACAAAATCTTTTTCCCTGGCTTTCTATCAGGGTGCTGCTGGCCTCATAAAATTAATTTGGAAGTAATCCCCCTGCTTCAAGTTTTTGGAAGAATTTGACAGGAATTGGAGTTAGTTTTTCCTTAAATGTTTGGTAGAATTCATGAGTGAAGCCATCTGCTCCTGAGCTTTTCTTCATATGGAGATTTTTGATTTCTGCTTCAATCTTCTTACTCATTATTGGTCTATACAAATTTTCTATTTCTTTATGATTCAGGTTGGTAGGTTGTGGGTTTCTAGGAATATATCCATTTCTCTCAGGTTATGGAATTTGTCGGCTTATAATTTTTCATGCCTCTCTCTTATGATGCTTTTTATTTCTGTGAAATCAGTAGTAATGTCCCTTCTTTAACTTCCAATTTTATTTATTTCTATCTATCTCATTTCCTTTTTTCTTGGTTAGTCTAGTTGAAGTTTTGTCAATTTTGTCTATCTTTTCAAAAAAAACACTCAGTTTAAGTTTTTTTTATTTCATTTATTCCTACTGTGATCTTTGTCATTTTCTTCCTTCTGTAAACTTTGGGCTTAGCTTGTTCTTCTTTTTCTAGTTCCTTGAGGTGTAAAATTAGGTAGCTTATTTGAGATCTTTCTTTTTTCTTAATGAAGGCATTTATCACTATAAATTTGCCTCTTACTACTGCTTTTACTGCTCCGCATAAGTGCTGGTATGTGTTGTATTCATTTTCCTTTCTCTCAAGATATATTCTAATTTTCCTTTTGATTTCTTTTTGACCCATTTGTTGTTCAACTGTGTGTTGTTTAATTTCCTCATATATTTGTGGATTTTTCAGTTTTCTTCTGTTCTTTATTTCTATTTTCATTTCATTGTGGTCAGAAAAGATACTTGGAAGGATTTAAATCTTCTTAAGTTTGTTAAGACTTGTTTTGTGACCAACATGTGTTCTATCCTGGAGAATGATCTGTGTTCACTTGAGAAGAATGTGTTTTCTACTGCTATTGGGTGGAAGGTTCTGTATATGTGTGTTAGAGTCATTTGGTCTATAGTGTTGTTCAAGACTGCTGTTCCCTTATTGATTTTCTATCTGGATATTCTATTCATTATTGAAATGGTATTCAAGTCTCTTACTATAATTGTATTGATGTCTGTTTCTCCTCTCTGTTATGCCAGTGTTTACATTATTTATTTAGGTGCTCTTATGTTGGAGGTATATATATTTATAGTTGTTGTATCTTCCTAATGGAATGATTGTTTTATCAGTATACAATGTCTTTCTTTGTTTCTTGTGAAAATTTTGACTTAAAGTCTGTTTTATCTGGGAAGTATGACCACCCCGGTCTCTTTTGGATACTATTTCATGGAATATCTTTTTTCATCCCTTCTCTTTCAGCCTATGTTTGTCCTTTAATCTAAAGTGTGTCTTGGGTTGGTGGCATATTGGTCAATCTTGCTGTTTTTCAACTGGATTCTGGACATCTTATAAGGTATTTTTGTCTGTAATTTTCCAAAAATAAGGTGTTTCTGTGGAGAACCAAAGGCTGAGACGTACTTGTACGCTATCTTCCTAACATCCCTTCCCCAACTCTTTTCTATTCTTATGAGAAAGAAGGACTCACATGGGACAGACAATACATACATTTATAAATTTGACCTGGGTTATGTTAACTCCACTGCTCTTTGTCATAATATAACCTTAGAATACTAGAAATAGGATATACATCTTCCCAACCACTTGTGAAAAGAGAAAAAGAGAACAAAATAAAACCTAAAAGATTGGTTGGAATGTGGAAGAGGAAAGTTTAAAATAAATGGCTAAGAAAAGGTATCACTGAGAAAATTATAAAAGAAGAAAGCATAAAAATATGCTTAGTGAAAAATAAGTTTTAAGGTGAAAATTATTTAAAGCAACACAAAAAGAAATTTCTTAATGATGAAAGGTACAGTTGACCTAGAATTGTTGAAAGTGTTAAGACTGCAGCTTTCAGAATCAAATCTTTCACATTCAAATACCAGTCTCATCTATGTGACCTCAGACAGACTATTGAACTTCTCTGTTTACCTTATTTTCAACACTGCTACGTCTTTTTGATATATATTAAGCATATATACATATAAATATTATAGTCTTCCATGGAGAATGTTGAGTTTCTGAGTGAATTCAGAATGCCATGACAGAAAGTTACTTATTAGAAGAAACTGCCCTATTTCCTCTATAGCCATTGTAATTGATCATTATCTAATTATACATTTGTTTATAGTTTACTATCTACCTTGCCCACTAGAATACAAACTCCTTAACCTGAAATAGCAAAGTTAAAAACAATATTTAGCTATGAGATATTATGTTTTATTATACTCCCAATAATTATCACATGAAAGTGAATCAACATCTAGATAAAAAAAAAAAAAAAGCCTGATCACTTGAGAATTGACAAAACCCTTAAAGGTTAGTTATGTTTGTGTGAAGTGACCTGCTCAATATTCACTTGAGAATGTGATAATGATCCCTGGTGATTTTGAATTCACATTTGAATCTCTAGAATCTTCAGAGATTTATCCTCAAAGGCAAACAATAACAAGATAGCATGGATGCTTTGTAACAACAATGGCTTTGAATTTGTTGGTGTAAGATGAATGAATTCTTACTTCAACAGGTAAGATTTTGGCTTTTGTGAGTTTATCTGATGTATTGATTTTCATTTACCATTTGAGAAGACTTTATTATCTAAAGTTGTCTCTGTACTCACAGCTGTAGCTGAGAAATAGAGCAGATGTAATCCAGCGTCAGCTAGAAGGTAACTCGGGCTCAATTAGCTTGTTTCTACCATCTATTTAGTGTATATAAAGAAGCATAATTCAAGAAAACAGGATTCCTCATTTTTCCACGCAGAAGACCTGGAACTCACATGGTCCTTCTATACTATCTAAACTTGGCACTCAGCTGTAATGTTAATAAATTCACAACTTTGAGATGTTTGGGGGACTTACTGTTAGTAAATATATTGCAGAAAGACTTCCTTTGTTTATTGTTCTGAATGCTTTAGTTTACAGGCAACCAGATACTTTGGACAAAGTTGAGAATATAAAGTCAGAAAACTTGGAGATGAGGTTCAACCTGGCCACTCACTGAGTGGCCCAGGGTAAACTTCTTAACTTTTTAGGTCGGAACTTTATTCAGCTGTATATTACATTGAAACTAATATTATTTTGTCCTATAATACTCCAATTAGAAAGCTATTACATTGTTAGATTGTTACATTAGGAAATGTTTTGATTTTTTAGAATAAATCTGCTTTAATTATGTCTTAGGTGTTAAACATTTAACATTTTGCATAGTAATTAGAGTGATATTTCAAACTACTTTAAAAAACAATATTTTAATTGTAAATATTAAAAATCCATAATAAATTGATGATAGGTGACTTCATTCATAGCTCTAATTTGAAATTCCTTTCTATTTCTATTCCTTTCTATTTCTTGTTTGTCCAATTAGGAAAATTGTATTTCTCTTTTTAAAAATGGTCTTGTTTTACTGATAGAAATTGTAAACTTGTGGTTTATTAGGCACCTCTTTTATACATAGCTATCAAAAAGTAGAAAGTGTCATTTATTATCCACCCATTTCCAAGAGACTTGACTTCAATGTATTATTTAATTTCATTTATAGCATATTTACTAAAGGAATGGCATGGATTCAAGCTGCCTGGGATTCACATCTTGATTCCACAACTTGCTATGTAAATTTAGATTAATTACTTAATATTGTCAAAGTCAGTTTCTTCATGTGTAAATAAAATTAAAGTACTTAATATTATTACATGGAAATTAGAATAGAACTCTAAATATAAAACTCTTCATCTTGTGCCCATATATTTAGTAAGCATTCAATAACTGTTAATTACTCAAATCTCCATTGCATAATCCTATACTTATACACTGTTTTTTATACATTCCATTCCTTTCTGTTATGCTTATAATGCTTATATTTTTTATTCATCTTTGGCTTTAAAGCCAATTTAAGTACATTTTACATACATGTAATGTAAAGGGAAAGAAATATACATTATTTAAAGTAGATTTTCTAGTGTTTTTGCTAAAAACAACTTTTAAAATATAGAAGACTCATTACACATAAATACATAAATTCTGGACTCTGAAGTAAAAAAATGTCCAAACATAGCATGAACAATTTAATTGTTTTAATGACCTCTATGTGTATCAATGAAAATGAAACCACTAAAGTTACAACTTCTTTAATGTAATGTTTCATCACAGGTTCACTTTGGTAGCAGCTACATTGTGTCATGGATGCCCTCGCGGATGGAAACCACACTAAAGTGACACAATTCATTTTATTGGGCTTAACTGATGACCCGATCCTTCGAGTCATTCTCTTCATGATCATCCTGTGTATCTATCTAGCGACGATATCTGGCAATCTCAGCACAATCATTCTTATCAGAATCTCTTCTCAGCTCCATCATCCTATGTATTTTTTTCTGAGCCACTTGGCTTTTACTGACATGGGTTTATCATCTACTGTCACACCCAATATGCTTGTAAACTTCCTGGTGGAGAGAAATACCATCTCCTATTTTGGATGTGGCATCCAGCTTAGTTTTGTTGCTTTCTTTGGGACAATTGAGTGCTTCCTTCTGGCTGCCATGGCCTACGATCGCTTTATGGCAATCTGCACCCCATTGCTTTATTCCACCAAAATGTCCAGAGAAGCTTCTGTTCAGTTGCTCACAGTGGCTTACGTAGGTGGTTTTCTCAAGGCTTTGACCATTAATATATCCTTCTTTACTTTACTCTTCTGTGGACCAAATAGAGTCAATCATTTTTTCTGTGATTTTGCTCCTTTAGTTGAACTCTCTTGTTCTGACGTCAGTATCTCCGCAGTTCTTCCCTCATTTATTGCTGGCTCCATCATTGTGATCACAGTGTTTGTCATAGCCTTCTCCTACGTCTACATCCTCATCATCGTCCTGAAGATGTGCTCCACTGAGGGGCGCCAGAAGGCCTTCTCCACGTGTGCCTCACACCTCACAGCAGTCACTCTGTACTTTGCAACCATCACATTCATTTATGCAACCCCCAAGTCCTGTTACTCAACTGACCAGAACAAGGTGGTGTCTGTGTTCTACATGGTGGTGATCCCCGTGTTGAACCCCCTCATCTACAGTCTCAGGAACAATGAGATTAAGGGGGCTCTGAAGAGAGAGCTTGCTAGAAAAATATTTTCCTAGTGAAGCGTATTTTTTGTAGGATTTGGTATAATAATATACCATAAATGTAATAATAAAAGGAAATTGAGTTTTTATGGTCTAAATATTTCAGTTCATATGTCAATAGTCAGTGTAGAGCTTTCTAGTAAAGATAGGGGGTGGATTTTCTGATATCAAATTGTAAACCAGAGGCCCAAAGTTCATAATCTTTAATAAAATTAAAATAAATTTATAATTAGAAACAAAATTTGATTAACAGGAAAAATTACTTAATCTGCTGAAAATCCTTCTAAAATTTTATTCATATCTTTTCAGATATTGTTCTCTGCCTGAAGGTAAGGTTATTGTACCTGCAAATCTTTCAGCCTGTGTCCATTTTTACTGCATCTTATCCTGAAATGAGCATGATAGTCATGACTGAGTACATTCTGAGGGGACATGACCATGTGGAACCAGACAGCAGAACGACTGGAGACATTCTTCTTGAAGGAAGGTCATCTGCTGGCAATGGGGTTTTTCAGACCCATAAATTCGGAGCTGTGTTCCTGGTCTCCACGTAGGTAAAGGGGACCCCATGAAAGAACAGGATGAGATGCCCCTGACATACCAGTGAATTCTTCTGTCAGGTCACGGCAGGTGACCTCCCTGTGGGAATGAGCTGGGTTCCTGAACTCATCGGGGACTGGGTGCAACAGACTCTTGGAGTGATTTCTTCATGGTCAGACTCACTTTATGTTAAGGAAGATTGAGGGAACTGGATTGTTTCCCCTGTAAAGCTTAATTTACCCCTATATCCTAATAACTACCACATTTATTTCTCATTCCCTGTCCTCTATTTAGTGTTTTAGACAAAAATATGTTTGTCCACTGAATCTCAAGCACAGAGTGTCTAAAACTAAAGGAATTATTTTCTTCCATGCTCAATTTTCTCCCATCCAATGTTTTGTAACCCTGTAAGAGGCATCATCATTCAAGCAATTTATTGATTCAGAAACCTGAGGGCCGGCCCTGTGGCTTAGCGGTTGGGCCGGCCCTGTGGCTTGGTGGTTAAGTGCGCGCGCTGCAATGCTGGTGGCCCGGGTTTGGATCCCGGGTGCGCATCGAGGCACCACTTCTCCGTCCATCCTGAGGCCGAGTCCCACATACAGCAACTAGAAGGATGTGCAGCTGTGACATACAGCTATCTACTGGGGCTTTGGAGGGAAAAAATAAAATAAATAAAAAAGAAACCTGAGAGTTACTTATTTCTTTTTATCTCCTCCACCTGCTGACATTCAATCACAAAGTCTTGCACATTCTGAGTCCAGTATTTATCTCCTACCTCTCCTCATGTTCATTGTCAGTACTTCTATTTTAAGCTATCAACTCACACATTTATTTTACAATAGTACTCCTGTGATAGCTAATTTTATGTGCCAACTTGGCTATGCTATGCTGACCAGTTTGCTCAACTGCCAGTTTAGATACTGCTTTGAAGGTATATTTTTGATGTGATTAACATTTAAATCAGTAGACTTTGAGTAAAGCAGATTACTCTCCATAATGTGAGTGTCCCTCCTCCATTAGTTGAAAGCCTTAGGAGAAAAATCTGAGGTTCCCTGATAAGGAGGGATTCTCTATTTCTGGGCTGTCTTATGACTCAAGTTTGGAACATCAACTTTTACTGGAATTTCCAATCTGCTGAACTGCCCTGTGGATTTTGGAATTGCCAGCACCCACTACTCTGTGAGCAAGTTCCTGTTTCTCTAGAGAATCCTGACCAATAGAACCTGAACTAACTTACCTCTTCTCTTTCTTACCCTCTTCCAATTCATACACCAACCACGGTCATAAATCTCAATAGATTAATTCCTTTGTTAATATGCCCCAAAACTCTAGAATAAAGGCAACAATCCTTAACGTGGCTTACAAAGTCTTGAATATGGTTGTTGTTTTATTTCTCTTTCTCTCCACTTATTCCCTGGTTCCTAAACACTCAAACTTTAGGAATCAATTATTGGTCTTCTTTTAAATGTGTAAACACTTCCATCATCTTTGCTGCCTCAGGTGCCTCACATATGCAGTACATCTACCTGGATGAATTTTCCCCCTTAGCTGGGTAATGCCTACTTTTGCCATAGATACCAATCTAAATGTTGTTTCCCATCCTCTCAGAAGCCTTCTTGAAGCTCCATATCACATGACGTACAGC